>NW_019174404.1:18767288-19245676 GCF_002260705.1 Seriola dumerili
TGTGTGTGTGTGTGTGTGTGTGTGTGTGTGTGCGCGTGCTCATTCCCACTTGTAACTCCCTTACTATAATACCACTGTAAGCAATATCCAAACTGCACTTTGTGTTGGTGCTGTGGTAATTGGATTTGTATCAAGTAATTGAGTCAGTGGACTAACCTGTTGTCTGCAGGCTGTGGACACAGACAGGCTCTGTGCTCCAGGTCATGCTGTGTCAGCGTGTGTGATGAGCCATTCAGGCCATTTCATTCTTTCCTTTTTTAGAGCAACATAGGACATTTTATTTGTGACAACACACCTTGAAGATTCACTTGCCCAAATTAAATCCTGGTTTCAGATACGGCTTCTTTTCCACCCACAGGAAATCATGAATCAATACTTCAGACCTGCCTCCAGCGGTGAATGAACAGTCCTCAGAGAAAGCTGGACTCACGCGAGTTAGAACTTGTTTTCTGTCTCATTCTCTTGGTATGAAACATCATAGACCAGCCTGGTTAATAGACATGAACCTTGTGTGCAATGTGCTGATGCCACATCATCAGACACAATTACTGAATGAAGCACTGGCAATAGTTTAAATGTAGTGTTTGGGAGAAGAGATGACATTGTTCAGGTTAGGCCACAATCTGAATTTGCTTTTTGCACCTTTTCATTCAGAATGCAATGGAAAATGCAGTGATGTATGTCTATATACAGTGTGTGTGTGTGTGTGTGTGTGTGTGTGTGTGTGTGTGTGTGTGTGTGTGTGTGTGTCTATATTTTGCTGTTAAACTTACATCAGCTAAGAGTCAGATGTGCTGGGTGGCACTAAACCACTCCAACATGATCACTCTGGCTCCAACATATCGACAGGAGCTGTTTGTAATTGACGTTTAACTGCTTGATGTAGTGACTGATGGGTGACGGCTGCTGCCATGATGAGATAATGTACAGGGTATAGTGGGACTGGCTATAAAATAATGAACTGACACATGTCTTGTCAATTTGATCTGGAACAAACCCACCAGCGATAAGAAAAGCTGGGTCATCTCGGTGGCAACGCACACGGTCCTTGCAAACTTGTAATATGATTGTACGAGCTGTTTCTGTATGCGAATTGACAGGCACGTCCCATACCTAAAGCTATATTTAATCTTCAAGTGTTTATCATTATAAGAATAACTTGAAAAATAGAAAATGATCATCCATCCATTTAGAAAAATTCATCTCAAAGTACCAAGGACCAGTTTTTCCTCTAAGCTGACAGTTTAGCGACCTGTGACTAATACTTTATCACACAGACCAAATAATTACAGCTGATTCATCCCCGGTTACTGTGGCTTGTTTCACGAAAAACATTTTCATCTCTGTGTTACAGTCAAATGATAGCTGAAACATTTACCATAGTTTAGGGTTCAGTGAATAAATGCCTCTGGGAATGTTCCAGCTGAGCCGAGTACGATGATAATGGGCTGTATGCATTAGAAGGGTTATGGTTTTGTTGTGAGTACAGTGTTTATTGACTGTGTTGTGAGAGGCTGTTATGGAGGAAATACTTTAATGTTTCACCTGCATAAAGTTTTATTCCTTTTTGCATACGTACATTAATCTGTGTTGCTGTGCTGCTTTGCTTTCTTGCTCAAAGCAAAGTGGGTGGAAGGACATGACATAGGCTATACTGTTTACTGGATTATGATATTTTCTTAACTGTTAATTATTATTTATTGCTCAGTGAGTTATTAATGTTTCTACTCTGTTGTGATTGTTTCACTCTTGTATTTTAGCCTACACTAAATATGAAGCTAAATCCAGCAGGCGATTTATTCTATTTTATAGGCGTTTATTTTAGCAAAATGATTGTAAATTAACTACAGCCATCTATAAAGCTCACTAATTAACATGGTATATTTTTTTAATCTTTACAAAAACAATGAAGGACCTTACTGCGTTCAGCCAAGAAACACAACCCTTCATAAAACCAAAGCTTGTTGTTTTGTATATGCTCTTGTTCAGATTAAAGGAGCTGTTTTGCTATTGCTACATAGCTAACGTTAGTATTACCAGCTGTTAATTACCAGTCTAAAAGAAACGTTGCGAGTTCAGTATCAAACTTCATTCCTTCCCTCACTAAGAGCTCTCTCCCGCTGTTTAAAGCAACCCTCTTGTTTGCTTCTATTTCTATCACTTCCTTTCTTCTACTAAAGTTAGCATGCTAACCAGCTAGCCCTGGCGCGGTTGATGAGCCACTGTAGCGCCCAGTCTGCCCTGAAGAAGTAGCGCTTCTCAGAGGGCGTCTCTTAACCTCTTGTACTGTAAATACAACAATGGCTAAAGCTCTTGGCAAGTTCATTAGTGAGCTTTTGAGGTGCTGGTAGGCAGATTTGTCACCTCTGAACATAGCCAGGCTAGGTTTCATCTATGTGCTAAGCTAGGCTAACCACCTCCAGGACCCTTGAATAAACAGATTTAACAGTAGTGTTGAACTTCTCATCTACCTCTTGGCAAAACATAGACAAGCATATTTCCCAAAACTCTTTCTGTAACAGTCAGTGGCCCAACTGTGGTCAATCATGCTGTGCAGCTAAACATTGTTCAAATCCACATACATTTATTTTAAATTCCAGCAGAGGTCCCAAAGTTTCCAAAGACATCAAACATGTTGGGCTGAATGTAATGAATGTGTGTATAAAATAATGTACATTGAGAATATTTCCATTTAGGTAAATAGTATATGAAATACGAACTCTTGGGTTTGAATTCTTCGCTCAGTTTAAAAAGATAGTCAGTGTGGTTAGGATGTTAACAACCTAAACCCTACAAATGCGTAAAGGGAAACAAAATGGCTTAGGGGTTAAGGCCCACTCAGAACAAACTATACCATAATACTATAAAACAAATAAATCATTATAAATGAATAAAATCTCAGCCTTGACAAAGAAATATGTATAATCTCTGGCATGTGGTTGGGTCCCTCACCTTCAGATGAAATGAGTGAATGAATCAATGGTCCCCTCGGTCTGTTTAAACCCTGAGCCATTTACAGTGGCAACATTTCCAACCAATCAGGGAGGCTTAAGAAATAAGCAAACTTAAACATGTCAGTAACAACATCAAAACTCTGCCTTTACTATGCAGTGTTTTTTTTTTTGTCCTGTATTGTGATACCTTTTCTATTCTAGTGAGTGTGCTGTGATAGTTTCCCATTCTCTGTGATACAATCCTCCTCTTTTATTGTGAAATGACAGGGGCCATTAGTTAGGCTGGATGGCACTGCAGTGTTTGGACAGGAGTTAGCCCCAATTAGGGTGACCTGTACTTATGAAGAAGACCTGGAGTTAAAACCTACATGTGGTTTTCTTAGCAAATCTTTACATTTTGAGGGAGCTCGCAATATCTCTGCCTAATTAGTTGAAGAAATGTGGTGTGTGAAGTCAAGGTCTCTAGAGAAACACAACAAATGCAGCAAAATAACAAATGTTGCATTTGCTTTCATAACAAGTGACCTCACATCCCATTTACTTCATCCTTGGGTTACATTTATATTTCATGTGAAAATATAAAAATTTTTTAAAGGTTACTCACTTTTAATTTGCTACCATTTATTTACTACATCACTACTGATCAACACTATAGCAGATTGTATTGCAAGATATTTACAGCTCAAGTATAATATTGTCTACATCAAAGCATGTTGTTTTTTAGTCTGAGTGATTCCTGTAAGAAGACCTCTGTTGTGAGTCTCACCAGTCCTCTGTTTGTCTTACAGAGTTTTGCAGAGAACACCATGAACGAGCTGCTGGGCTGGTACGGCTATGACAAGGTGGAGCTCAGAGACTCTGACAACCTGGAGATAGGGGAGACGCCACAGCACATCTCCGTCCTCAAAGGTATGAAACTCCAGCATACAGTATGCCATGTTGGTGTTGTTTCTTTTTTATTTAAAGCACCATACAGTAAATTGAGTGCATGTACAGTATTTTATGGCTGAATGTAATGCCTCTTTATACAACAGGTGATCATGTGCTACATACGTAAAGCGATAATGAAACTAATGCAAATATAAAGTGCTCATGAATGGATCATGACACATGGCTAATGCATGTTGTGATGGTGACACATGACTGTGACACCTCTTTGTGATTGTTTTAAGGGCCCAGAAACAGCTTCTTATTATAAATGATGGGGTCCAACATGAGAGCACTATTTAATCCCAAAGTTAAAACAGAAGAAAAGAAGTGAAGAAAACATTGACATATTATCACCTTTTAGAGTTGATATGGTGAGCTTGTTAGCAAATATTTGCTTATTTGTGTTATTTATATTTTAGCATGTTTGTGTCCACCTGATCAATCTAAGCCAAATCTCCACTCTGCTTTTAGCTCTGTACTGCTCTCCACCCCTAAGGGAAATATCTGGGTCTGTAGCTGCTAAAAACTCCATGTTCACCAGCTAGTGGCTAACTTTGTTTGTCTGCTGGACAGGTAGTATACAGTGAGTTTATTAGAGCCTTTTCTCTGAAAACAGCTGCCTGCTGCAGCCAGAGCAATGCTGTCAAAAGAAAGTGAGACCGAATAAAAGTTGCAGCCATAAAACCAAAAAAAATGTTTAAAGAGGCTAAAATGTTCTGCAGAGCTGAAGGGAACTTTAGAGTCAGTTGCTGATTCTTTGTGGGTTTGTCAATATGGGCTAATCTTTTACATTACATGTAGTCATTTGGCCCATTATTAACATAAAATTATTGATTAGTGCAGCTTTAATGTTATTTAGTTAATATTCAATATCATAGAGGATAGAGGAGGATTTGTTTTCATGGGTTTTAAACATAAATTTGTCCAAGCCAACCTTTAAAAACAGTCTCTTCCTCTGGTGTGAAATATGACCCACTGAGTCAAATTTTAAGCATCCCAGGCTCCTACATTATGACAGGAGAAAAGCAGTGAGTGCCGCAGCATCTCATCAGTTGTTCAGTAATGCTTTATTTTGTTCAATTTCTCCTGTCTAGAAAACTTGTTGCCAAAAATCCCAGCTTCAACAGAGAGTAGCGAAGGCTCTCCGGATCGAGCCAACAGCTCGCAGTCTATGCCAGCCTCCAGGAATGGAGTCACAGAGCCCTCCACCACACCGTCCACCTCCACGCCCAGTACCAAGGAACATGGCAACCTGCCCATCATAGTCCCCATGATCCCTCCGCCACTGATCAAGCCCCCTGCAGGTAGGGAGCACTCACACCGTTTTAGAGAGACACATTAAATGAAAAATTAAAAAGTTTAGGCTAATACAAGTACTAGTTTGTCAAGAGAACAGTTAAACGTGATAACATCCAGCAAAAACAGAATTAAAATATACTCAAATGACCTAACCAGACCACCTTCACTGCCGCTTCATAAAGTTTCAACTGTTTTATGTGTTTTGAACAAAGCTACATTTTAAATTTCCAAAAAGATCAAGGTCATTTTCAGCCCATCACTGATTGCTGATGTATTCACCCAAATACCCAACCACAAACACACAGTCCGTTTAAACACCCAACCAGAAGAAATGTCATGGATTTCATCCACAGCTGTTCTCCAGACAGACTGCACTGAAAGTATAAACCTACTTGCTAATTCTCCAGCACTTAGCATGAAAACTGAATATTTATGCAGCGTGAAAACTTTCTGCTTTTGCAATAGCCTGAAAGACTCCATATCAGCCAGGGACAGGTGACTAATGAGCTAGCTACCTGCTGTACACCTTGTTTTCCTCCACCTGCCCAAGTGTCAATATTACCCCATCAACTCTCTGAGGAAATGTCCGCATTCCTCGGCCAGACAGAGGCTTCATTATCCCTTGCGTCTGCTGTGGCACAGGAGGCTGGTACGCCCCGGCGGAGGGAGCAGGCCGCCTTGGCATCGCCCAAGAGGAGTCCCCGCTGGCCCTGCCTAGGCGGGGAAACAGATGGTGTGTTCCCACTTAAAGCCCAGCACCAACCCACCACCCGGCCAACACCCCCTTTAACTCGCCACCCACCCCCCTACCACCACACATACGCTGAATTATTCATGTGCCACGCGAAGTCCGACAAAGGACCTTTTGAGGTGCAGGTACGGCGCATGATGGTGGCATTTAGTATGGTGGCTGCATAATTACCGGCGTGTTTTTTTTTTTGCCCCTCATACAGATGTGTGTGTTTTGAAATGGGCTTGTTACGAGGTGCCAGGATGTGGGAAGGCGAAAACAACTCCACCTCAAGATGTCTCTTTGTATGAAAATGTTGAGATATTGTGAAAGATGTTGTGATTTCATGTTGGGCTTCGATCCTGTTCATTACGCTGTGGTACATACATTATTCCAAGCAATGTACAAACCCTGATCCACCTACTCAGTCAGCTTAGAATGAAACTATTTCTCTCTTTTTCTGTTATAACTGCCGTGGGCAGCAATCTACACAGGCACAAAAAGGTAGAGAGACTATAGGACTGAGATAGAGAGCAGAAAGACATAAAATATGCATGTTGGGTCCACTGTGCTGTCTTTAGGGCCCCAGGGAGTTGTTCCCTTAATTGTGAGTTAGTCTTTACTTAAAATCTGATGGCCCTGTAGATCCATTAAGCTCACCAAGAGGTGAAAAGTCCGGCCAGAATGCGATAAGGAGATGAGCGGGGGTGAAAGACTAATGGGCCCGCGTTTTTTCACCCTCACACCCGCATAGTCATAATGTGATAATTGGGAGCTATTGGAGGGAATCTCGGTGGATCCCTCTCAATGCAACAGCGATGGCACTAAAAGCCCGCAGTTCATCACCAGCAGTCACAGTTTACCACAGAAGAGGCATTTCACTGTCACAGAGGGTCTGTTAAAATAATTTGTAGCCCACACTGACCACACTGCAGCAACGCAGCTACATACCTCTAAATCAAAGGTTCAAGTGACAAACAGGTTCTGAAACCATTATTGTAGATTTCAGTGCATTACATTTTGTGGTTCCCAAAAACAATTTTTTCTAATAAAATGAATTCCAGTTAAAGTAGGGGTGTGCTGAGATCAAGTGTAGATTTTCTTAGACAATTGGTAGGGTAACTATAAACCTTAAGACAGAAGAGATCCATCATTATTTTTTAAAATACCTTCTCTTAGTCTTTGTAAGGAGAACTTAAAGTGGCAATAGACAAGTTTTTTGCTTAAACTTTATGAAGAAAATTGATTGCACAATGTAATGGCTATCATCTGCATTTAGATTAGTTCCCTATAAGCCTCGCTGTCACATTGCCATTCTGTCTGCCACTGGGTTGTCAGGGCTGGTAAAAAGTTTATGGCACACTGATGTGGCGGCCCACCAGGATTTGTCTTGGTAGTCCTGATGGCCAGTCGGACTATGGAGAAAGCTCTGGGATTTCAGAGGGTTCAACACCAACGTTCAGTTGGCATTATTTCCACTAGATCAGTGACTAAGAACTTAGACCCTACTTATTAATACAACCGGGTATTTTCTCTACCTTTCAAAAGGTTTTTCCTTGATTTGGACAGTAGCTAGACTGATAGCGGTAGCCATATTGTCATCCGGTCTTTGCGACAGTAGTGCCAACAGTAAGTTGGAAACACTAGGAGGAAAGTTGAAAAGTTGTTTCCAATTAAAGTCCAAATTTTGACAAAGCAGCATTAACTGAGAAAAAAATAGTAGATAATCTAAACACATAAAGACCAACAATACTGTAATAACTACTATTGACAATATTTATTTGTCTATTCTACTTCTATATTTTCTTTTACACTTTTCTTTTATATTACTTCTTATATACAGTGGTGTCCAAAAGTCTGAGACCACTATGTGATAAACATCACCATCCCCAGACTGTATGTGATTTTAAATGTAATACTTTTATTTTGGAATTTCTTAACTGTCACCATTTATTATTAAGTATTATCTCTAATAGTCTATACTTGACCAATTAACACAGTAACTGTCTACAATCATCATACTATCATTAACATCCCATAGCCCTAACCTTCGCAATGTGACAAGGACTCAGTGTCTATATTTATGTGAACTCCACTGTATGTCCAGTAAATTTTTGTTAGATTTGTTTTTTTTCTTTCCTTCTTTCTGCCCTTAATATGCCCTCATTGTAAATAATTTGGAAACAAGAAAGGGAAGGGCCACAAATAAATGAATAACTGCAGGTTCACATGTAGTGTGTGGAGTGTGGATCGATGGGTGGAATTTTCTTCGCAGCAGGACAGTTCAAATCAGAGTTGTGTAACTCAGGGAAAAGTTGTCTAAATTGTCTTACAGACACCTTCTTGTAATTTTCTCAGCTGTTTTTAGTCAAATGTATTTATTCTGTGAAACAAAAACATCCTCCATCCAACCTTTTTGTTGCCTAACAAACTATGTTTATTAGAATTATTTCAGATTCTGTGTGACCCTTTTGCAGCGTGTGACCTGAACACAGGATGCACATTAGCATCACACCTTCAGACCACACCTTCTGTCAGAGCCCTCTGTGTGAACACCCATCACATCTAGCATCATAGGAGTGCATCCTTTTGTCCACTTCTGATACCCACAGAGCACAGCCACAAATAGGCATCCTCCCTTGTTCCTGGCTCCATCAGTTCTACTACATTTACCCATGGCAGGGCTTCATTATAAATCCTACAGTGGTTTGTGGCTTGAATCTTGAGCGGATTTAGCCAGCCCAGCAGCTGTGTTGAATCAGTGGAGTTAATGCATTTTGGTCCATGAGCTTAATACATCTGGCTGTTGCATTCTCGTTGATATTCTCCACCATGGACTCACACTTAAAATATAATAGATGTAACTTATCCTCGCTTAAGCATATTTTCTAGTTTGAATCAGAGTCACTTTGATCACAAAGTACAAGACACAGAAGAAATTATGAGTCTTGGATAACAGTTCCAGTCATTCCCTGCTGTTAAAGATTATATGAAACTGTAGTGAAGCTAATAATATTTTGTAAAAAGGTATTTAGGCCTATATAAAATTGTGAAAAATAAAGTCCAAGGTAAAAGATATTTTAAATGATCCTTTTGGCCTGAATGTCCAGGATAAACATTTAAAAAGAGATAATTTAAGAAAGAATGTGTCCCCACTATATTACATACTTAACCTGAGCTCCATCCTAAGTCGTTTTCCTTATTGCTTGTTTATCTCTAGACGAGGATGCATCCAATGTGCAGATAATGTGTGCCTGGTGCCAGAAGGTCGGTGTGAAACGCTATTCTCTGAGCATGGGGAGTGAGCTGAAGAGCTTCTGCAGTGAGAAGTGCTTCGCCGCCTGCCGCAGAGCCTATTTTAAGAGAAACAAGGTAAAATTCCTTCTCAGCTGGACACTGTGATATAACACCTTTTAGAGACTTTGCAGTTGCACTCTGTCACATATCCTCTCTTCAACCACATGAAGAGACTATAAAACTGACACCATGGTTCCTAAAATTCATAAAACAAGCATCAAATGAGTTTATATCTCATGATATACAGATGTAATTTAGTATGTGGTGAATGATTGTTGCAAATTGCATGGATTGGACATGATGCTATTGTCATTTCAAGGAATAATTCAACATTGTTTTTTTTATTTCTATGGGTTAGATAAAAAAATTTATACCATTTTCATGTATGTATGTTAACAAGGCAGCATGTGTCGGGATTAGCATAGCATTAAGAGTGGAGAGGGGAAACAGCTAGCCTTTAGCTCTATAGCTATAACTTTGCCTCCAATTTTTCACAACACAAACAAAAATGTAAAAATGACAGTGAATGGGGTTATATAATGTAACTTTTTCCTGATGAGCATATTTCCTAAAATTTAAAACAATTTTTTAAAGTTTAGGCAAATAAACAACTTTGGTGAAAGATAGTGTCAAGGTTAGCTAGCTAAAACAAGTTAGCTAACTTGGTTAGCAGTTGTCTGAAGTTCAGGCAGCTAAAACAGTTTAGCTGGCTATTGGTACACTTCGTAAATGCCGTCACTGAACATGAGAACTTTACATATGGTATATAAGTTACTGTCATGATTTGGGGATTGAATCTATAGGCTCTTAGATTTGAAAGCCACTGTGACAATTCTTTCTTTTCACTTACTCACTTTGCTATTTTATTGTCAGATCTATGACAGAACTACGTCTTCATTTACTGTCATCTTCTTCTGAAGGGGAAACATTAGGCCTACATACATTTTGACCCTGTTAACAAAATTTCTTCAGTGTAGGCTAATAAAGGTCTATTAAAGTGACATCATTTCAAAATTTAGCTGATACTCTTCAGCACTGCAATAATCAGAAATAATACATGGTCATCTTAGGTAATTTAAAAAAGCTGTTTTTGCATTTTTGAACAAGCAGACCACTTAATGTTAGCATACACTACTAGCTACCTATTCAAACCTTTGCTAATACTTATCTTTAGTAATGGGCAAACAGGATTGTAAGACAGACCGTTAGCTAACCTTGATACTAGCTAAGATGCTTATCTTTCATCTGCAATATTAGTCATTTTAGTTTACAGTATTCATTTGTTGCATATAGTCAGAGCACAAGCAAAATGAAGTATGTTCTCTTGAGATAACACAGTTCAGAAGTGCAATTACTGTATCTGTTTTATTGCCGAGAGTAGAAAGCCTGCAATATGGCAGCCAGAAACTATTACATCATCTGGCAGCCTCTTTATCAACAGGCACTATATTGTGCTTCTGACAGAGCTAAATGACGTTTTCATGACTTTTTAATAGTCTTTATACTGTGAGGAGGAGCTTTATCTTTTGTAGCTTCAACAATTATCACCCTAAATTCTGACTCAAGACATCAAAGGGTAATTTTAACTAAAAATTTTGTTTAAAAGTGTCAACTTAAAAACCCTCTCATTACTTTTTCAGGTTTGGCAAAAAAAGCATAATACATAATACATCTAACCAGAAAGAATTTAGAATAAATCATGGATTTTACAATAAAAACACCTTCAGGCGATCTACTCCAAAATGTCATGGTGATGCATTAGAGGCAAAACAGCAAATATCAAAGTTGTTATTGTGTTCTCGTTTTCCCCCCGATGATTGTAGTTAAACAATCTCCTTTCTCTCTTGTACCAAAGCTGGGATATATAAGGAATTACGCTGTGAGTATGACGTGTTTTACTCTCCTGCTTGTCTGTCCTGAAGTCAGTTATTCATCCAAACATAATCACTTTTCAAGCACTGCACTGGAGCAGGAGCCAGAGGGGGGGTGCACATAGAGTATGTCTGTTCATTTCAATTAGTGATATCCAATTCCTTTTTATTTTCTGACACTTTTTTCCTGAAAGCATGAGAAGCAAGCTGAACCTGTGTCTACTGTACTGTTGCTCATAGTATATGTTTTTCATTTTCTACTTTAACATTTTAGCTCATTTACTTTTAATAGCAAGTTTGTAGTTTTCATTGTACTAAATGTTGAAATGATAATCTGTCTGGTCCCGGTGATGACAAGGAGAGCCTGACACATTAAAACCTTGTGGGAGACTGTGTGACACTTGGAAGAGCTATAGAGCTTCATATCAGATCAAAACGCAGCTTTTGAACTAGTTTTATTTTGATCTCTGAGCTCCAAAGGAGGTCAGAAAAAAAGCAGATGCAGGTCTGTGCCATTTGACATGCAACAAAGTTGACAGGGCAGCTCCATATCGCTCAAAGATCAGTGAGGGAGGCTGCAAACATGACATCTAATGTAAAGCTGATGTGAACAAAGCTCCCCGCTATGAATCTGTGGGGCTCATCTACAATTAAACAGAAATAAAAAGCAGCTCATACAACAGTTATATGATTTATGTATTTACCTCACTCATACCTTGATTTGTAGCATATAACAATCTCCTGAACATCCTTTATAGTACATTTGTAGTTTGTTTAGTGCATCTTTTTTTAAGTCTCATTAGCTCTGCATTATGTTCTGAACCTATGAATTACATTTTTACGGAGAGTGGAGCTAGAATATATTTTGATAGCATTTAAGGTAGACAGAGGTGTGGTGACAAAAGTGTGTGGAAAAATACTAAAATACGTGAGTCCCCTTTCCAATTCTCTATGCTCTCTCCATTAATCAGCCCCACAGTTTTGACAGAAGTTTCAAAGCATGTCCTCTCACCGCAGTGGCAGCTTCTCATACAAGTTGTAGTTGTGGAAAAGGCTGAATTTTAAAGTGAAAGGGGAGATCATATCAGTCAGGGACAATCTTATGAGCTCTGAAAACTCAGTGAAAACTCTTTTTTCTGGTGCTACAATATGACCTTAGTAAAAATTTAAATAAAATGTAATAACACACATTTTTTTATTGTTTAATTAAATATGATTCAGTAATGCAACAACTGCAAAATAGCAATCTGCTTGCTACTTCAAAGCCACTTTGTTCAAGAATTCAATTGCTTGATGCAATAATATTTAATTAAGTATCTCGTGTTTTGCCTAACAAAGCATGTTAGCCACTTCCAAAAAAACCTCTCTTGTAGCTGTTGCTTAAGGAACACATTTCATTTAGTTACACAGGAGGACAGTTCCCTGTTACTGTTAAAATATATGTCAATACATCATAACTGAATGTGATACTTATTGTGATCATTATTGCTGCAAATGTATAAGATCAGGAATATTCTTAGACTCTTCAAAATTAAGCACTAAGGATTTGGTATGGAAGCCCATTTCTGCCAATTTAAGATTTTTTTTTAATGATTATGGATTGTTTATTTTCCTAATTATGTGTGGTTTGTGATCTCTTAAATACTAAGTAACAGAATAATGTTAGAAATAATACGTAATACTTATATATATATATGAAATGAAATAAAACTAGATAGTGGATATTCTTTTTCAAATGGCAGAATTAGGCTTCCATGATTCTGAGATGTAAAGCAATAAATTGTTTGCATGAACTGGGTATTGAACCCAGGACCTTATATTTGAACCCCCTCTGACCTTCAACCTGGCACCAGCACACTTTATTTTCACTGTGCTAATTTAGTGTCAGTTCCTATTTCTCATCAAACATTCTTAATTTCCTGTTTTTGTGGAGAGGGTTAGTCTCAGCTGTTTTTTTTGAGACATTACACACATAATTGCATGAGACAGTCGGAAGATTTAAAGGTGAGGCCACATGATTTTCAAATTTAGGTCACCTAACATCATCTCGCTTAAATTCAAGAACAAGGTTTTGGCAGTTTTACATTATTATCCTGCAGGAGCCCTTAGAAAACCAGTCACTTTTAATAGTACTAAAAGACAAGTATAGTCACTTACTAGCTCAATAGCAACTTGCTAGTTTATTAGCTTTTTTGGGTATAATGCAAATCTTAGCTTCTACTACTACTATCATTATTCTACCAATGGGCAATTAAACTTTAGCAAATCTTTTGTTAATATGATTTTATGTTCCAGCTAAGAAGCTAACATTATCTCTACACTTTTAAATCTATTATTCAGTTTGTGATTTTTTTGTGAGCATAGAGCTAAACTATGGCTATTCAGTTCTGTTGACATGCTATAGTTAGTAAGTGCAACTACCAAAATTGGCCAAAGTGGCAGATGATCTTTTTTGTTTATTCCAATTATAATAACAGCTTAACATTGATGTTGACATCATTTATTGATATTAATAAATGATAAATGTGTCATGTGGCAGTTTTAAGATTTGAGCTATAAAAATAAATCACTGTAACTGGATCTATGCATCAGCAGAACAGAAATGTACAAATACGGTCAAGCAATGTCACCAATTTATAGGACATCACACACAGTTTATAGAAATAAGATCTTTTACATACACACATTCCTGTGCAGCCATGTTGGCTGTTTCCCTCATCCATCAGCAGAATGCACATATTCAAACATCACAAACACAGGAAAGGCCTGTTCTGCCACAGCGGCTCAGATTCTGTATTTTGTCTGGTTCTCGTACATGCATGCAGGCCATTTGTGTAAGCGATACCCACGTTTCTTTTCTCATGCACCCACAAGGTTGGCCACAACAACACGGCCTGCAGGCTTTCTTTTTTTTTTCTAACAGCAGAAAAAAAATATTGTCATGGCTGAAAAAAAAAGTATCTCATGTCTGCGTGTGCTTTGGGTTGGGGAGAGGAGACATGGGGTAAGAGGAGGGGGGTGGGGGTTACAGGGGGCGGGCAACGGCTCTGGCATTATGTTGCATGAAATATCTTCAGCTGCCTCATCCATGAAACCCAATCCCCTCCTAGGGTGACTATGGCTGCTACTTTCTCACATCTCTGCATAACTCCACATTATGTAGTGTGTGTTTGTGTGTGGCGAGAGATGATTGATAGTTTAACTCAGGCTAATCACTTATTTGCCTGTTTACTGTATGCCTTAAGATGTTGGATTAGTTTTTATGGAAGGTGCTGCTTCCCGGCCACTCGCACTACTCAATTACTCTGTCACTTCACTCTGCCTGCTCACTGTCATTCTCCTTTTGACTGTCCACTATTTATTCAGAGACACAACTTGGCTCTTTCTCCTGTTTGGTTTGCATGGTGTGTGTGTGTGTGTGTGTGTGTGTGTGTGTGTGTGTGTGTGTGTGTGTGTGTGTGTGTGTGGAAAGACACCGACTAAGGGGAAAGTTTAATGTGAATCTACATGTAGAACAGCTTGGACAGTTCTGGGGATGAAAGGCATGGAATTTAAATTAAGGGTGGAGCTTTGCTTTCAGCTGAAGTTGTCCAACTGTCGCACTTTTACATGCACCCGTACGGTTTCTCCCTCTATTATACACCCGCACATACACCGATAAACATGCTTGCTCATCGGACACAGTGCCAAGATTAAGTTAGGCAATTAGAAGTGATGAATTAACCTCTGTGAGCAGTGAAGAGGTGCATGTTAGAGGATACTTTACTTTTTTATTTAGTCAGTCAGACTTTAGATTCCACACAGAAAACATGCCGTCTATATATCAGTAATGGTTGGATTTTAATTGCTGCATGCAGGAGTCGAATGCATTGCTGCGACATCAGTTGTGTTGTGATGAAATTTTGGTTGTTGCTGTTGCAATACCCTCAACAATCTGCTTTTCTCTGCAGTTTGGCCTGAGTTGAGTTTGAGACTGTTGTGACTGAAAAGCAGCTGGGAGGAGAACTAGTTCAAGAACCTGATAAATAGAAGTTCATTTGGTTTATCATGTGGCATCTATAAGGGGTTCATGATATTTGTTCATGCAAAAATGAAAATAACCCAAAATCTATAATGATAACATTCATTTTATGTTTATAATGATTTTTAAATATATTTATACTATACACAATTGCATGTATATCAGCCATGTATTATGCTTTGACAACATTCACAAAAGCATGAAGCAGGTATAGCGAGGAGACTCCAGCTTGTGTTTTACAGGTCGTTTCTGCTGCAGCGCAGGGCTTTTTGTTCACACCATGAAATTTCCCCCCGGAGACCCCAGACCTCCATCAGTGTCTTTCCCCGGGAGCTCCCTCCAGGCGCGAGGGGGCAGAGTGCCGCTTCATGTCAGCCCAGAAATGTCACATCACCTCAAACACACACACACAGACACGTTTGCTCAGCCCCGTGGTTGCCTCCCTGCTCTTGAACACTCCGCAATTTACTTTGCATCTCCATCGCCTGCCAAGGAGGACACGCACACAAAATGAATAAGAGAGAAGTGGGTGTCTGAGCGTGTGTGTGTGTGTGTGTGTGTGTGTGTGTGTGTGTGTGTGTGCTGTACCTTGTATGTGTATGAATGTAGCTGCTTGTGGAAATTTTGTGTGCATGATGAAGTGTGTAATGTGTCTGCATATTGCGGCTCAGGCTCACTGGTGGTTAGGAAGCCTTGAGGCCTGCCTGACACAGCTTCAGGGCACAGAGAGGAAGGTGATTATCTCATAGCTGCCAGCCATTCAGCTCAAATAAAGACAAAAGTAACTCAGACTAACTAGGCGTTGAGATTGTGAAAGTGGAGCCACGCATATGAACTTGCATGCCTTTGTGTCATTTCTTAAACTTGTAGGTTTCGAGTCGTACAAAAAGTGCAGTTAAGACTGTACTTGATTTTTGTACTTGCAGACACACCTCGTCTAGCACATTTGAGGTGTATTGTGAGATGACCTTGAGCGAGGGAATACTCTTTGCAACCTCTTTGACTAATTTACCAGTTCACAGTTCTCAGTATGCAAAAGAGATGTTACTCCAGAGTGACTTATATCGAATATAACATTTGCTACACCCTTAAAAGAGGCATTTAGTACAAGAAAATTGCCCTGCATCATTCCCTCTGCAATTAAAACAAAATGCAGAGATGTTTGTCACAGCAGTTTGCCACTTCTGTGCAGCTCTATATAGATCCATATGTTGCTGTAAAGAAAACCAGCAGAATATTTAAGAAAATAAATGAAAAGAAAATGGCAGCATCGGTTCTGACTTGTCAGTCTTAACAAATCAAGTGATTCTTAAACGCCTATAGTGCTTTTTTTTTTTCCTTTTAGAATACTAGTAAAATCATTAAAAGGCAATGGGAAAAATCACTTCCATTTATGACGAAGGGTCACAAATAGAAACTGAATTGTGTTAAGTAAAAACTTTTGGGAACCTTTTCCCTAAAGAAGCCCTAATCTAACCAGCTCTTGAAATCCCTAGTTTCTGTTTGTGCACAAAAGGACCTTAGTTATCTAAAATTATCCCTGTGCATATGTGTGTAAATCTCCCCAGTGCAGTGCAAACAGAACTGATCTGGTTATGGGGATGGCTTGTCAAAACATGGAAAGTAGAGGCAAGCTTGTCGTTTTTTTTGTTTTTTTGGGGTTTTTTTTTTTGGAGTGTGTTTTCTTACATGTCATCTGCGTAGCACCAGGACTGCACCTTCATATCAGGATTTGGACTGAGCTCCACCGCGGCTGTGTTTGTCTTTGGATTTGGAAAAGCCTGCCCGTGTGCGTCTTTCTTTGGGAAATGCAGCACTTTTGGCAGGTGATGGGCACACACACCTGGACATGTATCTGTGCCCAGATGGAAGCTAACACGGTGGCAGCTGGTGTGACGTCCCCTCAGGACGGCTGAGTCGCCAGAGGGGAGCTCGGCGGCCGATGTCCTGCTCTGTCTTTCTTGTAAGGAATTTCAGCTGCAGTTTGTGGCAGCTGCAGTTTGCTGGCATGATGGAGCAGCAATAAAAAACAAAAACTACTTTAAACAGAACAACACAACTGGCACTGAAACTGCATTTCCCCAGTGTGCTAAGGCAAAGTGGTGAATGACTTTGACCACAACACTTGCACATTTTACGAAATCTTCTGATTTTATGATCTGAGTTTAGACTGGAAAGAGAGGTTGTATTTCTAATCTAAATATTATGATAATAATATCTTAATAACCATTTATTCTAAAAGAAATCTATCTATCTATCTATCTATCTATCTATCTATCTATCTATCTATCTATCTATCTATCTATCTATCTATCTATCTATCTATCTATCTATCTATCTATCTGTCTTAATCGCGTCTCCTTTATCTGTGTGTGGCTCCCTGTGTGCGCCTCACGCCTCGTTCACAGTGCCAACACCTCATTAGTACAATATGCAAATGAACTGGCGCAGGGCCAGAGGGTCAGAGCACAAACTGGAGACAGAATAATAGCACAGTGGTGCATCTTTCTGTGTGTGCCTGTGTGTGTGTGTGTGTGTGTGTGTGTGTGTGTGTGTGTGTGTGTGTGTGTGTGTGTGTGTGTGTGTTTATGTGTGTGTCTTCAGATGCCTGCCCGGATTCATGTGTGTTTACCTGTCTTTGAGTGTGTCCATGTGATGTGTCCATGCTCGTGGTGCATTTGTGTGCGTCTGTGTGTGTGAGAGGGAGAGAGACAATAGCTGAAATGGGTCACCCTACACCCACTGTTCATTTAGTGCACGGACAGCTTCTAAATAAGCATGACCCCTTAATCTCTGATTGTGTTTTTTCCAACCTTTTGTGACAAAGTTAAAAATCCTCCTTGTTACATTTTAAATGTTGATGCCTAACAGTGTTTTCTGTCAGATACTTACACTGTATCCTTTTCCGGTACAAATAACAGCACGCCTCACAAGACACGAGACAGCAATATTTGATTTATGTCATGCTTGGAATGGGAAACCTTACCTGGAGGTGAGGGAAGCAGATGGAGGCAGAGGCAAACTCAATCGGTCTTTGGACAAAAAAAATGTAAAATATACGCCAGAATTGCCCTTTGGTATCATCAAGAGATGAACAGAGCTGGGGGCCAAATTACCCAGAACAAATCAAAGGTTGCAGCGAGCAATTTAAAGGGAACATGATATGAAAGAAAGATGCTCAGGCCAGTGGTTCACCTGTCAATGGCACAAACTCAGGATGAAATGTCAGCTTGAGGGCTGCAAACGGCATGATGAACATGTGTAATTGAGGTTAAATCTTCATTTCTGATAACTGTGGCTCAGTGCCCTGTGGCTGTAAAATATGAACTAATTATATCACACTGAGGTCTATATTATATAAAGGTGCATTTCATTTATTGAAACACAATGGAGCAATTTGGCGTCATGCCAGTCAAAGCTCCTCCAGTAACTTCTTTGTAACAAAATTGCCCACACCTGGCACAACAGCACCGACTGCCTCAGTTTTCACACTGTGCATAATGAATGACTCACAGAGTGCAGGAGAAGGTGGCTCCTTTTCCAGCCGGTATAAATGATTAAAGGACTTTCTTTATTGTAATATTACAACAGCCACCATTTGAGGGAATTAATCACATTATCTTAGTTTACCTCATGTTTCCATTTTTGGCAAGGGTCACAAAGTGCAGGGATTTATTTGTTCACCCCAAAACTGCAGCATAGTGTTATGTTATCAGTCAACCACAGTATTTCATTTTTTACCACAATGTTGTAATCGTCTCCAAGCCAAACAGTTATATTATATATTGAAAATTAAATGCTTTTTACTTAGCAACCTCCAAGTGGCTTTAACCATATGATATGAAATACTCATTTGAAATTATTTTATTAAATCTGCAAGGGTCTGGCCAATTTTTTTCTGGCAGTGTTTGAGGTTTCCTACTAAAACACGATGCTAACCTCATGTTGTATTGTTCAAAACTAGGACAAAAAGCTGTCAAACAAAGCAAATGTTCCTTTAGCTTTGACTGGCACAGAGGTAACTTTAGCTATCACTGTGGCTCAGTATCATGTGATCAGTTAAATTGATGGAGGCAACTCACGATTCACCCACACAGGTGTTTTCATTTGACTGATTAGACTTTTACTCAGAACAGTGTGGGTGTGAACAGACTGTACTTGATTAACATCTCCTGTGCTCTTAGCTTGGTTAGCTTTGTCGCACCTGTTAGGGTGGGACAACCTCCAACTTTAATGCTAATTACGCTCAATTCAAGTCTTGTTGTTCACACCGTAATAGAAATAACAGTTGAGTGGGAGAGACTTCAGCCTCTTAGTTGTTATTCCGAGTGGAAGATATCCGCAACTTCTGATAACTAAGAACCACAGAGGTGTCAGCAAACCAGTGGCAAAATGGCTGCCAACATGATTGTAAAAATTAAGTTTACAATCATTCAGTCAATTTAGTTAAATGAAAAAAAACAAACCATAATTTGTTTGTAAAGCACATGCGTAAATATGAATACCCTCTTTCCCAAAATGAGAAGTTTAAAACAGAAATGTAATGTAAATGTATTTCTCAGGAAAAGCTCCACCTAGGTTCAACCTGAGCAGACAAGAGTAGGGAAAACACTCATGTGGGTGTGCAGGGCCTGTGTGTGACTGAAGAATTACTGGATGTCTCTCTTACTAACTTGCTGCAAATATCTACGAGGTGTGTGAGACCACCTCCCCAATGGGAAAGTCACTTTTCCCAATGGGAAAGTGGTCTCAGGCTATTGACGCCACTGTTTATAAAAGAGATCTTATAGTCTTCAGGGTATTCCACATATTTTACACTAAAGTTGTTTTTCATTTTAAATGTGTTTAATTTCAGATTTTTGTCTTAAAGAAATTGGTGTTTGAATGAACTCACACTGCTGTGGTAGTGGGCAGCACTTTGAATGTCGGATCTAAATGTCTTGCAGACTCCTCACTCATGCACATGCATGCACACAAACTCACACACGGTTTTGTTTCAGAGACTCCTGTTGATTGGTTTGTCTACAAACCAATGATTGTTCACCCATTTTGCAGTCACCATTTCTGTTCATCTTTCTCAATGTTGTTTTCCATTTCTGAGTTTCCTTGTTGCCTCTGTTCACCTGTTTATTTTGTCCATTCGTAAAAAGAAGCCATTATTTCTCCCCCCCCAGGCGAGAGACGACGATGGCCTCGGTGGGAAATTACCCCAGAACAGCTTTACTCAGGACACGCCCAGGCTTGTCTTCAAGACAAACAGCGATGTGCTTGTAAGGACCATAACCATTTAACACCAGATAGAGTTTAAGCTTGATGGCTACTGCACAAATATGTTTTGATGTTGTTCTTTGTTAAAAGTCTATAATTTTCTAGTCATTTCTTCCTGACATGCCACTGGACTGGTCATAGTTGGGCATTACTGTAAAAGTAGAGATTAAACATCAAACATTAGACTCAGCCCAAACAATAAGACACAGTACACAAGAGGCTCTCCTGTTTTACATAAAGTTTTCATACATTTAAGTTTGAGCTTTTCATAACTTTTTGCATGTGGAATCATTTGCTTTGCTCATTTTCATTGTGCATTATATTCAGTGACTTATGTTGGGAAATATCAGACAAATGTAAACTCATCCGGAATTAAAGTGGGTATGATATTATTGCAATGGTAACACATTTATGATGAAACTAATAATGTGTGGATTTGCTTATTTATTTTTGATATTTAATGAGCATTTTAACATTTTAAGTACAGTAGTTTTAACTATCATTTCTATGGCATTTATGACATACTGTATGTCTAATAATAACACTGTACTCAAGTTAACTGCTGAGGTCTGACTGTCTTACAGACAGACTTCCTGGACCTTTGTCCTGACATACTTTAGCAGTGAGGGCACATTAGCATTTATTACAGACATTCAGTTTTACCTCTAAATAAAGCGGTTTAGATAGTTGTTGTTTACGACTTGTCTGATTGTCTGACTGCTCATGTCTCGGTCCTCCTTTTAGTAACATTGCTGTGTTTCCTGATCTCACTTTGGTGGGTACAGAACGATGGAAAATGGACCCAGGCAGTAATAGACAAAAATTTTCCTTTAAAACCATAGTTTGGGAATCGTGCTTATTTGCCTTGTTGCTGCAAGTTACAGAGTTCAATACCATTTAAATACCTGAACGCTAAATATGAAGCTACAGCCAGCAGCTGGTTAGAAAACAAGAGGAACCAGCTACCCAGGCTCCGTCTGAACATCACAAAGTCTGCCTGCCAGCACCTTGTTTGTTCAGTCCATGCAAAAACCAAACAGTCCAGCACGTAATCCCCCTAAAACCACAACTTGTCGTTTTTGCACTTTTATTTTTGTTCGGATTAAACAAATAAGATATGAGGTGTTCATCCGCTGGTAGGCGGATTTTGTTATGTCATCTGTTTCCAGTCTTTATGCTGAGCAGATCAGCTGCAGCCTGTAGCTTCATATTTTGCATTGAGACATGAGAGTGGTATCGATCTCATGTCTTGTTTCTCAACAAGAAAGCAAAATTCCCAAAATGTCAGACTTTGGCTTTAAGTGAAGATGCACCACACTGCCCCATGCCAACAGAGATATTTGGTCTCAGAGAGATCCAGTCTGCTGCAGTGACATTCAAATAAAATCCAGCAGGTCTGTCTCATCATTCTTACAGCGGGAGTTATTTTACTCACTGTGTGTGCGTGAGTGTGTGCTGTGAAATATAGTGCAATTGAGTTTCACCTGGCCAAGTGAGAATGGCCTTTGTATGTCACATCCATAATGACTGATGGTGATGGCTGGCTGTGATAAGAGCAGCCTTATAGGGAGTGTAGCTCTCGTCCTCTCTGGCTTTTATCTACAGTTTAAACTTTTCATGCTCCATTCAGCTTTTAATGAATAAGTCAGATACACAGTGGGGCCAATATAAAACACTGGAAAGGATGTGAACTCTATATGTTTCCCCTTTTGTAATCCAGCTAATTATAACCATTGCAACAGATATTTCAATACACGAGGCCACTGTAAACTGATAGTTTGGTTAATCATAGTAATAAGTCCACATGTTGCAGATGGTCTGTTAAGCATTGCCAAAGTTTAATTTTCTTGTGCAAACTCTAGTGGGGCTTTACTCTGTTTTCTTTTTCCAATGGACCAGGTGCTTTAAGATGGCAGTCTCTTGCTACCTAATCTAGACTCTGGACTGAATCCACAGTGCAACAAGCGCAGTGTTTGTCTTTGCCTCTTCACATTACTGATGGACTTGAATTGTCAGCAGTGGATAGTTTGCTGCCGACAGTTTGGTGTGTGAGACCACCTGATTGATCAAAAACCAAGCGACTGGCTCGCTTCAAGCACCTGGTTCATTTTCATGGGTCTTAATCTGTGATCCTATCCTGCGTGATCCTACGTGATTATGCCAGCAATCTCAGAAGTGCCAAAAGAATCACATATCGACCTGAACAGGGGGATATAGAATCGTGTCCCTTTATGCACTTTTCCTGCTTCATTCTCAGAAACCTCCTCATGCTACATATAAAACCACTTCAGGCACTGCAGCCTCTTCTGAAGCCTCACATTCTTTTCACTGTCTCACACTCTCCAGCCTCTTAACCCTATGCATCCTCCTCCACTTCTTCCTCCTTATTATCTAAATCCTCCACATCCTCTGCAATCTCTTTAACATCTGCAACCTCTTCCTCTTCTTCACTGCCTGAAACTTTCTCCTCCTGCTCTGCAACCTGTTGATCCACAACCTATATAGTTCCCTTTACGCAGCCTGTCCAAGGGGGTAATATTGCACCTTTATTCCACCTCACCGTTCTGTATAAAAGGTATGAATGCAGCATGGGGGGTGGGGGGTGGTGCATTGTTGTTCTGCCTTTAAGATAGTCACAGAGCTGGATGAACATCTGTGTGGGAGCCAGCATGGCGAGACAGACACCGACGCTGCTGTGCCTCTGATCATGCCGGCTTTGTTTTGTTCAGTGTAAACAAGCAAAGGCGGTTTTATGAGGGCTCTTCCTAACGGCAGTATAGCAGGATCTCTGTATAAACGGGGCTAAAGTCTTGTGAAACCTCTTTCTTTCCTGTGACTGCAGCAATAAAATACTCTTCATCCAATCCCTTAACCCCTGAGACTGGCCTCCGATCACTATTTCAAGAATCGCCTCACTTAGCTTGTTAATCTAACCTAATCACACATTAAAACTAGCTTGTGCTTGATCTTGGGATTCTTAAATTTCACAGGCTTGTTCACAGGGTCAGAGGGTGAGAGGGGGAAAAAACAATGACCGCTGAGGTGATTGCACTGGTTTGGAAGCACGATAATTGTTGTAATGCAAACGGTTAAACTACACCACCGATGCTGGTTCGTTGGCCACGATGGAAATAAATGACCATAATTACATTCAACTGCAAACATCTGTGTGCAGGAGTGGGAAGAGAGAGAGAGAGAGAGAGAGAGAGAGAGAGAGAGAGAGAGAAAGCACAACTCCATTAGCGTAATGCGCAGTGAAATTTCACTCACAGTGCAGAAAGTCGTTAAGTGCTCTCCATCTGTCTTTCTGAGTTGAGGAAAATTTCAGTACATTTATTATTTAAAATATCCGGGGCCTACCATTATCAAACTCAACTTGCGAGAGCACCTTTTTGACTCTTACTCAGTCATGGCTCATTGAATTAGCTAGGACTGTATGGGCAGTTAAAACATGTCGAATTCGAGGGACTGAACATCTGAGCACCACCGGTGTAGTGTTTAAGCTGAGCAGTCAAGTCTGATCTGTTTCTGCTGCAGGTTCTTATGTTATCCAGGTGCTTGACCCAAGCTCTATTCATTTGTTAGTTTCAGAATTTCCTGATCCCGACTGAGACACTGCACAATGACTCTGAATTTATCACAAATGCAGAACAACAGTTCATCTTTAAAAACTGTTGTCCTTTTGAAAGATGGCTCTGCTTGTATTACTGATGTAAAACACATATTCTATGTAAAGAACCTGATGTTTTACATGTGCGGCAGCTGCAGGACAGCATGCTATGTATTCTTTGGAAATCCTGGTCAGTGCTACAGTACATCTGCCCAAATAGCCCATGTGAGTCTTTCAGCTGCTGCCAGGCAGCATCCTGCCAAACACACCAGTGTTGTTACGCAGTGTGCAAAGAGGAGTTTATCCACCTTCCGGTTGCATCCTTCAACTTATTAACATTCAGCAGGGGGGCTTAAGGGTCTGTGTGATGGATGGATGTCGTTGAGGGGTCTGACAACTGATTAATGCCTTAATTATCTCCAGCGAGGACCTGCCACTCCTCCCAGAGCTGACAGAGTGAGCTGTGTGTGGCCTGACGAGTAACTCCGTGTTCAGGGCTCGCCCACTGCTATCAGCTCTACCAGGGTCACATTCATTTTCTTCCCAAAGAAAAATTTGCACTTTTTGTGCTGAAAAGGTGTGTAACAGTGATGAAACAGTACAGCAAGGTGTTTTGGGATCTTTGCCACTGCAGTGAGTAAGAAAGACACCTTCTCATTTGAACCTCCTCATGTTGGCATCCAGGTCTGGTTTGCTCTCTGCATACAGAAGTGAACCTGCCTTAACGCACAGCACATCAGGAGAAATTTAGTTTGAAACTAAACAAATTCCAATGCTATGCTTAAAAGTTGATCTGCTAATGATCTTGTCATTCAAATTAATAGCTACAGTAGTAAACAAAGAATAATGATTGATTTGGATCCGTTCCAAAAAGAACTTTAAGACAATTTATTGTGATTGGATTTCAGTAAACATGAAGAATAGAAGTGAGCAGTGAAAATGAATGTATTCATAATTCTCAGATAGTTGTAACATTGTGGAACGGTCATCCTAAATGCAGCTCTATTCCTGAAAGATTGTGGTTGTCCACATAATATAGTATAGTATAGTTGTCCTTTCACAACATGCCTAAATAGATTTTGTGTTGAGAAAGCAACACATATAGTGTCCCAAAGGTGCTGATACAGATCCTTAAAAGAAAAAATTTCATTTTCAGTGATAATCACTACTGCAGGGGCCACCAAAGGTATTCACATCCTGTATGTATGTTCAGCCAAATTACAAACAGCAACATGGCAACAATATTCTGTTTTAGCAAACATGACTGTGTATGTTTCTGTTATAAACTTCAGAGCTTAAAAGTGAAAATCAAAAAGTTCTGCATTAAGCTATTGCAACAATAACCTCTGAAGAGTTAAAGTAAGTCTTTACAACAGTTAAAATGCCTTCTCAGACCATTACTGATCTGGGGTGTGGCCTGAGGTGCAAAATACTTCAAAGCTAAAACTTGCTGCAGTAGGCTTCTATGTAATTCAGTATTGATCAGGACAAACATTAAACTAGATCTCTGTAGCATTTAAAGTGACCTATCTATAATGTCTGTCTACTAGTTGGCACATACTACCACATATCTGAGGAAATAATCTTTTTGTCCAGGCTTTGGTCTCCTAGGGATCTGTGGTTACGTGAGACTGAGAGTGTCTCTGTTGCCGACAGAAGGTGTAAATGCTCATTCCCTGTTCGGACAGAAAGTTGAAGACAAAGTCACTTCAGCAGCAGAATGCCATCATCAGTGCACCTTTACCACTCAGTAGAGGAAACACATCACTGTAGATGCATGCACAAACACACACCATACATTACATAAACGGAATACATACAGGCATGTGTCTTTATAGAAATGTAAGAGTCTTTAGAAACAGCATCAGTTTCCTTAAAGAGAATTTTTTTTTTTAAATGTGTCTATCTCCAGATGGTATGGAGGCTGAGCTTCTGCTTTACCACACTTCAAAGGAGATTGTGTTGTATTCCATCAAGAGCAAATTAGAAGTCTTTTGTATGCAGGGTGACAGGTGCTGATACATTGTGTGTATTGTGTGTGTTTTTGTTGTAGGTGTGTGACTGGTGCAAACATATTCGCCACACTAAGGAGTACCTGGACTTTGGTGCTGGTGAGCGGAGGCTGCAGTTCTGCAGTGCCAAATGCCTGAACCAATATAAGATGGACATTTTCTACAAGGAGACCCAGGCCGCGCTGCCTGGAGCACTGTGTAACCCAGGACATGGGCCTGGTGGGGAGGGTAAGCTGGAGTGCAGTGGAGGGGTACAGCTGCTCACTCCTGAATCCTGGGGAACACCGTTAACGGACCTACGTCGTAAAGCTCCCTCACCAGGGGGGCCCTCCAACACCTCTGCTTTGGCCCCTTCCACTTCTTCTGCCACCTCACCCTCAGACACTGCTGCCGTGTGCTCCCCATCCTCCTCCTCCTCAGCCAAGATCTCCACACCCAGACCCCACGAGAGCCCCACACTTCCCCCTCCGCCTGTTCCCACTTTGCACCCACCAGTCGGTGTTCCCTCTGGTAGCCCCCCCATGGTAATGACACCCAGGGGGCCTATGCCCCTGCCTCTGTTCATGGAGCATCAAATGATGCAGCAGATCCGTCCACCGTTTCTTCGCCCCTCTGCCCACCCAGCAGGGCCCAACAGCCCACTTTCAAACCCCATCATCCCTGGTATTGGTCCACCACCTCCCCCAAGGACCCTTGGTCCAGCATCAAGCCCCATGCACAGGCCCATGCTGTCTCCGCATGTCCACCCATCATCCAATCCCAACCCCGGCATGATGCCCCCCCACCCTGGTATCCCCATGCCAGGTCTCCCTCCTTTCCCCCCAGTCAACATGATGCCCAATGGACCCATCCCCCTGCCCCCAATGATGAACTTTGGCATGCCATCCTTGGCCCCATTGGTACCTCCACCAACTCTCTTGGTCCCTTACCCTGTCATTGTACCCCTCCCAGTCCCAATCCCCATTCCAATCCCAATTCCCTTTAACCCCAAATCTTCCAGGGACCAGCCGGAGAGCAATGGCTCTGTCCGCGGTGCTCCAGAGTCATCGGACTCTTCAGCCTCTGGGCCCCACTCTCCAGGTTCCTCTGGAGGTGACAGAGGGGAGCAGAAAGCAGAGCCAGCTGGTGCAGAACGTCTCTCTCCTTTACGCTCAGAAAGAAGCAGGACGGCAATGGTGGACCTGACTGTGAAGGCAGAGGAAAATTCAGGCAACCTGTGTCTAACCAGCAGCCCCAGACTAATGGACGGTGTGATTGATCTAACAGTGGGCCAGAGGTTGTGCCAACAGCAGGTAATTCAGAGGATGCTACCTGGGGTCCAGGTCAAAGTAGAGGCAGAGGCTGAATCAAGATCTCCACCAGTCGCTGGGCTGGGGAGGGAAGGGAAGGGCTGTCACAATGGTGGGGGGGGAGTCCTCTCACAGGGCCTCCTCAGTGCTTCGCAGCTGGAAGGGGGCACACACTCAAACACACTGGAATCATCAGGCCCACCCTCCGGCAATAACAGCCCTTCTTGCAATGCTGATCCTCCAGTCAGCCAGCTAAACCCCTCTATCTCCAACCTGACCCCACCACCCTTATCAGGCTCAGCACGGACCCAGCCCCAACCCCTGCCCCAACTCCAAGCTAGCCCTGGCGCCCCATGTAATGTCATAGTCAACGGAACAGGATGGCATTCGCTTCTCACTCCTGCCTTTGAGTCTTTCCCTGACCGAAAAGGGGACGGGATTGCAGGAGAAGGTGAGTCAGAGGAGCAGCCAGCCAACGGAGAGCTGGAGCGTGAGGCACTGAAAGAGAACAATTGCTCAGTTGGAGATTGGGAGCCGGGGAAGCGGGACTCAGCACAAGACGAGATGGTAAACACAGTAGAGGGTAAACCAGACCCTGAATCCAGCTTGGATGAGGGCGAGCATGCCTATGCCCTGCCACTGCTGTCTACCGGAGGCTGCGTGGTCATCCAGCCTGTGCCAAAGCCCGGTGCTGACAAGACGGCCATCCTGTCCTGTTCCATCAGCGCCCCTCTATCAGCAGCCGGCAGCCCTGAGCTGGAGCCGCCGCTGAAGAGGAGGTGTCTGCGAATCCGCAATCAAAACAAATGAGGTGGGTTCACATCAGTGTGCTCCCACACTTTCACCCAGTTGTGCACACTTTGTATAAAGTCACACAGATTTATTCAGTGACATTTTGAAGTTCACAGCAGGGTACCCTTCAAATAATCACTTCTGATGTTTCAAATTTCTCCCTCTCCCCATTGTGCATCTTTGAACTATTTAAAATGATCTCCTTTACCAAATTGTTCTTTACTATTACTATTCATACTTATCATCTTAAAATGTGGAAAATTCTGGCAACAGGATTATTTTATTTGGTCCAGTGTATCATGATTATTTTAAATAGAATTAAATAGAGAATTTCACATTAAGATGCTTGATTCAAGGGCAGACACAGTGCACACAGTTTTGTCAGCTGAATTATTATCCAAAAATTCTGTCAGAGTGCATGTTCCTAAGCTTCAACTCCACTGTGACAGATGTGCAGGTGATGTATTTGAATGTCACCTGGGGGGGGCACTCACAGGGACTGACTCTGAAAAGCCTCTTACAGGGTTAGTGAATCAGGAGGGAACATGATATGAAGCCCATTTGTGAAAAGATGAAATGAAACTGCACACCTAAAGAGGAGGTGTTAATACATCTGGATGATGCAGGGGATTTCTAGGATTATCCCAGGTGTCTTACCCAAGCACTTAGAGAGCACAAATGAACTTAACTATATTAAAATAAAATTTTAAGACTCAATATGAGATTAAAAAACTATAAATGGCCACATACAAGATATTATGCATGCACAGTTTATTTTGTTGTGATTTTTTAAAAAGCATTTCTTGCTGGAGCTTGTGTTCAGCTGATACATTAATTTATGAAACATTACATATATATTTTCATTTCACAGGAAGAGTACTTGTTGCTTTATTATACAATGACTATCAGGGGGTCGACTTCTCTTTGGGGCAAAAGGGAACCCTGCATGCTTCAGTGAACTGAAGTATTTCAGTCCCACTGAGCCACTAATGGGAGTGAGGCAGGCAGACGAGATGTTCTGCTAACGTCAAGGTTAAGAAATGCTATTGTCCACTTTTTATTACAAGATTCTTCCAGGCATGAATAGAAAATATATTGTAATATTTACAATTACGAGTGAGAAGGCTATTTAAAGGTTTCAATCCCCCAAACTGTTGTTTTTACCTCTTTTTTTTTTTTTGTCCAAGTCTTAACCAGGGGATCAGAGTTAATTTGAGCCCTGCTCTGACTGGCAGATTACCTCTGAATGTTTCTGAATGGAAATGGGAAGTATTTCATGTCAAAGGATTTATTCAGCACATTAATAACAAATTTAATGATGCACTAGTAGAGTTGTTAATTAAATGAAATTGTATTCAAGAGCAATTGAAGCCCAATTCAAGTTGTGGTAAGATGAGGCGAGTGCTCTGAATTAGAGTAATTAATAAGGACAAAAGATGTTAATCGTTATCACTGTTAAAAGCATACCAGCAGCTGAAATGAATCATGGGAGCAATGGAGAAAATGTACCTCAACCTTTCAGATGGACAATTTTTGGTCACTGATATGCGAGAGTGCAAAAACCTGTTTTCTGTATCTCACCTTTGCCACTTGTCTACAATAAGGCATTCACAAGGCATTCATTATGAAATACCTAAAACATTATGTAAAATTCATGCCACCAGAGAAGCAGACACTGAATATTTAATTCTTTATTTGCCCAAAAGTGTCTTCAAGCTGATTCTGATTGCGTGTACCAAAAGAAAATAACCCAAAATTAGGAAGCAATGCTGAGAATCTGCTTTTTCTTCAGTTTAAAGATTTTAACACCCAAAACTGTTCTTGTGTGGTCTGAACTGAACACCCTCTGTTTTCTTGAATTCATGCACCAACTTTAGCCAAAACAGCTTTGGGGGTTAAGGTTGGAAGGGTGGGGGTGGGGTGGGGAGGGGGGTGGGGTGGGGTGGGGGAGGGGGGGTTGCTCACCCACTGACTCATTCTAGTTCTCCTCCCACTCTGTTTCACAGATGGATGCTCTGAGGGACGCAGTGCCATCAACGACACTCACTTGTCCACCCCCACCTCCAAATCCCACCCCTCCCAACTACACCACTGCACATGTTCACGCACGTTCACACACACACACACACACACCCACACACAAACACACACACACTTTGTTCTTTGTCCTCACCCATCGTCCAGTCTACCAGCACCACAAATCGCCTTCAACGACTGATGAGAGTCCAACCAAACATGTTGACATGTATCATAGTAGAGCGGACAGGACTCCTTTTGTCTGTGTGACAGATACTCTAATGGACTGAACTTCTACAGACTCGACGCCGTGGCCAGCAGGATCGTTTCACCTTCAAACTGCAGACAGTATATCCTTACAACAGGAGGACTTTACTCGGCTGCTTGTCTCCTCATTTAGAGACTCTCAGCCCACACTGCCCCTTTTACCTTATCCACCCTCCCCTATCAAAGCAAGTGCTCTCTGTAATGTCTCTTACTATGGAATGCACTATAGTGTCCGATAGTCAAACTCACTGTTGGGAAATTCGCGAGGGAGAGATTTTCATCCCACTTTGAAATGCTCCTGTTTTGGTCCAGACTGATGCCACGCCACAGGTACCAAATCTCTGCTCCAGTAAGTGTTGTTTTTTTCTCACACAACTTGTCACTAAGGTATAGATTAATTTCACAAATGTTTGACCATAGAGACACAGAGATGGCAAAAATAGAAATTCTGCACTATCTTCTTGGCCTTTGCTTGTCCACAACCTGAAAAAAAATGTCCTTGCCAACCTGACACCAAGTATTGTGGGTGAATCTAAAGGGTGGCAGCTAAAAAAAAAAGAAGCATAACAAGCATGAATACAATATGACTGATGGGCAATTTAAAGAGCTGGAAAACTGTCCTCGGACAAAAAAAAATCAGCATTTGTGTTGAGAATGATTCTTATTGAATCAGCAAACTGGAGGATAAAATATTAACCTTCACCAGCAAGCAGTGGTGTGTGGGTGGAATCATGCAATCTCTGCCATTTTTCCTGTTGCATCGGTTTGTTTGCTTGTAAACTTTACTGAATTTAGATATATATACTGTTACACAAGAACGAGACAGAGTTGTCAAGATAATCACTCATACTATTTACATTTTCACGCCCTCGGGAACACGGTCTGTGTGCTTAAACAGTGAGCCTTGCGAGTAACAGTAATACGGGCTCCTGCTGTTTGAGAACATTTCAAGGCTTACTGCACCTCCGAAAAAACTGGGATGGCATGGCAAAGTAGAAACTCTGCCAAACTGCAATGGGTACTTGCTACCGCAGGCTAGCACTTAATCTTTTCTATAATATTAGTGAATCAGGAGGGAACATGATATGAAGCCCATTTGTGAAAAGATGAAATGAAACTGCACACCTAAAGAGGAGGTGTTAATACATCTGGATGATGCAGGGGATTTCTAGGATTATCCCAGGTGTCTTACCCAAGCACTTAGAGAGCACAAATGAACTTAACTATATTAAAATAAAATTTTAAGACTCAATATGAGATTAAAAAACTATAAATGGCCACATACAAGATATTATGCATGCACAGTTTATTTTGTTGTGATTTTTTAAAAAGCATTTCTTGCTGGAGCTTGTGTTCAGCTGATACATTAATTTATGAAACATTACATATATATTTTCATTTCACAGGAAGAGTACTTGTTGCTTTATTATACAATGACTATCAGGGGGTCGACTTCTCTTTGGGGCAAAAGGGAACCCTGCATGCTTCAGTGAACTGAAGTATTTCAGTCCCACTGAGCCACTAATGGGAGTGAGGCAGGCAGACGAGATGTTCTGCTAACGTCAAGGTTAAGAAATGCTATTGTCCACTTTTTATTACAAGATTCTTCCAGGCATGAATAGAAAATATATTGTAATATTTACAATTACGAGTGAGAAGGCTATTTAAAGGTTTCAATCCCCCAAACTGTTGTTTTTACCTCTTTTTTTTTTTTTGTCCAAGTCTTAACCAGGGGATCAGAGTTAATTTGAGCCCTGCTCTGACTGGCAGATTACCTCTGAATGTTTCTGAATGGAAATGGGAAGTATTTCATGTCAAAGGATTTATTCAGCACATTAATAACAAATTTAATGATGCACTAGTAGAGTTGTTAATTAAATGAAATTGTATTCAAGAGCAATTGAAGCCCAATTCAAGTTGTGGTAAGATGAGGCGAGTGCTCTGAATTAGAGTAATTAATAATGACAAAAGATGTTAATCGTTATCACTGCTAAAAGCATACCAGCAGCTGAAATGAATCATGGGAGCAATGGAGAAAATGTACCTCAACCTTCAGATGGACAATTTTTGGTCACTGATATGCGAGAGTGCAAAACCTGTTTTCTGTATCTCACCTTTGCCACTTGTCTACAATAAGGCATTCACAAGGCATTCATTATGAAATACCTAAAACATTATGTAAAATTCATGCCACCAGAGAAGCAGACACTGAATATTTAATTCTTTATTTGCCCAAAAGTGTCTTCAAGCTGATTCTGATTGCGTGTACCAAAGAAAATAAACCCAAAATTAGGAAGCAATGCTGAGAATCTGCTTTTTCTTCAGTTTAAAGATTTTAACACCAAAACTGTTCTTGTGTGGTCTGAACTGAACACCCTCTGTTTTCTTGAATTCATGCACCAACTTTAGCCAAAACAGCTTTGGGGGTTAAGGTTGGAAGGGTGGGGTGGGGGAGGGGGGGGTGCTCACCCACTGACTCATTCTAGTTCTCCTCCCACTCTGTTTCACAGATGGATGCTCTGAGGGACGCAGTGCCATCAACGACACTCACTTGTCCACCCCCACCTCCAAATCCCACCCCTCCCAACTACACCACTGCACATGTTCACGCACGTTCACACACACACACACACACACACCCACACACAAACACACACACACTTTGTTCTTTGTCCTCACCCATCGTCCAGTCTACCAGCACCACAAATCGCCTTCAACGACTGATGAGAGTCCAACCAAACATGTTGACATGTATCATAGTAGAGCGGACAGGACTCCTTTTGTCTGTGTGACAGATACTCTAATGGACTGAACTTCTACAGACTCGACGCCGTGGCCAGCAGGATCGTTTCACCTTCAAACTGCAGACAGTATATCCTTACAACAGGAGGACTTTACTCGGCTGCTTGTCTCCTCATTTAGAGACTCTCAGCCCACACTGCCCCTTTTACCTTATCCACCCTCCCCTATCAAAGCAAGTGCTCTCTGTAATGTCTCTTACTATGGAATGCACTATAGTGTCCGATAGTCAAACTCACTGTTGGGAAATTCGCGAGGGAGAGATTTTCATCCCACTTTGAAATGCTCCTGTTTTGGTCCAGACTGATGCCACGCCACAGGTACCAAATCTCTGCTCCAGTAAGTGTTGTTTTTTTCTCACACAACTTGTCACTAAGGTATAGATTAATTTCACAAATGTTTGACCATAGAGCCACAGAGCTGGCAAAAATAGAAATTCTGCACTATCTTCTTGGCCTTTGCTTGTCCACAACCTGAAAAAAAATGTCCTTGCCAACCTGACACCAAGTATTGTGGGTGAATCTAAAGGGTGGCAGCTAAAAAAAAAAGAAGCATAACAAGCATGAATACAATATGACTGATGGGCAATTTAAAGAGCTGGAAAACTGTCCTCGGACAAAAAAAAATCAGCATTTGTGTTGAGAATGATTCTTATTGAATCAGCAAACTGGAGGATAAAATATTAACCTTCACCAGCAAGCAGTGGTGTGTGGGTGGAATCATGCAATCTCTGCCATTTTTCCTGTTGCATCGGTTTGTTTGCTTGTAAACTTTACTGAATTTAGATATATATACTGTTACACAAGAACGAGACAGAGTTGTCAAGATAATCACTCATACTATTTACATTTTCACGCCCTCGGGAACACGGTCTGTGTGCTTAAACAGTGAGCCTTGCGAGTAACAGTAATACGGGCTCCTGCTGTTTGAGAACATTTCAAGGCTTACTGCACCTCCGAAAAAACTGGGATGGCATGGCAAAGTAGAAACTCTGCCAAACTGCAATGGGTACTTGCTACCGCAGGCTAGCACTTAATCTTTTCTATAATACATTACCAGTGATGTTCCTGTCATGGGTTAGTTTGAGACTGACTGCACTGAATTTAGAGGGGGCAGAGGGAAGCCAGCTCTTTCATAAATAATTCTTTTGGGTCCTGGTGAAAAACTGCTGAAGTAAAACTACAGGAATATTTCAACAATAAAAACACATTTTGAACATAATTTGGAAAATCTTTACGCATTGCCTCCTGTGTGTCCACTGATCCTGCCAAGTTACTTCATTCTTTTGCCAATTCTTTTTTTTAAGCCAAATCTATAGGCAGTGTTGTCCTTGATTCAGTGTTGTGCTCTATTGGGGCAGTTTAAGTAAAAGCAACACAAACTGTCACTGATCCAGTTTGATCTGATCCACTTACACTCTGGCTTCAGCCTGTGAGCTGGGACACAGTATTTAGTTTACACTCCTATGGAGGGGGCACATTTTACCAGTGCGATACAAGGTATTATCATATGCCAAAGGCCTCTGGTGTGTTGAAACAAAACATGTCACCCAGTTTTCAGTGGAGATGGGACTTCAAACTAAAGATTTGACCACATAATTTATAGTTGCCAAAATAAGAAGCACTTATTTTAAAAGACAGAGGAGAACACAAGTGGATGTCAAAAGCAGTATTACCCTGTTATCTGTCTTTATGGTTTACTCAGTCCTTAAAGGCCTGCCATATGTGACACTGCGAGTAAAGTTCAGGATTAAAAACACAATACAGGAGATGAAGGATTCTCGGTCACGTGTTACATTAGATGTGTACATTGCTCTGCAACCCTTTCCTATCTCACTGCTCTACCTGCAGCCTTTGTTTTATTTCGCTCTGTCATGATGAGACACTGTGTGATCCATTCTTTGCCCAAATGAGGCCCAACATTTACTCATACACTTACTCACATGTAATAAGCATACGTGCTGGTGTCGGATGCAAACACACAATGCACACAGTAAATTTAACTTTGTGTATGTGTGTGTGTGTGTGAGGCAGGTGCAAGCAGAGTGCCCAGCTGAGATTACAGAGTGTTGACTCAGAATAAGCAGTGTGCAACTCTATCTGTTGCCTGTTAGTCAGGCATTTAGGCTTAGCCTGCCGCTTGCCAAGGCCCAGCTTTGGTATCACTTTGAGAATTTCCTCGCCGTTACTTCATTTCTCTCCAAGCAAACGCAGTGAAAATATTCTTTTTAAGCTGCCTGCTACTGTCCTCTTTACCTTTTGCTGAATTGCATTTGGCCATCAGTAGAAATGCTCCTGTCTGTAATTCACAGATTTATACATGCACTACATTTCTTAAATTACAGTTTATATCAGAAGAATAAAAATAGAGCAATTGAAGCCCTATTCCGAAATTGAGATTTCTCTATCAAACCATGAGTTGTCTCATCTGAAATCTTGCCAGTGTAAACATAAAAAGCAGGGTTGATGGAATCCAGAAACTGGACACTGTTTCTAGTGTCTGTGCTGTTTAACAAACACATAACAATCCAAAACCAGGGCCACAGCCAGGATTTTAGAGGACATGAGCCTTTAAATTCAGCTGTGTCCTGTACAAAGTTATTATATGACATGTAGACTGGTAAATTTTTGTCGTGCTGGTGGCATAGATTAATGATGGCCATGTGGGTAGTAGATTGCCATAAAATATACTAAGCAGACAAACATTAATCAGAGCATGCATCCTTTCCAATTTGGCCTCTGCATTAGCTTTCTTCTAGCGCCACCCTCAGGACAAAATATCAACTTTATAAAAACAAGATCCAAAACTGTCGGATTTCAGTTAAAGGAATAGTTCAACATTTTGGGACATCCGCATATTTGCCGTCTTGCAGAGAGTTAGATGAAGAGAGTTATACCACTTGTATGTCAAATGTGAAGCCACAGGCAGCTGCTGGTTGGCTTAGATTTTCATAAAGACTGGGAACAGGGGAAACTAGCCTGGCTCTGCCCAACGCTCTAAAGCTCACTAAATATGTTGTCTGTGTCTGTTCTTTATGGTAAGCTAAGCTAACTGGCTGCTGTGTATTTCACCAAAATGTGAAAATATTCCTTTAAATTTGCCCCCCAGAGGACAAATGCTAAGTCTTTTGGTGACCTTTTCCTGACCTTTCCTCTGGTGCCATCATCAGGTCAAATTTACAATTTTTTTCTGACGACTGCTTTATCTCCCAGAATTCTCTAACTGGGTCGTTCTCTATACCAGAGCTCTCATACTGTTTGAAAAAGGTTGAGGGGGCTTGATTTTTAACGAGGAACTACCCAAAATCCATGGTTACATCTGCTTCTTCTTATTCTTCTGCTTGACGCCTTCACACACACACACACACACACACACACACACACACACACACACACACACACACACACACACAAACACACACACACACACACACACACACACACACACACACACACACACACACACACACACAGACAAAACAACACGCATGTTACGTCTGCTCCTAACCTGCACCATGTTGTGTTGGCGTTACAAACAGTGTACTGTCCGTGTTGGAGACAGATGCTGAAGATATCAAACCCTAACTCTCACATGGAAATCCCGGACCACTGAATCAGTCTTTGTGATGACAAACAGACTCGTGACAAATCTCCAGCATTCCTTTTTTTGATGATAGACTACAGGCCTTGGTCAACAGCCTGAATTATGCAATGACAACTAACTCCAAACCTAATAGAGACGAGTGGTCCACAGACAAAATAAAACATGACATGACTTCATGTTACTTTTCAGAAACAACAGAGAAGTTGCCTTAACTCTTGCTTGTATAATCTCTACAGTTAAGACAATGATGCTCGCTTGTAAAGAAGACTCTCTCTTCTTTGTACAAAATGAAATATACCAGAAACAACAACTTTGTTATCTTGCTAGTGTCAATGTATAGATGATCAGCTTTTTCTGTAACTTGTATGGACTGTCACACTTTTGCTAAGAAACCCTCCCCCCAACTTTCTTGTTCCTAAACATCCAATCTGTTCAACGTTTTAACTCGTGGTGGGCTGTCAATCTTTTTGTGTACATTTTATAATATTATTTATTGTTGACAAGTTTTGCATTTGCAAATAATTAAAAAAAAGTGAAGGTGGTTTGACCTGAGCATTCGATTCCAATGTAAATGCCTGGTGAACAGTGAAATGCTTTTTTAATTATTAAAATGGAGAAAACAGTAATATGAGGAGATGATCTTCTGTCTTTTTATTATGACGTTGTAACATGTACATAACAGGTGGCCAAACTTGCTTTGGAAAATAATCATTTTTTGTGTTGTAACAGTATTTGTTTTACCCAGTGAATTGCTCATGAAGACAAATAAATAAGAGGAACACACAACTCTGTTTCAGACGGGTCATATCTGTTCAAATACATTTCTGTGTACATGTTCCTAGAGGACAACTACACATATACAGGTGAGACTGCACAGTGTGATGACAGACAACATTAAACTAAAAATATATCTCTTTTAGCACTGGTTATTGGGAGATTTTGACTTGATTCATCGTTTTACCACATAATTTACAACCTGTCAGAGCGTCAGTGGAAACCTGTGAAAATATGATTAATAGGTTGCATGTGAATATCAGAGGTGTCATATTATTTAGTTCACATTTTCTGCAATAAAATCTTTAATATAAACACAAAGAAAATGATTCAGTAAAACCTGACAAATTTGTGCATTTGTGCTTTTTAATTGTAATATACTGCAGTGTACAGTGCTCCATATTTGTTGATTTTACATGAACTTCAAGATGTGAACAATCTAGTCCACATGACAACATTTGATTAGTATGATATTATGATATATACAGTATATGATATTGCCCTTCAAGCCCATTTTAAGAAACCATGGCAACAAATGGTCAACCAAGTATAATATGCAAACAAAAAACAAGAATGATAGACCTTCCGTGCTTACAGTTATGCTAAAATATTGTTAATAATGAACTCTCAAGCAATAAATGTTTCAATACATTTTATTATACTGAAAGTTAATCTTTGGTTGTAAGAGTGAGTGAATTGAAAAATTTACAAACTGCTTAACATGGAATGATAAAATTTAACAAAATAATATTATTTCTTATATAATGTAAATAACTCAACAGAAGTCATGATGTGGTGTCAGTGGAGTATTATGTTTTAGAAATATACCCACTCTAAGTGACATGTCATACTGTTTTTCCAATAGTTTATTTCTGAAGTTTATTTAAATCTCATTTACATGTTACATTTACCCGTTTGTTAATGTATTCAGTCTGAAGTGCTTCTGACTCGCTGCAGATGAGGAGTGTGAATGTAATGGTCTGTGGTGCCATCTTATGGCTTCTCAAAGTATTGGCCCTCTCCTCAGTAGGAACATGATGGGAAAAGATTTCCTCATAGTGGAGATAAAAATAAGAAGTGGAACCAATTTAATGATCACACAATAAAATTCTTACAACACAACAGTCAAACTATGATGGTCTTATGATCTTATTTTTATTTTTAGGATAATATTCTTACTAATGATATATTGTTATTAGCATTAGTAATAGTTATTGTTGTCATTATTGCAATCATTTTCAGTAGTCCTGATAAAATAGTCTTACATTTGAGTCAATTCAGAATAAGACACAATAATAATAAATCAATATTTGCTATTTTCACAGCAGATATTTTGAAATTTCACAGGTATAGATAATAAAATCAATAATGGCTGGATTCCATTTAGCTGCTTCAATTTCAGGGTCCTGGTATTGTTCACGCTGGCTTACTGTCATGGATTACTGGGACACTAGAATAGAACAAAGCCACTGTTAGAAACTAGTGCTTTTCTTACTGTGATAAGTCAAAATGTCTGCAGTGAAAAAAGAAAACAACAACAAAAAACTACAAAACCTACCTATTAATGTACAGAAATGAACAAAGTTACAAGAAAAAAAAAGAAAAAAACAACAAGAAAAAAAAAATGATGTGATGAAATGATATGAGATTTAATACGATTTTGAGCACAACCAGTTTGTTTCTTTCTGTTGCTTCAGAAATCAAAGGCTCTGTGAACTATGAGTACACATGGGCAACTGTTACTGTTGTAGATTAACCTCCTCTGTAGCAACAACAGCCAAAAGATCCACAGAGACGAAACCAGTGGGATAATGGGTGGTTATGTTCTCATGATCAATGACATACACATCTTCATGTAGTCTATTTTGAATGCAGACCTTTTTTCTTTCAACCTTTGTTGTGCCTATAAACAATATTTAATACAATTTAAAACAATATTTCCTGTGTTATACACTGAGACCGACTATGCAGAGATGACTTATGGATCTTGCAACCACATCTACAATTTTGCTGGATCCTGAAAATGCTCCTACAGCTGTAATCAGACAAATGTTTGAGAAAACACATATTTTATTATTAGCTGACTCATTAAAACTTCATCAACAACTTAATGTGTTCTGTGAACCGGTGAAATGATATCCACATCCACATATATGAGCTGTTAAGTTTGGTCATTTGCAGCAGCAGGTGGTTGCACTTGTCCTGGTGGTACCACTGACCAATTAAAGGTCACACAAGATCATGGGCCAGCACATTACAATATCTTGTTAGTTCAGATCAGATTGGCGTTAATCAGTGGCATTATATATTGGTTTACACAATAAGTCAAGATGCAGTGACCCTGGCCAAGTGGCAACATGGGCTCAAAATAGTAGCTGTCTAATCCCTCACTTTATCTATCTACTACAAGTGAAGCAGTGTGATTGCTGAAAACATCGTGATGTGATTTTACAGGTGAAAAGATGAGATGTGAGCAGGCTCTTCAGTCTGTGTCGCCAGCAGCTCATTCCTACGTTGTTTCACACGACATTTCCCAGATATCACCTTTCAAACAAACAGTACATCAGCTGCTATACTGGGTGTGTTTGTCTGTTCCCCCCTGCTGCGCCAGCTCCATATGCAAACTAAGTAACTGTGCCAAATAAAGAAAACGGAAAATGCATCACTTCCTGTTAGTGACTCAAGATTTTACCTTGGAAGGAGCAACCACGCAACAGCTGAGTAACAGATGTAAATGGCTACAAGCTGAATGACTGTTGTATTGCATCATTAAAAGGGAGAGCAGCAGAAAAGGTATATCTGTAAAAAATACAACAGTTCATGATAATAAAGCTACATTTCTGTAAGTGGCTGGAGGGTGAAGGGAAGCATCTGTGGTCTAACTGCTCCCTCTGTTGTGTGAAACAGAATACGCTTTATCTGTTGACTATACACAAACACACACTGACATATATTAGACACACCCTCACAGTTTGCCCCATTCTTTTTGCAGCTGAGATCATTTAGTTAATCTGAACTTTCACCTAATTAATCCTAGTGAAATTTAAACTACTCATTATTTTGTCAGAGACCCCTAAGAGTGCATATTATCCTTGATTATTATTGCTAATTTAATTTTCACCGGTTTAGAAATGACCAGGAATAGATTATATGGTGACTATAAAGGTTGATCACTGTGCAGAATATTGCAGAAATAAATTAATGGATTTGCATGAAATTTGGACAAATTAGCACTTTGGCCAGGAAAATAATAACCATACTGTATTTTGGTGATAGTTTGGGATTCCTTCCACTAGATTTTTAGCCATAACTATGAAACTTACAAAGCTGGAACATTTCTACAAATCCCAAGGGTAGAAGTTAACTTTATTTTTAAAATGTAATTTCAGGAATGTTGTAGGAGTCAAAGCCAATCAGAGAAAAGCCTTCTTGACCTCCATCCAGTCATATTTTTGTATCACTCATCTTTAGTGATTTTGAGCATCATACAGCACTTTTCCAGAGAGGTTTCGTCATATTATTCAAATCTTCCTTAAAACAATTTCCCTCCCTTCTTCCCAATCTCTCACCCATGAACTGATTCTCATCAGTGTTTATGAAAACAATGATGGTTTACACAATGATGATGATAAATTAGTACTAATGAAATTACTTACACATATACCTTAGTGCTTATGGGCATACATTGCTACATACCTGTATATCAAAAGAGAAGAAGAAAAAAAAAGGGGTACAGTCTCACCAAATTTAAAAGTCCCATATTTTCCTCTTCTCCTGTGTTTTATTGGAAGCGTTGATCCATAAGAAGATATATTTGTGGTTTTAAGAACCGAAAACAATCTCAATGTAGTTTTACATCTCCTCCCTCAGGCTTCTCTCTGGAGCTCTAGAAACAACAGGTCGGTTTGTGTGAGTGTTTACCTGAAATCTGCTTTATTTTTATTAGATCACGCAGAAAACAGTCAGTCAATAAGATACTATGTTGTGACATTACATAGTTACAGAAGTCCTGACAGCTGGTTTTAAGGGTTAGTTTCTGAATAAAGGCTGTGTGCATTTCTCTGTGGAGTGAGCGCTTGATACTTTCACAGCATTAACATAGAACCTAGACCTGCTTTATAATCAAAAAATCAATATGGGACCTTCAAGAAGTTAGGTTATCAGGTATTGATTTAACAAATGTAAGAAATGAATCCCATATTTTATGAAAAATATAACTTTTTTGTTTGATTGTGTATTTAAGAATGTGTATTTAATGGTAATTGTTGCTTTAATATTAGCTTAGACAGGTAGCCTACAGAAAGAGAGGTAGAGAGGTGCGGGACAGGACAGGTGGCTTATGGGTAACTGAGTCCTCGGTGTGTTGATGTCAGGGGGAGGAGATAGTATTCAGGCTGTGTGTGTGTGTGTGTGTGTGTGTGTGTGTGTGTGTGTGTGTGTGTGTGGGTGTGTGTGTGTGTGTGTGTGTGTGTGTGTGTGTGTGTGTGTGTGTGTGTGTGTGTTGGTGTGTAGATGTGAGTGAACGGGGAAGAATTCAGCGGCCGCAGGACTTTTCTCTACAAATCAAACTTGTATATTTTCGGGGACCGAGGGTCGTGACGAGGACAAAACGAGGAGGACAAATACGAAAATGCGAGAAGAAATCCAGGAAGAGAGAGTCTGGTTATTAAAAATTCAGCGCGGGAGAACAGACATTATCGCCCTTTCAGACTTGTGGCAGCACCGAGGATAAACTACGATACTAACGGGCTTCAAACATCTTTGAATGGGGTGAAACGAAGCGGGGTTTTCTCGAAAAAAAAGCGACTGCAGAGCGTTTCCAAGCGGCCGAAACCCAAAGGGAAGGGGAGGAGAGGGGGGCAAAGAAAACGCCCTGCTCCCTGTTGCTGGTATCTCCAAATTCAAACTTTTATCGCCGAGTTGGAAAAATGCATCTTTCATTTAACGGGAGGTGATAATCCAAGCGTAGCGTTGTGTTTATTAGCTCGGGGCGAAATAGCTGGCTAACTGCAGGCCCGCTCACTTGGTGAAGTTTTGGGAAGCCTCTCTGCTCTGGGAATATTTTCTCCTCATTGTGCACACTATTCCTGTTGGAGGCGAGTTGGGTGGGCTGCGAGCCCAAGGCTGCTCCGCTAGGCCCACGGCCATTAGCCAGGAACAAAGAGGTTTCACATGTAAAACTCAAACGCTTTGGGGAAAAACCTGTTCATATTTTTACTTTAGCCTTTAACGACCGCCGCCGCAGTCATGTCGCTGGGCGCCGAGAGGAGGATGGAAACCCGGCAGAAGAAGCTGGAGGACATGATCAGAGACCCCAGATCTTCCGTAAACTTGGAAAGTTTGCTGGTAAGTCAAGTGGGATGCATCTCATAGATTATTAATGATGCCAAGTTGTCAATTTGCTGAAACGCTAGACACGTATGCACACACTCTGGTAACGTTATACTATTGGTACTTATATCCTTTACTTATTATTATTTCCTAATTGTAACCTGCTGCGAGCTGTTAGCTTTGTTTTCCCCCTCAGGCAGACTGTGATGTTGCATGGACCTCTATCTATTATTATTTTGTCCCATTTCCACCAGTTACAAAACTGCAGTGTTTCCATTATGTCCTGTAATCGGATGCCTCGCTATAATAACCTTTTTTTTTTTGAAAGAGCAGCCAAACTCAGAGCCTCATGGTGGATGCCCTGTAGACAGGCCTGGTTAATAGTTCAGACTGAGTACAGACGGTGCAGTGTGGGGCTCTGCGAAGCGTGTCCACGGATTAGGATTAACCAGTGGAGAATGCCCCCACTCGGTGTGTTTATGGAGACTAATATTTCCGGATAAAACTCCCGCCTGGGTAACAGTTAGGCCCACCAGACCTGGATAGTCCCACACCACAGCCCATCAGATCCTCACACCTATTCTGGTCTCCCTGCACTGATAGACGATTAGGAGGGAGAAATGACTGATCTTTAAATGTATATTTTCTGGGCAGGTCTCTGGTCTCTTCGGAAACATGTTTTCTATAACTTTTACAGTTTTATTCTCAGAAACAAAACAGCAGAGCATAAGGTCATTGGCAGGATCATTTGATAAAATGAAAAATGTCTGGTCCAGATTTCCTTATATAATATATACGTTTATATTTCACAAAGGTCTCGGCCTGTCAGTCAACAATTGTATGGAAATGTGACTACATGCCCACAGTGACAGCTCAGTGCGTTGTCTTCATACTCCAACTCCAAACTTTACTCTACACCCCAAGGTGTTACAGAAATCCTGTCTGATCCTCATTTGCATATAACATGTGAATCATACTGATTCCAGTGAAAAGCTTCTCTATCGAGCTGTAATCCCCTAAAGGTAGTTGTGAGACAGCTCCTGTCCCTATGTTTACACTTATAATATTGGAGCAGCTTTTCTTATTCAGCCATTTATGTGTCATGATGTAAAAATGTAAAGATTTTTTTTAAATATAGGACTATGATATGCTGGTTGAAGATCTTTGATTCACCAGTTCAGTGGATGACAGGAAAATGAAATGGTCTGATTATCAGGCTATGGATGGACCAGTAGTGTTAGTGAATGTAAACAGAGTATTAGTATTGCCATTTGAAATTTCCTGTACTGATGCAATCTAATGCCAACCTATATCAGAGGTAAAGGGAAACTATTGCCCTCTTTTGCAAACAGCATAAGTTAGAGCTTTGTTTTGGTGAGTAAAGTCACATTATTTTGCTTGATATTTAAATTGTAACACTCTGACCTGTGTCTGGTAGAGAAGTACATGGGACGTACCCCTTGACAGACGTTTTTGGCAATTTTTGTGATGACAAAGCTGCACAAGGCCGTGGAAAATGTTTCCTTCATACCAGTGTATATCAGTGACGTAGGGCTGAAATGAGAAAGGTCTGGTGTTGGTTCTGAACGTTTCTCCACAGGAACTAACAAATCTGAGCTTCAGAGTAAGAGCTGGAATCACTGATGTTTGAGCTTTTCTTTCCTGATGCCACTATGTGTGCAACATCTGAGCACAAGATATTTTCTGACCCTCTCCCTGTCTGTTATTCCGAACCAGCACTGTGTCACAGGACCTACTTTAGCTGTGAAGTTACATCTGTTCCCAGTGACAGTGTTTGAATTTCTGGGCCCCCTAACTGGATCTGACAGAGGGCAAACACACTGTCGCGTCTATCTTAAAAAGCATCACCTCACCCCTTTTAATGGGCCCCATCTAGCTTGGGGCCCCCTGTCCATCCCCTCCTCTGTTTCCCCTCCAAGCTACTTGAGGCTCTCCTGGCCTATTCCCTCTTACCTTAAAACATTTAACAGAATACTTGCTCGAACACCAGTGGTGTTTACTTCCTGCACACGAGCCAGAGAGATAGAGGTGTTGAGTGTTTGAGACAAAAGTTGAGTGGGAAGCATGCGTAGGAGAGAACAGGCTGCAGTTTTCCATTTTTAGCAGCCTCGATGCTGTCGCTGGGATCAAGAAGTTTTGCTGCTCAGGGTGGGATTTAAACACACTCACGTACACACAGACACACTAAGGGCTCAGAAATGTCCTTTTTTGCAGGTGGAATAAAAACATGCATACTTTAAGTGCCTTAATAATTGCTCACAGGCTCATATTCGGTAAACAGTGAATCACAGATCCCCTGCCATTGTGGCATAGCAACAGCAAAAAGTGATTTAAATAAATATATAAAATTGGAAGAAGCTGCTTTGTTGACCATTGTGTTGCCTCCTAAATAAAAAAAAAAAATAACAACAAGAGTGATTAATTTCAGGAGCAGTGTGCTGACTACCCTGAGCATAAGACAAGCTGACAGGGAGGAATCTGCAGCATCTATCAAGTGAACTCATTGACCATCCTCTTAAGAAAACTGACCGTTTATAAGCTGGGATATGTAGCAGTATAGCACGCTGATATTGAAAAGCAGAGGTTTCTGTGTAAACTATCCTTGAATCTGTAATGAACCTCTTATTCACCCCAAATAGAGCAGAATGGACAGCAAATATCACACAAATGGTATTTAAATGCCACCATATACTGCGGTTGTAAAAGCTGTAAATCACTATATTGCCTCTATCAGCATTCGATTAAACGTAACCTGAAGTCTCAGCAACCTTCCCCTTGTGCAAACTGTGGTGATCATTATTTGGCAGCACACTACTGCTGACTGTAGTACTGGACTTGGCAGCTCCAAGTACAAGGAGTGATTGTCGAGGGCAAGCAAAAGAAAGGGCATTTTTCGAGATAATAAAAAGAAAAAGAAAATATGGACACTTGATTGCAAGTCGCATAAGTTGCCTTTCTGCCGTCCTAAAGGAAATGACCTCACTGAGTAAATAGTTGGCAGCTATATAAGGGGCTCAAAGTCCCTGCGAATGGCTGCACTTTCCCCTTTCACTCTTGAGCCTTATCTCTTTTTCTCTGGCTCTGCTTCTCTCTCGGCCTGCAGCTCAGCCCCTCCTCTCAGGCTTGTTAAACACACTGCAGGTATTTTAACTGGAGCTCCAGTCCAAAGCCTTTTGATTCAGCTGTGGCCCGGATACGACCAGATAACTTCATGCACGGCACTTCAGTGTGAGGCATATGAGATATGGATGGCTGAGAGTTGGTCTGATGCCTTCCAGGTCATCTGTTGGGAGCAGTCCCTGTCTTGTCTCGTTTATATTCATTCAGTGTGATCCTCTCCTTGTTCAGCATTAGGTGACAAAGACATTTAGTCACATAATACGCTTGTTTTGTTTTGCTTAGTGTTGCTTTTTCATTTAATTCCCTCCAATCCCCTGTCCTCTGTTTGTTTATCTTATCGAACCCCATTCACATATTCTCTGTTTGTTTCTTTCAGCCTGCTTTGTCCATTCACCTCCCACCTCATGTTTATCACTCTCCTCCTCTCCCAGCACCCGAGGTCCCTCTCTTTCTCCATCTTCTCTGTTCCTTTCCATTCCTCTTATCTTACCCCCCCCCCCCCCCCAGTACTTCTTCCTTAATGTGTATCTCTTTAGGGATGTGGGGATAACCCCTCTGTGTCTTGTTCTCAGTCTTTACTCTTATAGTCAACCTGAGTGTCCGCTTCGTCTCTGGAGTGCAGTTGAGCTGCTCTCAGGCAAGCAGCAGCAGTCCGGGCTGCTTCAGTGTGCTAGCTGGATAGAAACACTGCCTTATAAGGCACTAGGGACGGTGGCCCCGGCCAATTTTTTTTCTGCAAAACAAGCCAGTCTCTCTGCTCCACACCTCCTCTGGTGAGACAGTCGGGCCTCTCCGTGGTTTTTGCTCCACTCCAGTGAAGAAGACCCGGCGTCTTCCAGGTGTGGACGCCCTCAGTACTCTCTCAAATGACTTTACTTGACTTGACTTATGTATCGTCTGGTGTTGTTTAGTTGTCAGAACTAGGAAACTTAATTAGGATTTACCCTGTTTACATGGACTCCACCGGAGTCTTTTCTAAATACCTAATAATAATATATATATAATATTCAAGTAGTAGTTCTACATTATTCACTGTCTTGAAGAGATTTAGATGAAAAAACTGATACCTCTATCATGTCTGTATGGAAAATGTAGCTACTGCCAGCACCTGGTTATTTTAGCTTAGTACAAATACTGCAAACAGCTAACCTGACTCCGTCTAAAAGCACCTCTAAAGATCTCAAATTAACCCGTTACATCTCATTTGTTTAATCCAGTTAAACACCAAAGTGTAAAAATCACATTTTATGAGGGATTATGTGTTGGGCTATGACTCTGCCTACTACATACTCAATGAGTATGTCCTGCATACTACCTACTCAGTGTATAGCCAGTACCCAGAATGCATTTCGCACTAGACCTGCCAGGATAACTATTTTTGTTTGACGCTATGTTGTCCAAAAGATAATTGCGATAAATGATATTATTGTCAAATCCATTTTATGCCACTGATATAATGAGAGCAATGAACTTATAATTCTTATGAATATTCAGACACTGGAATTTGAATGTAAAAAAATATTAAAATAGCCTATCCTACATAAATAATAATAAAGCAAAGTCGACATACCAGCTCGTTCGTGTTAATGGGCTCTCAGTGTTTCCCACAGGCTGAGTATTTACTCGTGGAGGAGGTCAGTGCGCCGTCTGAACGATGTCACACAGAGACTCATGCAGCTTAGGGGGGCAGAGTGTAGACCTGGTTATTTTCTGTTGATACAATTTACAAATGTTCCCTAAATGCCACAGGCTATCAGTAGTAAAAGCCAGGTGGCTGAGCACAGAGAAGCCTGTAGTCCGCACAATTACTCCAGAGCATGCAACTCCAAAAATTAAGTAGTTTTAAAATAGTGAAATACGGCGTTAGGTTGAAACTGGCGGACTAAACTATCCCCAGATTCATTGCACACCTACAACAAATCACTTTTCAAAAAGTTAATAACGAGGACTCTGCAAATAAAAAAGCGGCCGAGGATAAATAAGAAATCCTCCATGAACAGAGTTTCATTTCTGTTCGGCCTGAGCGGTAAATGCGGTTTTCGGAGGGAGGCCACGCTTTCTCAGACCACGTTCACTGAGAGATGCAGCCATGGATGGGTTATAAAGTCTTGTAATACATCCATGGATGTGGCCCTTATTGTCTTGGCCGGGAACAGTTACTTCCTGAAGTCTCAGCTAGTTGCCTGGCAGCCTCACTGTCATGACAAGACTACTTGCTCATAGTCCCCTGTGAAACCATAATGTGTTATTTTTACACTTAGGCTTTTGGCGAACAGATCTTGTTTTTTGTCTGAAAAGGTTTTTTGTCTGAAAAGATTGTTGTTGATCTGCTGTCTGTTGTTTTACTTAAAACTAAATTCTTACTGGCTGGCACATTAAACATATTTAGGAAGTAATGGGAGCAAAAATTAAAACCTTCATGAAAAACTGAGCAAAAATCAAAGTCCAGCACACGCACACGCACACACGCGCACACACACACACACACACACACACACACACACACACACACACACACGTACACGTACACAACTCCCCACACACACATAAATAAATATACACATGCTTCACAGCACCTTCATTAGACATTATATAATATCTTGGGCAAATAGAACAAGACACGAGCAGGTCCAAGATGTCCAGAAAAACAAAGATATTGCTTAAACTCAAATTATTATTACTAACAAAATGCTGCATGTGAGTTGCCCATCTGGTCTTACGAGGTAAAACCTTAAATAAAATGGAGCAAATCTCATACATACATAATGTGATATTCGGACTATAAGCAGAGCAGGAATTGGATGTCCTGGTGTGTTTACAGTGTTATATGGTTCTCATGTGAAAGGATATGTATACACGCTGAGATCTGTCTTAATCTGCTGGATCTTCTTGTCTAGACATAAGGACTGTGTTTGGGAAAATGTGGCCGTGCACACAACAGTGCATTCAAGAACAGAGCAGTGTGTTTTAAGTGAAATCATTTTAAACTTTCAACATAAACTCCAATGGACGGTTTGACTTTTGAAGAACTTTCACTTCCCACACTGATCAAAGCGACGGGGACATGAACTTAGTTCTGCTAAGTGCGCTGCGGTCGACGGTGGCTGAATGCAGAAATCCTGTTGCTGAATTCTGTTGTTGTCTTGTGCAAAGTCTTCACCCTGCTGTGTGAGTGTTAAAGAGTTTGATACCTGTGTCTCGGCGTATTTTTAGTTTTAAATGAGGGTGTGAGTGAACAGAGCAGAGAACAGGAGTCTCCCACGCATAACACATAACCCATCCATCTGGCCTCAGTGTTATCATTCCATCACAACCTGCTGGTGAAACACAACCTCCTACACACACACACACACACACACACACTCTCTCTCTCTCTCTCTCTCTCTCTCTCTCTCTCTCTCTCTCTCTCTCTCTCTCTTTCTCACACGCACACACACATGCATATGCACAGGCTTGGGTGCTCATGGACACACATTTGTATTCATTTTCAACAGCAAACACATTATTCATTTGATCTTGGCAACACACAAGCTGCATTGTGTGCAACCAGCAGCAACGACGGGGCAATACAACACATTACCAAACAGTTATGGATTGTGTGTGAGTTCATATAGCTTTCATATCCTTCAACAAACCCAAACAAGAACATTTGTATGTGTGTGGCAGAGTTTAGATGAGCTGTGTTTTGGAGTTGAAACTGGCAGTTATAATTCAAATAGTTTGTGCCAGTACAAAAAAATATTTATATACAGATTTAACCATGTTCATACCAAAGGATTGAAACTGAAACTCTCAATTGAAACCCAGACTAGTGACATCATCCTTGTGTTGTTTTTTTTTGTTGTTTTTTTTGCAAGTTGGCCCACTATTACTAATCAACTGCAGATTCTTTATTTCCTTAAATCAAGAATTATTGAACAGAAACATATAATAATACATAATAAATAATAAAAAAAACATAAAGTAAATAAGGACACAAAGAATTTTGCAAGTTGTACACCCAGTGGTAATATCTAAAGGAATTAGTCAATTATTCCAGTATTTTGAGCAGAAATCCACTTGTTCCAGCTTCTCAAATGTGGATGTTTTTTGTGTTTTTCTCTTACTCCTCTGTGATGGTAAACTGAATCTCTCCTCTGTTAGTTGGACAAAACAAGACATTTTTAAGTCGTCACCATGCGTTCTGAGAACTGAAATGCTGTAAAAGATTTTCTTTCTATACATTTAATCAGCTTTGCACCCCTTCAGATTTGTCTTTCGAGCTTGGTGGATGACTGGAACTAGCCCCTCATCTTTTACACCTGATGTATAGTGTTGGATTGTGTATGTGTCCATTTGATAAAATATGGACAGAACCTGTTGGAGAACATTAAATTGTGTGGTAGGAAGGCAGTTACTAGTTAGAATGTTGTGCCTTTATTCCGCCTTGCCATTCAGTGTAAACGGTATGAACACAGATCATTGTTGTTACACCTTTACGCTGCCAGCGCAGGTGCTCACAGAGCCAGAGTGATGTCTGTGTAAGAGAGAGAGAGCCGGCATCGCAGGACAGACGCAGACGCACTCTGGTGTTATGTCACGCCCCTGGTTCTGCAACACTGGCGTGCTATCTGAAATCACACACGGCAGCATTACGTTGGGTTTGTTAGGTTCAGTGTAAGCGGTGTAAGTAAAGGCAGCATAATGAGGGGTCTTCTTAACGGCCATGGTTATCTCTCGCCTCGACTACTGCGGTGCCCTTATGGCGGGCCTCTCTTAATGCACAGTGAAACCCTTACAGATGATGCAGGATGCAGCGGCGCATCTGGTTTTGGATCAGGCTAAAAAGGGCACGTCACTCCAGTGCTCATCAACTTCCACTGGCTACACATGGCCACCCGAATCAAATTCAAGTCACTAATGCTGCCTTCAGAGTGACTTCTCCGTCTGCACCCATCCACTTGAACTCAATCATACAGGCTTATGCTCCTTCTCGGCCGCTGCGTTCTTCCAAGGAATGTCGTCTGGCATTGCCTTCTGGCATCTGGCCATCTGGCACTGCCATTGCAATCACAGTCCAGACTGTTCTGGTCTGTGGTTCCCCGATGGTGAAACAAGCTACCAAATGCTATCAGAGCAGGGGCGTTCCTCTGTACCCCCAAGAATCTTTTGAAGACTCATCTCTTTAGTGAGCACCTCCTCTTCTAACACTTCTAACACCCTAACATGTCTGACTCTTTACCTCATCTTCTTGCACTTTGCCTTATTGAATAGATATAGTATTTAGTTCATACTTCAGGGTCTCCTACTGCCCTCAAGCTTTTGTGTTGTTCCTCACTTGTAAGTTGCTTTGGATAAGAGTCTGTGAAATGAGTAAATGTAGATGCAATATGGCAGAATCTGTAAAAGGGGCTACTGTTGACCACTGCCTTTTACTATGTCTTCTTTTTTCTAAGTGGAACCATATGATCATTTAGAAAGCTGAATTTAAGGTTAACATAAAGCAGGACCTAATGTGCATGCAGTCCTCCCTTTTGTTTTGTGTTTTTCCTGGCACATTCCTCACTGTACTTTATAATAAAGCATGGGTGCCAAAAATGCGTAGGGCACAGGAGCATGGGACAGAAATCTGTCAAATTCAAGAGTAAGACATGCTCTTGTTATTCCCTGCGGAGACATTAGCTGTGCTATTTGTGAGCCTCTGCAGGATTCCTGCTGTTGTGTCTTTCTTGGAGGGTTTACGGGCCCTGCCTGGCACAGTCCCCTCGCTCTGCCCGGCCCACCATTTATCCCCACAACTATTTTTAAAATGGCTGGAATTCAATCAAAACATTAACTTTCTGCTCAATCCTTTTAAAGCCCAGAGCAGTGCTGCTTGTTTTCTGTTCCACATGCCTAGTGATGAGATTGGTACGGGCATAGGAAGAGGGGTTTTTTTTTCTGACAGACTGCAAATGGAGGAGGGAAAGTTTGTAATGTGAGAGGCTTTGAATACTTGGGTGATTCTTTAGTGTGTTTAGCTCTTTTCAGGTTAACATCATCACATTCCTGAGTGGTGCATCCACGTGGCCTTTTATATGTTGATAAAGAGTGGAAGCAAACGCAGGGAGAACGACAGCTCCATAATGTCAACAGCAGGTTGGGTAAATAAAATGGAAAAGAATAGAATGTGCTCAAACAGAGTGCTTATAAAACTCCTGCTTCTCTGTAGCTTTAACTGGTTTCAACTCCTTATATTTTGCAGGAGTTGCTAAGCAACCATCCATAACCCATTGGCTGGATTACAGTATAGCAGAGATAAAATGCAGGAGTGCTATCTAATAGATACATAACAACTCATACTGATAAGCATAACTGGACAGATAACTCCTATCAGCTCAGGAAGACATTACTGTAAGCCTGTTACTGTATCTGTGCAGGAAAGTGCCCTGTATATCAAACTGCGCTATATAAACTGACATCACGGTTTGTAATTATTTAGATTGATTGTTATTAAAAAAAACCCTTCCCTTTGTTGTAAGAGAAACCAACATGACTGTGGACAAGGAAGGGAGGATCAGTGGTTGTCTGGAGCCGGTCCAGGAATGTCGGATGCATTAAAGTTTAAATTGTCGATCCAGCTTTACACTTCCCCAGACACTTGTCAGTTATTTAATATTTATAAATAGCTGCTTCGACTGAGTGGCTGAGAAATGTCCTCCAGAGTCTTGCTGCAGTAACGCTAATGGAAGCAAATTGGAAGAGCTGTGTGCAGCCATTCCTCTTGTGTAACTGCAATGCACAGAACAGCTGATTATGTATGACCTGCGGGAACCTGACTGCGTTAAAATGTCTGCAAATGTAGTTGGATAAAATACTTTTAATAAATACTAAAGCAAAGGAGAATGCCGCTGTTTCCACCAGCAAAATGTCCTCTGCACTTTTAGGACTACTGTCAGCACAGGCTAAAGGTTTTAGTATTTACACCCCATAGATACTACGATTTTTCTGTCTCGATCCATCTAAGCCAAACAGTTTTAAAGCAGAGTGCCACAAACATCCACCAGCATGTTTCCCCTTCTTCTCTGCAGAGACGTAGAGAGCCACCAGCGCAACATGTATTTATTTATTTTTTTTATTCTTCCTCCACACTTCATTCATCTTCTTTAATGGCCAGATGTTGAAATGTGAAAGAAGGAGATAATATGTCATGATGACGTCCAGTTTGTAGATAGGGATTGTTTGCTACATGCCTGTACCAAATCCAAGTGTTGCAACACAGTGTTTGCTTTGTATTTCTCGTGGCAACTGTCAACAAACTGCCTTTGTTGTTTTTTTCATGTCCAAAGTTGGAAATATGTGAAACTGAATACCCTCAGTTGTGGGTTTGTATAGTCTGAACATTTTGGTACAATTTCCTCTATCTGCCACTCTGCATTATTGTTGGGATTGTGGCACCTACAACCTTAGAGTGTGAGAACATGCTCATGATTACTTTATTAATTGTTCTGTGTGATGTACAGTGACTGTTTCCTCACAGAACACTTAACACTTCTGAACTGTTTAGTGACACTTGATCTCTGTTTGCTATGAAAGTGCGTCGCTCATGTTTTCCATCTATTGCATTGGACAGAAAAGTGGATTCATCTCATTTTAGCCTGCACCCTTGGGCTGCTGAGGTTTGGAGCACAAATTGCTAAGAAACCATTTATTTAAATGATGACAACAACAAATAAATTACTCAAGAAATCCACCAGCTTTCATTTCTCATAAAAACATAGACCTACATGAAAATTATGTTTTCAGTTGAGATTTAACAAGTTGGAAACTAAGTGTATGATTTATTTTAGGCCTTTAGCGTCATGATATCTGAGCTATAGAATTGCTGCTTGATGCACAGTGGCTGGTTACTGCTGGAATCACACACTGTGACCAAATGGAAATGACATCAGCTGCTGTTAAAAAGATATTAGCAAAGAAGTGGGAACGTCCAAAGATGCTGTAAAAAGATTAGGTAGATAGAGGCACACAGTTATAGGTACTACATATTAACCATTCAAATGTAATATCTAGGAACATGTAAAACAGACTCCCTCTTACTCCATGATTGAGTAAAACTGCATGATAACAGGACATAATGATGTTCTTGTAAACAACTAATTTCTCACATTAAAGCAAACGTTGTATATGTTACTATTATAATAAAACATTACAGATGGAAACGATGTGTATATCATGTATATCATCTGTTGTTCATGCAGTTGTCTATCCTGTTTTCTCTTCTGTAGCTGCCACAGCAGCACCACCTCTTAAACTCACCCAGTCATCACAGAGCTGCAGAGTGTATATGCATGAATCAGTTACTGCTGAGAAATGACTGGGCATTGATTTCAGCTTTGGCTGTGTACTTACTGTTACTTACTGTTTGAAGATGTTGTGTCGAATAAATCTTGTTTCTAAGTGCACACAACCTGCATGTAACGGATGCATTGCATACATAGTCATACCTGTAGCTGCAGTCTCTGCGCAGTTTTTTTGGCTACAGACAAATGTTGAGCAGTAGCAGTGGCAGAGAGTGCTGCCTCAGAGGAAATGACTTGCACACAGGGACTGGCTTCATGACACACTGAAATTATCTGCCAGCCCTGGGGTGGGGTGGATCATTTCCTGTATTGCTGTGCACGAAGGGAGATCCTCGTGCGTGTTTGTGTATGTGCACACGCACTCGGCAACCCCTCTCCACCCCCTGGCGTGTGTGTTTTTTTCCCTTAAATAGTAGTTTTGTGTGAGGTCAGTCCTTTAATGGGGAAGTGAAGTTGAGATGATGAAACAGAGTGTGCAGTTCGCTGCAGACTGGCTGCAGCCGAGCGGAGAATGATGGAGAGAGCAGGAGGAGAGGCAGATAAGACGGAGGGAGAGCAGCAGAAAAGGGCAAAAGAGACAAAGAAGTAGAAAGGGAGTGATTGAAACATGAAGCAGATTGTGCCACGCACTGTAACGACAAGAGAACGAGAAGAGAAAAGTCTGAAACAAACCCACTTTACAGAACTGGGTTCTTGTGTCCTCTGTTGTAACATTTGGCTTGGTCTGATGTTCAGAAAGTTCCTCATTGACTGTTCAGGAATGCACAGCTGACAGATGTTGATAGATGACTTCCTCACTGTCACACACTGTAACAATTAGGGGGTTACATCTGTCTGTCTGCCTATTTAATGGCTTCCCTACAGTGCCCCAGGTCAAACTATGTCTATTATAACATGGCTGCATGCTACAAATAATCAGCTCGTGTTCAGTTAACCCAACATGCTGCTGCAGACCTGCTCGCAGTCTCTTTTCCTGTTTGGGCTGCTGCCACACAAGCTCAGTCTGTGGAGTGTAACACCACATATAACAACATTTAGATAATTAGGATGGACTTTAAGAAAAAAATTAAAGCTTCATGCTATTCCTTTAATCTCCAGTCAGTTGGTAAAAAAGACTTTTATTTTATTCCTTTTACCATTAATCAGTTGAAACTTTTTTAAGATTCTTTTTTTCTTGGCACATATTTGATTATTTGTTTCCCAATACAGCATTTCTGTCTCCCCACCAGTTTCATCATGTATTTCCATGTATGTCCAGTCAGTGGTGTGTGTGCGCGCACGCGTGTGTGGTTGTGTGTGTTTAACTGAAAACACTGGTGGCTAAACACACACACTGAGCACCTGCCTTTTTTCAGCTAGCTACCTAGCTGAACCTATCTTTCATCATGAAACTGCACTAGCCAGTGCAACATAATGTTAACCATCCATTTACTGTGCTGTATCTTGCGGCAGCATGACTGTACAAACTCATGTAACAGTGCATTTTAGCTGGCAAGCTAACGCTAAAGTTAGCAAGCTAAAGCTACATGAAAGCTGACAGACACCATAACATAATAACATCTTTCAAGTGCATATCTCATCAATGTACAAGATTCAAATTTAGATGAAGGCAGAGGAAAATAGAGCTAGATAGATCGATAGACACTTTAGCGCTGTATCAATATGTATTTTCCTATTTCTCAAAATCGAACCCCTTTATTACGGGCTGCATTTACACACATACAGTCATGCATGACAGTCACTAAAATTACAAATGCGTCCTCAGAGATATGAATTATTTTAGAATTGTATGTTTTGTGTAACAGCATCAACTGTCATGTAATTTCCTCTAAATTGGTCGTAACCCATAAGAAGCAATTTCTTGTATATGTAGAAGGTGCCACATGCCATGAGTGTGGTAAATGCAGCTCATAATATGAATTAACATAATGTGTGGAGGTGACTGTCTCTTTTACACCCACTGCTTCATAATGGTCACAGAAACAGTGTGTTCATCTTTTTGTCAGCAGATGAATATCATCGACAGAATCCAGAAGGCAGCTGCTGATGGGAAAATTAGTCATCGGGCCTCCTCCCTCCCTCTGTCTCTCCCTCTGTCTCTCCCTCTGTCTCCCTTTCTCTCTCGAGGAACAAAGCTGTCAGTCCAAACCTTTTTCTTTGCATGTAGTTGTTTGTGTAATCAGTCAAATTGAACGCTGAATGAAATGCCGCAGCGAAAGTGTTTGTTTTAATTTGAGAGTTGCAGCGTGCAATGATGTGGAACGGTTTTTGTTCTGTGCAGTGGTGAGAAAATATACAGAAAATAAACTTCTCAGAAATGCAGTCAGTGGTATTCAGCCCTCATGCTGCTCTCCGCTTCCTTTATTGGGCAGGGTTTAAGAAGTGTTTGCCAGTTGGTTTTGCTCAATGTTTTGTAAATTGTAGTCTGGACCATTTCATTTGTTTTCACAGCATTGCTGCCACAGTGTAGTTGTCAGTCAGAGATGACACATTTCCTCTGCAACTGGGCAGCATCAGATTTTCACACTATGTAAAATCAGTTGTTATGTCAGTATCAGGCTAAATTAAGTGAATAACAATTTATGTAAAAAAAGAAATTCACATGTAAACCTCAGCTTTTCACATATTCTTCTAGTGTGCAAATGAATGCAGATGAAAGGAGAACACACTTGGTTGGTGTGTTTTAGTTGCGACACAGTGACTTGCAGTATGATGTAGCCTTTTAAAGTAAAGAATCTGTTATAACTTGTCTGTTTTGTAACAGCCCAGTTACTAACACTGCTGTGTACTTGAATGAAGCAATAAGAGCCACTGATGTGTCAGTGTCTTCTTTAAAATGCTGTGTGACTGAATCACCCTGCACTAGTTTTATGCTTGTTGTGCAGCGCTACATAGTTTTATGCTGCATCTAATGTCTGTCCAGAGGAGGACGATATAGAGATGACACACTCCTGGATCCTGGTCCACATTGTTAATCCTCCTGATAGTGATGTGGCCGGTTGTAACTACTTCAGAACACATTTCTTCCTTTACAATGTGTATTTGTTTGTTGATGTTTGAATATTTAACATTGCAGTATCATCGTGGAAATGGTCGCTATCATTCATGGTTGTAATGAGAAACAGAAAGATGCTGCTGAGCTAGTTGGCTATAAAAAGGATGTTCCTGGGTTTTCTCATATTTTTGCTGGTCCAGACTGATGATGGATTTTTCATTCTCTCCATGTAGGACTCCATGAACGCCCTGGTCTTAGACTTGGACTACCCCGCACTACGCAAGAACAAAAACATCGAAACCTTCTTAAACAGATGTGAGTAGTTCCCGTGTGGTATTGAGAATGAGAAAGAGGGAGATAGAGGACAATTAAATTCTTTCTCATTTATTATTCAGGTCAATTGACAACTTAATTAATAGATTGTTTATTGTCTTTATACTGTTATATTCAGATGAAAAAGTCATAGGACAAATTCGTGACCTCCAGATGAAGTCTGAAGACTTTGACAGAGTTAAAGTCATCGGCCGAGGGGCGTTTGGTGAAGTCCAACTGGTGAGTATTGATCATCTGTGAACTAGACATCATTATTTTGGTTTTCACTCTTAGCTGTCACCACAAGGTAAAGGTACTGTGGTGTGATATTTTCTCTGCCTTTGCCCATTTTGTAGAATGTAATAATAGTGATAATGGAGTCAATGCAGTCATCTGTCATGATGGAATCACCTGACATCTACTGACAGCCACTGACTTTTTTGAACCCCAAATTCTCCATCATTGCTCTTCTGTCTCTGTATAAACGTGTACCACCACCATGCAGGTCAGACACAAAGCCTCTCAGAAGGTTTACGCCATGAAGCTGCTGAGCAAGTTTGAGATGATCAAGCGCTCAGACTCGGCCTTTTTCTGGGAGGAGAGGGACATCATGGCCTTCGCTAACAGTCCCTGGGTTGTGCAGGTATGACATTTTAGACACTGTTCATCTCTGGTTTCGAACATTTTTTCATATTTGGATTAAATAATGATTTCAAGGACTTTTTAGATTTTTCTAGAAATGTATAAAATATTGATTTTGTGCAGACTGTTACATTTTGAATGTATATTGGCACTAATAGTCATTGCCTAGTTAACCTGTGCCAAAAATGATCTGTCTCTTGTAATGAGAGCTTGTGCGTGCCTTGTTCAGTTGTGCTGTGCCTTCCAAGATGAGCACTACCTCTACATGGTGATGGAGTACATGCCAGGAGGTGACTTGGTCAACCTCACCAGCACCTACGACGTGCCAGAGAAATGGGCCAAGTTCTACACAGCAGAGGTCGTGATGGCCCTGGACGCCATTCACTCCATGGGCTTCATCCACCGTGACGTCAAGCCGGACAACATGCTGCTGGACAGACTTGGACACCTCAAGCTGGCCGACTTTGGCACGTGCATGAAGATGGACTCTGTGAGTTAAAGCCCGTCACAGAAGCCTCAGTGCAGCAACACGTTATGCTTCTGTGAATTAGCTCATTCCTACTGCTACCAGTTTTTAACATCAAAGTCAAAGCAGTTGGCAACCAATTTTTTTTTTTTTTTTGTATTATTTTTATCGACACACTTCAATATCAACCTATAAATCACACAAAAATCAATACCCCAAAACCCAACTAGACATACACACACATGCACTCACACATACACTCAAGGGAAGAGAAATATAAGTGAGATTTAAGTAAATAAGAGACATACACAAAAACAATGGTTCATATCATATAGAGAAACAAAAAAACAAAAACAATATACAGATATGATCAGGTTGAGTCCAGATATTTCAAAAAGGGACCCCACGATTCTTCCCATTTATGTTGACCTTTTGAATTAATAAATTGCAATCCAGCTGAAAGTTGGCAACCAGGTAAAAAAAACAAGAAAACTCAAACCAGATATGCACCTTTAAGTATGTTCGATGCTAACTATGTTTCTATGGAAACAAGGTGCACAGCATGATGCACTGCTAGGCAAAGACAGTGCTGCTGAGCTGTGACCAGCTGGGTCGGGTTCAGTTAGGTCATCCCAAAAGTTCCAGTAAACATATCTGTGTGTTTGCATTGAGCTGCTTGACTTCTGTATGAGATGATGAAGCTCAGGTGGTGAAGCATACTGTAATGTGTGTGTGACTCTTCAGATCCAGGCCTGTTGGAACTTATTAATAACAACAATGTTCATTAAAAAGCAGAAAGGTAACAGTTCTTTGGTTTGTACTAGTAGGAACCGTAATTTATTTCAAGAGCAAAACTGTTTTGGTGCTTCAACATCTGCCATGTTTGCAGTCAGTTCTTTAAGATTTCTGACTGGAAGGTTAATCACTCAGAGAGGGAGAGCGAGAGAGAGAGATTTGTTTCTTATAAACTTATGTTTGGATTAATGACTGTAAATTGTTTTAAGACTAAAAGCCTGATGTGTAATTTCTGGATCTTGTTTTGCAGACCGGCATGGTGCACTGTGATACAGCCGTCGGGACTCCAGACTACATCTCTCCGGAGGTGCTGAAGTCCCAGGGAGGAGATGGTTATTATGGGAGAGAATGCGACTGGTGGTCTGTAGGGGTCTTCATCTTCGAGATGCTTGTTGGTCAGTAAACATCTCATGAAGTCAAAGTGACGGTACAAAACGAGAGTGGCATAAATAGTTTTTAATGTAATTTCCTTTGCTAACTTCCTGTAATTGCTGTTAGGTGATACGCCGTTCTACGCCGACTCCCTGGTGGGAACGTACAGTAAGATAATGGACCATAAGAACTCTCTGAACTTCCCCGATGATGTGGAGATCTCTAAAGATGCCAAGAATATCATCTGTGCCTTCCTGACTGACAGGTATGAAGAGTCAGAATGTTTCAGTTTTTAAATGTCGATGCGGTGACGCCAGCAAGGAGCACATAGCGGCTTTTTATGAAGGGTGTTTTGTACTGCAGACGTTATATAACATGCTGATGCTATAGAGCTGTAAATAGGACACTTATGTTTACCACTGGTTTGGTTTGTGATGCTTTAGGCCAGAGGAAATCAGAGTCTTGCTTGCATTTAAATGTAATCACTTTCAGAATACAATATGTATGAATAGGTGATGTTTTCCTGACGCCACTGATACTGTTGAACCGAGGACAAAGGGCAGCTTTAGTCACCGGTCCACAACTCATTCACTCTCTTTGTTTTGAGGGAGGTGCGATTGGGCAGGAACGGCGTGGAGGAAATCAAGCGACACCCTTTCTTCAAGAATGACCAATGGACCTTTAACACCATCAGAGACAGTTAGTATTCAACACGGGCTTCACCTGAGCCCATGAAATGAGCATTTTATGTGACTCAAATACTTCTTCCAGTATTTCACACTTGCCTTTTTTCTTAGTTTCTGTCTCCGTCTCTGTCTCTCCTCAGCGGTCGCCCCTGTGGTCCCGGAGCTGAGCAGTGACATAGACACCAGTAACTTTGATGAGATTGAAGATGACAAAGGCGATGTAGAAACCTTCCCCAAACCTAAGGCCTTTGTTGGAAATCAGTTACCTTTTGTTGGCTTCACTTACTTCAAAGAAGACCAGTAAGTCTTCGCTTTTTCTAGCCGTCTCCAGTCCATCAACATTTCGACATACATAAAAAAAATAACAGCCTATAGATTTGTTCTCAGCTGTGGTCTTGACTTTGTGTTGATTTGCTCCTTCTTCAGGTTGCTAAATGCTTCCAACAATTCCTCAGTGGCCCATGAGAATTCGAAAGGAGAGGTGGGTGCTGTCTCTTCCACACACAGTAACTGCCCAGTGCACCATGATGAGCTGCAGTAGCACATGCCGCCCCCTTCTTAGCTTCTTAGGGAATAAGGCAGGCATCAGTTTACATGGTCGCACTGAAAGGCATTAAGGATTACGATGGAAATGACTCAGAAGAGGATTTCTTCTCCTGATCCCATGATTTATTAGTACTTTGTTAGAATTTCTGTGTTCTTAGCCGCAGAGAAAGACTTTAGCTGTTTCAGGGTAAGTGGCTGAGCTAAAAGCTAATCTGGGGAAGACTCCCCCCCTATCACAAGCAAAGGCCCCGTTTTTTTATTTCAGTTTAACAATCCCTCCTCAAACACTGTCACTGCAATATGTCTTCTAAAAGTTTTAGCTCCGCAAGAAATGACAATATGTGTGTGAGCCATAGGGGTATTACATTTATTTTGAGGGTTAATTGTTTTCTTATGTAATGAGCTTATCCTTCAAGTCCAAGTCAAAACGTTAAAGCTGCAATAATCAATGTTTTTTTTTTTATTAACATCAATGAATTAAATGACTGTGTGTAATGTGAGAGCCGTTGTTAGTAACGAGAAACCCACAGAATATTATCACCTGATTTCACGACTGAATCCTCAGTCCCACAAAGCTTTTTAGTGTCTTTTAGCTCATCGTCTTGGTTCTACAGTCTGCAGCTTTATGTTTTGGTTCAGCCTGCCAACTGACTGGCAGAGTTAATGACGAGCTGGTGAACAGCATTTAGCAGCTGAAGAGACAGGGAAAAGAGAAACTGCCCCCAGGAGTTGGTGGAGACCAAACAATAGTTCAAGAGAGTGAATATTTGACTTGCATCGATCAGGTCGCCAGAAACAAAACTCCAAATGAATTATAATGATGCTCTGTGTCTGCTAGATGTGCAAGTAGACAACTATTTACACAATTTAAAAGGTGATAATATGTCAGCTTGTTCAGCTGCCTCCAAGTATTCAAAAATCAGTTAATGCAGATTTAATGATCACTTCATCAATGTACAATTCAAAAAATGCTCCTGACGAGTGCCAGTTATGTAAAATGCTTCATTACATAAGACACATTTGAATCACAGGAAAGATGAATGACATGCAGCAAAGGTTGCTAACAAGTTTTTAACTGGAGCATCTGATGAGTTCTCACGTGTGATTGGTTGATTTTTTTTTTTTTTTTTTTTTTTTTTTTTTTTTACAGTCAGCAGCATTGCAGAAGAAACTTCGCCACCTAGAGGTGCAGATAAATAATGACAAGCAGGTTAAAGATGATCTCGAGCACAAATACAGGTACAGTAGCTGTTGCTCTAATAACACACTCGAGCACAGTGGCTCTAATTGTCAAAAGTCTTATAAATGTCCTGTTTCCTTTTCTACAGAGCTGCCATGAGTCGTCTGGACAAAATCTCGAAGGAGCTTGAGGAAGAGGTAGGCTGATCATTTCAAAATCTATAGTGCAGACACCTGCTGCTGAAGATCACTTGAATATTTTTGGCTTTGTCTCACTTTTAATATTTGGCTGTGAAACAACTGAGTTTCTCCTCCGGGATCATGTTAATCTTCTTCATCCATTTTTATGGCTTTTCCCAAAAGCTGTGTTTAAGTCAGAATAATGATTTCTTATTATCCACACTTGACCACATTTCAGTTGAATACCAATGTGTCATATCCAGTGAGGTTCAGATGGAGGGCCGGCAGAATTCTAATAGCCACATTACGGCGTCTGTTGGGATTGAGATTTGTGTTAAACCCCGAGATAAAGTTATGGAATTACAGCAGCGTTAAAACCAGCCATGTAGGACAGGCTGAACAAAGTGTTTAATGGCTGATTTTAGGTGAGCGGAAGAAAGAACCTGGAGTCGAGTGTGAGGCAGCTGGAGAGGGAGAAGGCCCTGCTGCAGCACAAGAGCCTGGAGAGCCACCGCAAGGCTGAGAGCGAGGCCGACAGGAAGCGCTGCCTGGAGAACGAAGGTAATTTAAAGGCTTTTAATTCAGTTACACATCATTAGTTCCTAATATAAGAACTTACATTTACTCTGTTGCATAAGACGTTTAAGGGCAATAATCATATTAGTATCATTACTATAGTAGATTAGATTAAGACAAGATGTCATGTACTAATGTGACACAATGGATTCATTATCCTATTGCATGATAAAATGTTTTTTTTTACTTACAGAGTGAGACATTAAAATATACTGTTTTTCAAGTGGAAGCAGATTTGATGCGTCCCACAGTTTATGTGTTGTTGGAATTAGAGTTTTTTCAGAAGCCCTTAGTGCCAAAGGATCATGGTGATTTGTAAATACAGTTAATAGGGGACACTGTAAAAAAAAAAAAAATCACCTCTTGACAGCTTCTTGTGTGAATTTAACAACATTTTGGTTTGCTTTGGCTTTTGGTGACAAAATAATTTTGATGCAAGTTTACAGAAAGAGATAATGTGGATAATACTGCCATCACCTGGTCAAATAGACGTGTGAAGCAGAGGAAAACAGTATGAAAGGGCTATGCTATAATATAGTTTCTTTGCCTTTGCTATTTTGATATTCTAAAATAACACGACACATTTTTATTTCACCATTGTCCTGTTCCTAATAAAGGATGAATACCTGAGTTTTGTGTTAGAAAACAGTGTTGACTTTGTTTACATTCTGCTCTTTTCCACTGCTGGAGATTGCTGGAGATGTAATAACAGCTTATATCAGATACTTGGTGCATGCTTTAACTTAACTTAATTAAAACAGAGTTCATCAGTCTGTGTTCTTCTGTGTCATACAGTCAACAGCCTACGAGACCAGCTGGACGACATGAAGAGAAGAAACCAGAATTCACACATTTCCAATGAGAAGAACATTCACCTACAGAAACAGGTCAGTGTTACTTAGTGTTTAGTTTTGTCAGTGGGATCTGAATTAGAGAAGCTTTTCCTTAACTAGTATTAAGATTTATGTCTTTGTATGTATTTATTTTTGAGTTATAGGATTGCAAACAATGTTTTGTCTCACTACATCATTGATTTGAGATATTATGGAATAAAGCCTTGATATAAACAGACATCAATAATATATAAAATCCCTCTAAACAGGTGACAATTAATTGTGTGTCATGTATTTCATTGAGCCATTTTTTGTGTATGTAATATACTTAATCTGAAAGTAAGTATGCGCAAGACTCACAGCATACTGTAACTGTCAACAATGATATTAAAATAAAGTGATGAGTAACCAAATCAAACTCCTGACTGATCTTCAAAAACTTTTTTCAATCATTGTCGCCCTCAGTTGGAAGAAGCCAACACTCTGCTGCGGGCCGAGTCTGAGGCAGCGACGAGGCTCCGTAAAACCCAGACGGAGAGCAGCAAGCAGCTGCAGCAGCTAGAGGCCAACGTACGCGAGCTGCAGGACAAGTGCTGCCTGCTGGAGCGCAGCAAGCTCAGTCTGGAGAAGGAATGCATCAGCCTGCAGGCGGCTCTGGAGACGGAGAGGAGGGAGCACAGCCAGGGCTCAGAGACCATCAGCGACCTGATGGGTAGGTGAAACAAACACAGGCCTGGAAAGACTCTAAATATATGTATTTTTATTTGTTTAATTCTTAAGGTGACTTTTTCCAGCCAGGGTCTTTTCACATACGCTCCTACCAAACCCCTGTGAACAATAAACTAAACACAGGAGACAACAGGCAACACCTACATATGAGTATGGGAATTTGTGTGATCAGGAAAAAAAATCTGGTCATGAATAGTTGGAACAGGTACATGGCTGCAGTTGTGCACTTCAGTGTGTGAAATGCTATTTTAGGAATTGCTGATATGGTTACCTGCATTTTCATGAGGTGGAAATTCTATTACACGCATTGTTTAAAAATGAGGTTTCTCTGCCACTTCAAGTCGTTCTCCTTCTGCCTGCCTTGCAGCTTACATGGCAGATTTATAAGAGGGCAGTGAGGTGGCCAAAAGCAATGTACCACACAAACACTGAGGGCACCAAAGAGGCTTTCCGGGCCTCAAGAGTTTGCACTGTCGCCTGAATCCATTCAGCAAACAACACATTCACTGTCTGTGTTCTGTGTGTGAGAGAGGTTAATTTGAATTTATCTGTAAGAGTTTTTATTAAAACAGGTTTGTCTGGAGCAGCTGTACGGAGCCACAAAGGCCACGAGTCCAGATATAAAAAAAACAAATGATAATATATATGTAAATGATATTTACAGAGACAAGGCTTAAGCCCCCTTTGTCACGCTGGTTTAACAAATCTTAGCACAGAGAGTGAGTATGAGACACTCAAAAGCCCTTGAATAAAACAATGGCTGACAAACAGGCTCCATAGCAGCTGGTCAGTGTGCAACAGTAGCAGCTCCCAGGATGCATTTATTTAACTATTCAATGGAGTATGTTTACATCAAGGCTAATAATTCAACCATAATCTGATTAAAGCAGCACTCAGGCTATTTAAACTGTCTTATAAAGACTTTTATCTGATTGTGTGAATTGTGGTGAGGTCATACTGGAAGCAAACGCAGCTCGGTCTCTGCATTTGTTTGAATGTGAAAATGTTGCAGTCAGCTTTGTTTCATCAGCTTTTGTCCAATTGCTATTGTAATTAAATCTGCAGTGAACCGCTTTCTCCAACCAACCAGGATAATGGAGAAAAATCATTCACTTGAACCATGTAAATATTCAGAATCTAAATATTATCTAAAGCTGATTACTCTGAGCAATCAGGATATTGTGCGTATGTAAATAAACTCATTGGAGCGCATGGAATTACTGACAATAAGACAAGGAAAAGAAAAATCCCTGAACTGCCCGCTGTGGCTTTGATTGGTGGGATTATGTGTGAGCATATAGTGCATATAGTGTACGATGAGGATGTTTTTTTTTTTTTTATTGAAACATGCTTCTCTGAAGACTGTCTTGTATTCATCTTGCAGGACGGATCTCTGGTCTGGAGGAGGAGGCACGTCAGCAGAGACAGGCTCTGTCCAAAGCTGAGGCTGAGAAGAGACAGCTTCAGGAGAAACACACTGACCTAGAGAAGGTACATCAAGAAAATCCAACTGAATTGTAACTGTGGAAGCACTGCAGTAATCAATGGTGATGATTTCTTCCATTGAACAATTCAAACTGCCTTTAGTTCAGGGACAGCATTGTTCCCTGACAATATAAATGAAGAAATAGAGCAGGCATTTACTAAAATCATTCAGAGCTTTAATGCATTTGCTATAGCAGTTAGTATTTTTGCATGATTGACAGGGTGCTGTGTTTCTGCCAGGATGTTTGTTGTTATTGTGATGGCCAGGTTTCTCACAACACCTCCACCCTTGTTTTCTGTCTGTATAGGAGAAGAGCAACAAAGAGATTGATTTGACCTACAAGCTGAAGGTGCTGCAGCAGGAGCTGGAGCAGGAGGAGAGCTCTCATAAGGCCACCAGGGCACTGCTGGCAGACAAGAGCAAGATCAAAGTAACTATAGAGGGAGCCAAGTCAGAGTCCATGAAGGGTGAGGGCATCAACCTTTTGTTTCGAGGATGTTGTTCTCTCACCTGCTTGTTTACTTCAACAACCTGTTTATCCCAGCTTGGACCACATTAGACATTATATCCTGTGAAGGAAAAAGATTTAATGTAAGACTGAAACTTTCTGAAGTGATGACTTCACTGACTTCACTCTAGTGCAACTTTTTTATTTGTGCAACAATTGCTTCAAAAGGGAAGTTACATAAGTGCATGGTCTAAATTCTGTATATTGATGTAATTTCAGTATTGGTGAGGCTAGAAATCCACTGGGATTGTGGCTATTAAAATATTGTGAAATTAAGATATATTGAATATTAATTTATACGTTATCTCTTGCTGGTCTTAAAGGCTGCATTACAGTAAAGTGATACAGTTTTTTTTTTGTAATTCTGCCTCGAATGAGCAGTGAATGAACAATGAATGAATAGTGAATGCCCAGATCAGCTCACGTCCATGTTACAATTCCAATTATCTTTTTCCTCTGAGTTCAAATGAGCCGAACCTGGTTAGGATTAAATGTTGTATCAGAGAAATGCAATATTGTCAACCCCGCCAGAAACTCACAAATAGTGTGTTGCTTTATCATCAAAGTGAAAACTTGATGGTGTTTCATTTGCATTTTAATTTGTTATATAAGCTTTAACAAACACAGATGAACTGTATTAGAATTTAAAAATACTTAATTTTGTACAAACAAATCACAATTTTCCAGTATGTCTGCGTTCCAGCTGTTCTGTCAATCTAAGAGTAAAAACCTAAAATAAATCACAGTGGTTTTCTTCACCGCCTCACCACCTTATCTTGTCTTCACACTCATGCAGAGATGGAGCAGAAGCTGGCGGAGGAGCGAGTGGCCAAACTGCGTCTGGAGAACAGGATACTGGAGCTGGAGAAACACAGCAGCATGATGGACTGCGACTACAAACAGGCATTACAGAAACTAGACGAGCTCCGCAGGCATAAGGACCGCCTCACTGAGGAGGCAAGTGTTTATACTCTGTGCAGGAGACCGGTGAAGTGTTTAGATATTAAATGAAATCTAGAGAAACAAATCCTGCAGCTTATGTAACATTGTGTCCATTCTGAGGTGGAGAGGAATAACAGTCATTCAGTTTACAGAGACAGGAAGTGCAGACAGAAGAATAAGAAAGGCAAATTCAACATTATAAACAGTATAAACAGCCAGTCCTCATTTCTCTCTCCTTCTTTATTTTGTCCCTTCTTTCAGGTGAAGAACTTGACATTGAAGATCGAGCAGGAGACCCAGAAACGCACCCTGACTCAGAATGACCTGAAGGCCCAGAACCAGCAACTCAGCACTCTGCGAACCTCAGAGAAGCAGCTCAAACAGGAAACCAATCACCTGCTGGACATTAAACGCAGCTTGGAGAAACAGAACCAAGAGCTGCGCAAGTCAGTGCACATTTCATTTTACTCTTTGCATTTTACTCTTTGCACTCCTACTGTCAAGTTGAGCCAAAACGAGCATGATGAGTAATACAGGTTTTTTGTTTTTGTCCACAGAGAAAGACAAGACACAGACGGGCAAATGAAGGAATTACAGGACCAGTTAGAGGCTGAGCAGTATTTCTCTGTGAGTCTGTAATTCTTCTTTGTTATTATAAATGTGGATGTAAAAAGACATAGTGCAACACATTAACATTCTGTATCTTACTGAGTGTGTGGGCTGTAATGTGCCATCAGAACAACATTCCTCTTATTTCAGTGGCTAATGCACGTTGTTGTGTGCAGTGAACCGCTGCTTAATGGCACTTGAATGATATGTTTCCTTTTATCATAGTTTTATTTTATTGACTCATCTGCACACACTGTATATATCCATTATTGTTATGAAACTGTCTTGCTTCTCTTGTTAATGAGTGAGTGTGAGTTGTGTTTGACCTGTGTCCTGTGTTTTCCAGACGTTGTATAAGACCCAGGTTCGTGAGCTGAAGGAGGAGTGTGAGGAGAGGAACAAAATCACTAAAGATGTGCAGCAGTCTCTGCAGGAGCTGCAGGAGGAGAGGTGATTCTGCTGTTTGAAAAAATTATTGTTTCCTTTTTAAATCCGCTTCAAACACCGGTGACTAAATCCAAAAGTGCTTTGTGAAACGTGACCAACGCCAAGACAATATAAGGAAGTAGCAGGCAGTTCATTTACACTTATGAACGAGACGTTTATATTCTGTGTTAGTGATAAGTTATTGTTCAGTCTTTGATTTTGTTCTTTAACTTCCTTCAGGGACTCGTTGGCGGCTCAGCTTGAGATCACTCTGACAAAGGCTGACTCAGAGCAGCTGGCACGCTCCATCGCTGAGGAGCAGTACTCAGACCTGGAGAAGGAGAAGATAATGAAGGAGCTGGAACTGAAGGAGATGATGGCCCGCCATCGCCAAGAGCTCTCTGAGAAGGACATCACCATCAGTTCGGTGCGTTGCATTATCCTCTGACTCGTGCTGTCACAGGAACCATCACACAGCAGTGCATGCTCAAGCATTTTAAAGACACAGTGGAAACAGAAATAAACTTTAGTGTTCAGGTTGGACAACAGGTGGCAGTGGCAGACAGTGTAGACAGTGCTCATAATGAATATCCTGTTGTGTGCAGCTGGAGGAGGCCAACCGCACCCTGACCAGTGACGTTGCCAACCTCGCCAATGAGAAGGAGGAGCTGAACAACAAACTGAGGGAGGCAATAGAAGGTATTTAAACTTCAAACGTTGAAATCAAAATTTTATCACAAGCAGATTCTGGTTTTTGGGTTCACATTTCACATTTTTGTTTCGGTATATTTTCAGAGTCAGATAAATCAAAGGACTGGGAGCAGCAGATCAACCAGATGAAACAGATGTTTGACAAGCAGCTGCAGTCTGAGAGGACACTGAAAACTCAGGTGAGTCTGTTAAACTCCAGCAAAGTGACTGCTAATCATAGTATGTATGTGCTTCACTGTTACATACACTAAGAGAGCAATTTGAGAGGTTTTGTTTTAAAATTAAAAGAGCTCATTTTAGAGAAGACCTACCCTTTTGGATCTGGGTTATTTTCTGGGAAGTGACCCAATCAGATCCTGAAGCTCTCTTACAACCAGACAACTCTGAAACTCATGTGCGTCTGCAGGCCGTCAATAAGCTGGCGGAGATCATGAACAGGAAGGAGGTCCGTGGCGGAGGCAGTCGCCGCGGCAATGACACAGACATGCGGCGAAAGGAGAAGGAGAACAGGAAGCTGCAGCTGGAGCTGAGGTCAGAGAAGGAAAAACTCAACAGCACCATCATCAAATACCAGAGAGAGATCAACGAAATGCAAGCGGTAGGTCACACAAAGTTGACACCAGAATTTTGATTTCTCTTGTCTCTGATGTCAAGTATAATCATTCCCCATCCTCTCCAGTATCTTTGACTGAACCTTGTTTCTTGTGTTGTTTTTTTTTTTAAATTGTAGCAATTGGCGGATGAGAGCCAGATGCGTATTGAGCTGCAGATGGCTCTGGACAGTAAGGACAGCGATATCGAGCAGCTCAGGAACCTCCTGCAGTCGCTTAGTGTTCAATCGATGGACTCTGCCAGTGTCAGCAGCGGGCCGGAGTTTGATGCTGATGATGCGTTCGCAGGTAAGAGCTTGACCACTGTGTGACGCCTTCCCAAACATGTCAATCTATAAACTTCATATATACAGAATAGATTTGGTGTCCTTTAGGGTGACATAAAACTTTGACAGAAATGGTTTTTTTTTTGGTTTTTTTTAATTTGTCGGTTGGACAAGGCTTAACTTTTGAAGGTATTTCTGACTTTTTAAAAAGATAAGTTTATGTGCTTGCAATAGTTGTGCCACATTTGCAGTGAGTATGTGCAAATGTTGCAGGAAGTAATTCACCCTCTTGCATAACTAAATCCTCTTTCAATATGTAGACATAACTGTTTAAGACTAACTGATAGCAGCTCTAAACCAGTTTGTAAAGGTGCCCAGCGTTGGTGCACATGAATAAATATCCAGTTCACTCATGTGATGTGAAAGTCAAGCAGCCGTTCATTTAGGCAAACAGCATTCATCTAAATAGAAACTGGCAGATTGTGCTCATATATAATCTTTCATGTCTCATCCTCTCTCAGAAACGAGGCTTGAGGGGTGGCTCTCTCTCCCTGTCAGAAACAACACCAAAAAGTTTGGATGGGAGAGAAAGGTATGAATAAAGGGGGAATGACGCGGCTTTGGTGGTGCAGAAAAAGAGTGCTTTTCCTTGATATACATGTTTTCTCACCATATCTGTTCTGTTGCTGCAGTATGTTGTGGTGAGCAGCAAGAAGATTCTCTTTTACAACAGCGAGCAAGACAGAGAGCAGTCCATTCCCTACATGGTGCTCGATATAGAGTGAGTATAACACCTCAATCCCCAGCTTTAGTTTGTGTGACCATTATTTCCTACGGTGGTGTTGGCTTGTGTATTAAGATGCAGCAGTTCACATTAATGCAAGTGATATGTTTTGATAAGGGGATATAACGAGACTAATTTCCATCACACAGCAAACTCTTCCACGTGAGGCCTGTCACTCAAACAGATGTGTACCGTGCTGATGCCAAAGAGATTCCCAGGATATTTCAGGTCTGTCCCAGACCTGCTTTAATGGTTTTTTTTAATAGACTAATGTATGGTGTTTGATCCATTGTCTAAATTTGTGCTTTTGATAATCAACAAAAGTCCTCCATCCTCATCCTCGATCCTCTCTCCAGATTCTTTATGCCAATGAGGGCGAGAGCAAAAAGGAGCCAGAATTTCCTGTGGAGCCGCTGGCCATTGGAGAGAAGTCCAGCTACATCTGCCACAAGGGCCACGAGTTCATCCCCACGCTCTACCACTTCCCCACCAACTGTGAGGCCTGCACCAAGCCGCTGTGGAACATGTTCAAGCCGCCACCTGCTCTGGAGTGCCGGCGCTGCCACATCAAGTGCCACAAAGACCACATGGATAAGAAGGAGGAGATCATTGCTCCCTGCAAAGGTAGGATGCTTCAGTACATGGTTTTTACCAAAACACAGATTGGTGCAGCATTAGTGTAGTTTTAAGGTTTAACATACTAACTTAACATGTTGATACTAACTGAAAATTCTTCCTCTCTCTTACCACCAGTGAACTACGACGTATCTACAGCCAAGAACCTGCTGCTGCTGGCCGTGTCTCAGGAGGAGCAGCAGAAGTGGGTGAGCCGGCTGGTCAAGAAGATTCCCAAGAAGCCTCCACCACCAGAGCACTTTGCACGCTCCTCGCCACGCGCCTCCATGAAGGTTCAACCCAGCCAGTCCATGAGGAGGCCCAGTCGACAGCTCCCCACCAGCAAGAGCAGGTAGAATCACCGACAGTGGAGCCTGTCTGAACAGGTTTTGCTTTTTAGACAGGCTGTAAAAAACAGGCAAGGCTTTTTTTTCAGTATTGGTTTTGTTCTTGTTTGTATTTGTGTTGGATTACACCACAGAACCCACGTTCATTTGCTTTTTAGTTAAACTGAACACATTACGTATATATTGTGTAAGTGATCAGTATTACATTTGCTGGCTCTGAGAGGCCAAGCAGTTGATGTAATGATGTTATATACAATTATGATCGCGATGAGATACTTAAATTCACTTTTACTACAAGGCTGTACTTATTTCTACTCCATGTGTTGTTCTGAATTTCAATCGAGAGTTATATCTGGTTGTTTCAAAGACTATTCCACCATGACAAGTCAGTATTATACTTGTCTTTTCTGGATCATTCGTTACGTTAATAGTCCTGTTTGAATATGCTGAAATTGGTCCTCTGTTGGCCTTTGGATGTTTCATTCCAAAAATGCCTTATTGGTCAACCCCTAATAAAAGCCCATCTACAGTGCATCCAGATACTAAGAAGGGCAAAGGTAGTCTTCATGTTTCTGTACATACAGTATGTAAGATATGGTCAATGTTGTTGTGTCTCTCAGGTCCTCCCTTTACATAACCTCTCTCTTATATGATAATATAACATGATATGAGAACAGCTGCCAGTCCGACACATGACAAGCCATCAGAACTGATCTCCCCTTTCAGGTTGCAGGACTTTGGTCTTCAGGACTGGCACTGGGCATTGGATGATATTGACGATGACTGTTCCTCTATTCATTTCTGATGATGGTAACACTGTGTGCAGTGTGTGCTGTGCTGTGCAGTGATTTTCCATGCGGCCCTGATTCATAGCAGCCATCCAAACTGCAGTGATTTTTTTCTTTTTTTTTTTTCTTTTTTCTTTTTTTTTTTCTTTTCGACCCTTGAGATAAAACCTGAACATCGATGAAAGTAAACTCAGTGTTTAAGGACCCTCTTCTGCCTATTTGCTGCCAGTTTGAAAAGCATGAGACCCATAAATATAATGTTGTCTTCAGGGTGGTAGCTGACCATCTCAACTACATGAGCATTAACTTTTATATCTGTAAAGCTGCTCAGGATAGACGTGCTGCTCTCTGGTCACATTATCCTGTCAGAAATGTCTCAGCCAACATGACCCTGTGTTCTCTGACCTCAGCCCCCGCAGGTCAAATGGCTTCAAAATGAAAAGAGAAGAATCCAACAGTGGACACTGGTATAAATGATGACTGCCCCAATCTTTTGCTTCTTTCAGCCAGATGTTTCCCTGTAAACCACTAAATTCCTGAATGTGTGTATGTTTGTTTATTTGCACTGAATGTGGGGACACAGTCCTGGTCTTCAGTTTGTGGTGGTGGTGGTGGTGGTGGGCTGTGTGCACACACATTGGAGCCTGTGATATTCTGTATTCCTTGTGAAGGAAACGGCTGCTCACCTGATGACTGGGATCACTTCACCACTGGGTGTTTGAAAGAGAAGCAGAACTATTGATCTTTGTCTTCAGGGTTAAAATAAGACTTATTCACTTTTATACTTTTTTAATAATTTATTTAGGGGCAGAACATGACGAATTATATCAATTTTTTGCATATGCACTCTTGTGCAAATGAGAATATCTTTTGTGTTTTTAAAATTCCCTTACTTTATCACTGTTTGCAATAAAATTAATTGCAAACACTGAGAGGTAATAAAATGTTATACAACTTTCCCTTTAACACCAGAGCCTGATATATCTGTGACTGGCTTGTTACAAGTGTTTGTATCAGTGTATACAGTGTGTTGGCTCATCAGTAACCAGAAATTGTAGAACTACAAATTCATCAACTTGTATCGGTGAAGACTGAAACGTTACATAAGTGAGAACACGTGATGCAGGATTCTTTAGTTCTTGTTGTTTAAATCTTTAATCTTCTTGACGTATCATTTAGGATTTTCTGGGACTAACCCCACCTTTGTTGGTCTCTCTTCTTCCAGTTAACCTTGCTCTGGACTGCGGTGCATCTTGAAGGTGGTGAGATGCGTTTCCTCCTAAATCAAAGACTCGATACAAAGCTCCATCTGCAGATCAGCACACTGAACTCTACACCACTTCTCCACAGCCCACCCTGTCCTGCTTCAGCCTGTGAGAGTTACAAAGTCTTGTTTTCCCTTTTGTTGAACTTTAGCGGTTCGATCTTTCCAGCAAGCTGGATGGCTTGTGAGTATGTTAGCTGAAGTCTTCTCTCGGGCCCTTGACTCGAGCAATTCAGTGTCTCTGGGGGGGGAGGGGGGGGCTGGAGTATCTTGTTCGGCTCCGACAGAACATAAGAGAGCTCTTAAGACGGGGATACACTTACCTCAACACTTCTCACCAGGACACACTGTCTGATTGAAGGACCCAACAGGAAAACTCTCGACTCCGCCTTTAAGAATTCTTGTGGCCAAATAAAAGAGGACATTTTTGTGTTTAATGATTGTGAACAATATTAAGGGTTTAATGGGGAACACTACACTCAGAAGATGGTAAATTATGTAATTTGTTGAGTTGACTTCCAGTTGAACTTGATCCCAGATACAGTATCTGTACTTTGGCTTCTTCTCACATTGATTGTAGCTTCCTGCTTCTCACCACCCTGCTTTCAGGTGCGTGTCCACACGGGTCACAGAAACTTGAATAAGGTACTTGAGCAAATGAGCTGTGACTTCTGGGAAAGTCAGTAAGGTGGAGGAAGGAGTGTGAGATTCCTCCCAGATTTGAGCAAATAATTCCTTGAGTGCCTCTTATTCAGATTTCTGACTCAGCCGCACTCTGAATCACTGGTTTGTCGTTGTATGATCACGGTAACGGTTAGAAGTAAACACCATCCTGCTCTGAATGGCATTAGACGAAGGGCCAGACATGAGATCCTCAATCATCTTTCAATCCTGCACTGTCAGTTCTGAGGGTTAATGTTTACTGAATTCAAGGGGTGCACCGTTAATGCTTTTCTGATCCGAGCTCGGCTCCTTTGTTTGAATGTACATCTGGGCTTTACCAGAGACGACACACAGGCATTGTATTCTATCCAAATATACTTGACTGAAGCCCCCTGTCATCACCAACTACTCTGAGTGAACTTGCATGTGTTTGCCTTTTCAGGCCTCACACTTGAGTGCTGTCACCCACAGGCCTCCACTTGCTAACAAATGTAGTTTTTAAATCGTTCCTGAACATGAACATGAGGGGAATTAACCCATGAGAAGCAGAAACAATGAAGGTATGCAATCATATCCCATGAGTCAAAATACTGAGCAGCACTATTTCCATTGAAAGTTTTTTTTTTAAAAGTGTTTGTCCTGATATTTTTGTATTAAAAGTAACCAAACTCTGAGTTTGGGCACATTGTTGTGTGTATGTGGCTTATATAGAACGTAGAGACTAAACTATGTGAGTGTGTGTGTATGTGTGTACTGAGTGCTCTCCTTTAACCAAGAAGCATGTTTTATACATATAAATATACACAGTATATATTTTACATGCCATACAGTGCACATTATATTATTTATACAGCCTTGTCCACTTTGTATTTAAGGGCTCTACATCCAGATTGCATGTTTGCTACCAAACAGCTCTATAATAATAACCACTTCAACAATAAAGACGTGGATGTGCCTTTTGCTTTTGGATTATTTCTGTCTTAAAATATCTGAGCCTTTTACTCTACAGAGGATTTTCATGTATGACACTGGAATGACCACAATGTGAGAAGCTGAAAGGTTTGATTTATTAAATAGTTCAGAAAAAGAACTGTATATTTCTAAAAGCTATTCAAAATACTGTATCTTTTTATCCTGAGGAGGAAGATCTCAGATAAACTTGGCTGGTGCTGTCCTTTCAAATTATACTACATTTTCTTCGCATACAGTATGAAGAAGATATCTAGTCTCTGGAATGTTATAAAAAGAAATGAGTGGGTATAAAACTGAGGTAAAAACAATATAAAAAGCACATTTTATGGGTAAGTATCACAAAGCGCCTGACATAACCGTTGCGTCAGTTTTGTTTTTCAGTACTGGCTGTGTCCAAAGTAACTGTGTAAACTCTGGTGAGGATCAGCGTGGTGATGTCGCAGTCAGCCCCGGGGTCCATCTTTTAAAGCTTAGTCTTCTTTCTTGGTGCTGCTGCTGTGTTTCTGGTAGTAGAGCACGGTGAGCAGCACCCACAGGTTCAGCAAGGTCATGACGATGAACCGCACCATGACTGTGACAGAGGGAGAGTATCATTAGAATAAAGCTGAACTGTCTCTACACTGATTATTGAAGGATCTGCAAGTTCGAAGCTGCTCAAGTGAATTATAAAGAGCTTGAAATAGTCACCAGGTTTCATTTAAGGTTTTATCAATAATCATTCTCTATATAAAATTACGAGACATTCGCCTCTGCAGAAAATGTAGCTTCAGATTGAAAAAAGCCAAATTTGTGACATGTTAGACTGAGAAGTGGCTGTTTTGACCTGTACACACATTTTATTCCTTGTATGTCTAGTACGCTACACTACTTCCTGTGTGAATGCACAGGAAGTAGTGTAGTGCACTGTACTGTGCATTCATTTGGCCTTTATCAATAACCAGATTCTCTTTGAGCAACCTGGTTCACTTTCACCTGCAATTCTGACAAGATGTTCAGTACTTATAGAAATATTTGGCCTTTTCATTAGAATGGAAACTCTCTTGTTAAACAAAGAAACAGCTAAGGTAAGTCCTGTTTGAGATTTCACACTGCAAGTTTACTGTATTTGTTCCTCTGAAAATATGTAAAAGCTACAAACCACATCCCAGAGAAGGTTTTAAAAGCCTATTGTCCAAAACAAAATGAACCTCAGGAGAGCATGGGCATCAGCTTTGACTATTTACATGCTAAAGGCCAATGACTGAGCAACCAGAGGCTGCCTTTTTATGGACTCTCACTCCTGTCCCTCTCAGTGCACACCTGGTTTCCTCTGCAGAACACCAGAACCACACAAAAAAAAATTAACTTCTGTAAAATCATGACGATTGTTGTTTAGAGAACAAATCTTCCTTCTGTAATGTTGAAGAGATCATTAAAAATTCTTTTCTGGGATACTACAGATCCCACAGTCATTTGTAATTCAGTCTGACTTACCCTGCATGTCCCCAGTTGTCACTGTGGTGGTGTAGATCCGCGCTGAAACAAAGAGGAAGCCGAGTCAGTGACATCCTCATTATCCGAGAGAGTGTAATATTTAATTAATGAAACGTAGAATTGCTGATTTATTAAATTAAGAGCTAAGTAAATAGTGTGATACATATTCATGAACTGAAACATTACAGTAATAGTACTTTAGGGAGAAGAATGTCTCATAAATTGGTAAAGTATTTCATGACTTTCTCTGCCTCTGTGACGGCGTGTTTTCAGGTTGCCTGTCTGTCCCATTCTCATGAACACGATATCTCAGGAACGCCTTGAGGGAATTTCTTCAAATTTGGCACAAACATTGACTTGGACTCAAGAATGAACTGATTAGATTTTGGTCGTCAAAGGTCAAAGTTCAACGTCACTGTGACCACAGCAAAACATGAATTTGACCATAACTCAAAAATGTATTCGCTGACAAAATTTCCCACAAATGTCTAATAGGATAAAGTGATGAAGTGATGACATTTAATATCAAGAAGGTCAAAGGTCAACTTCATTGTAAGATCATTATGTTTTGCAAAGACACTCCTGGCCATTATTCAATGCTGTAACTCAAGAACAGAAGAATATTTCACATTTGGTTGGATACTGAACTGGTGACACTAATCTTGGATTCCCACCTTCAACCTGTGGTGATTGTATAGACCCTCTGTGCACTAAATACTGTACATTATATGACTCTGGACAGACATGGATGTAAGCTGCAAACCAGAGCTAAGTATAATATAGTGTTTACAGATTGTTTTTTTTTTTTAATATTTGCACATAAATGACAATTATTCTTGTTCTAATGTGTCAGTAATGGGCTTCCAAAGGAAAAGGTATGACAAATATAACACAGGAAATCCAATGAACAGACATGCATCTTTCAAATGACAAAAACTCGCTTCAGAGACTGGACAGGGAGAGGAAGAGAAGAAACTGGGTTCTCATGTCCAGTGCACTCACCCATACACGTGTAGGTAGCCATACCCCAGGAGAGGGCGCTAACCTGTCCGGCGTCCTTAGATTTCCACAGGCACTGCAGCTGGGCGAATTTACTGGCTGCACTGATGAACGTGCACAGGCTCTGAGAAGAGAGTGGAGGTCAGGCAGGATACAAGTCAGGAGAGATCCTCAGGCGTAGATTAAGTCCGTACATTGTTGTTCACATGATCTCATGAACAGTTTAGTTGAGCTTCATTTCAAAAAAGGTTTCAAACACTTTTTGTAGCTAAAAACTTTAAGAGGACAAACAGCTGCAGCATTACAGTTCTCACTTACTTAAATGCAAAAATGTCATTTTGCTCATTAACCAGCAAGGTGTGGGTGTCTTCCTGAGATACACCAGGTGCAATGAGGTCTGGATAAGTTTCTTTTCAAACCTCCACCTCATTACTCCTGACGGATGACATGTCATTCCTTCCATTACTCTCTGACATTTTGTGACTTATGAGTGATGTTACACTGATTTATTACCATAGCCAAATCTATGATCCACTTCTCCACAGTGAGGAGCCTCCAGCCTCCGACAAACCTGAACACATTATATTAAGGCAATAACACGTGACATAAAAAAGGTATCAACAAAGGCCAATGGGTCATTAATTTTCTTCAATTTCACATCCAGTGGCATTAGAGAGTGACAGTGTGCAGTGGAAGGATACACCAAGGCGTAGATGAGGCTCTGCCGCAGGCTGCCGCTGTAGTGAAGAATCAGGAGCAGGAGAATGACATCTGAAGACACAGGGCAGGTTATAATAACACAAGAGTTTAGGCCAAATGATCAATGGGCTGCATGTTTCACACGGCTGGGTTTCATTTTTATTTCATGGGGCACTGATATAAGTTTTCACTGTCTCATTAACTTGTTCAGAAGCTAATATTTCTCATTTACAAAACTTTCAAAGACATAAGAAATCCGACTCCTCTGTAGTTCGGATGTAATCTGTCATTGTAGCTCTCACGGGTTACAAACGGAGATCATACTATGACATTCTCACATGACATCGGTTACTGAGCACATCAACCATACACATGATCTATTGATTTACTGTCAAATCCCTATGTATAATAATAAACCATCGGCCAATTTAATGCTCTGCTTTGCTCTAACAAGACAAATCACCCTGTTTTATTTCAATAGACAGAGACTGTGCAGAGAAGCGTGAGGTATTTAGAACTATGTTTGAAAAATAAACTAATCAAGAAGCGGGTTACTACAGATGACATATTGTCTTACAAAATTATAACTGGCACCTTTTGACAACTCACCTTGAGCAATGAGGATTGGATATTCCAGGTATGTTGGAGGTGGGTAGTCATAGTACATCTGGTACGTTACAAACACAATGAACCTGTAGAGCAGATGGTGTCAGTTCATGACGTTGTATTAAAATGTTCAGCACTGATTCAGATGAAACATTGCTCAACAGCATATGTAACAAAAACACTCATAATGCGATGAAGTGAGGAGGATTGTCATTTGTCATCCATACAATGCTGAAGCATTTACAGTATGACCGACTCATTCACTGTTTGAGAACCAAACGGTAGCAATCAATGTTCAATTCACTCCTTAATGGAAGTGGCTTGGATAAACATGTTCGAACGTGATGAACAAACTGAAGAAGCTAGAACTTCAGCAGTCTCCAGCAAAAGAATTTCTGAGACTCCACAGCTGAAGATCCTGTTTACCAAGCTAACATGCAGCTGGATGCTCGTGCTCACGGACTGTTGATGTGTGTTTCTATGAACAGCCAAAGATGCGGAGAAACTTATACAGGGTGAAGTTGATGATAAATGATGATAAACAATCTGAACGAAATCCAAGATAAAGCTGCACAAGATAATTTCACATATTAGCAGTGTCAAACTCCTGATTTATCCCCAAATCCTGGAAGGAAGTGGCAAGTGAACTGCATATAGCGTGTTCACGTTCAACAGCCTGAGTACCAGTACCAGTGGTTCTCAAAGTGGGTTCCTGGGACCCCCACGGGTTCTTGAGGGGGCTCCTGGGGGTCCCAAGCAAAAGGGGAATGATTTATTTTCACTATAATTTAATCCATAAGTAACACGATGACAGGATGTATGAATACTTTGGTCATGGGTTTCAGAAACCTTCTGAAATCCTCTCAAATGGGGGTCCATGGTCTTATTTGTGTCAGCTTAGAGGTCATGATGTGAAAAAATTTGGGAACCACTGCTTTATTTGCTTATTTGACTTTTACAGACATAGGGATCATTAAGTAAGCTATCAATTTCATCAAGGTCTTTCTGAACCAGGACTTGCCACATTACCAGAGGTGGTTTGTAATCGACATAAATGACGGATAGATTTGGCAATATTCAGATTCAGATTTGACCATGTTTGAACAGTTTTTGCTCATGGACAGGCGGGCTGAATAGTTTTACCATCAGAGGTACTGATGAATAAAACTGGACTTCCTGCTGATTTAATGTGGGCTTTTATGCTGTATGGGGTAATAAATCATTACTTACTGCCCCTTTAAGATGTGGTCACGTTGAGATTCTTCCCACCAATGACAATGCCAAAGACCAGAGAGCCATTAGGGATGACAGGAGTGAATGTGCTCCAATTTAACTAGGGAAGATACTTCTCTGGATTGAAGCCATGCTTTGTAATTTAAGACGATAAAACAAATTTATCACTGCATAAACATCTTACCCAGTGCAGCTTTAAGGCTTGGCTATTTCACTCTAGCATGCACAATGACAGCAGGCTATCGCTCACCAACATAGTGGAGACGTTTAGGACAGTGCAGCTACTGCCAGGCACCGAAGAGGGCCAGAACACTGAGAAATTATACAGCCTTACAGGCTAGTAAACACAAACAATAGTGAATCTATATACATTCAACTTTTAACACAGATTCAATCCACACTTCCTGTTCAATGCATGAGAACTAGTTGAAGATTGAGTCTACTGCACTGATTTAGCATCAGACAGCACAGCTGATTAACACAGATGTTGGGACAAAAAGACCTAACTGAGGCCAGTTTTTCCCTGTGCTCAGTAATCCAACCAAAATCTACAGCTTTGTAAACAAAACACAATTGTTTAGTGTTAAGCCTCAGTGGGATTATTTTGTGCGTCAAAACTCAGCCAGTGAGCCCCCTGGAGACAATCTCTGTATGTCCTATTTAGCACTTAGTCTAGAAAATAATGGATATGCTGATGCGACGTGCACACACATTGCCTTCCTTTTACGCCGCCAAGGTAGTAAGGAGGGAGGTATTATTAAATAAGGGGTGGTTCAGATTTATGTAGAATTTACCATTATCTATTAGGGATTCAATAGCTGTTTTATATCACGTTTAAGAATATGTAAATATGTAAATATGTACGCCTTCACCTGTAACCAAGGCCACAATAAATTAGACATATTTTAAATGGAGTTTGGCGGTGTGGTTGTCTACACCAAGGATGCAGCCGGTGCTGAACAGGAAGAGATCACATTAATATTACACTGAATACGAAGTAAAGTAGAAGTAATTTACTGCATCGATCCAACTTAATTCTCCCTTCTAATCACCAACTTTAGCACACTTCACACAACAAAAAGGCCTCCATTCATGCCCGCACAACTCAAACAGCTTTTACTAAAAAATCCCATACCCGATCAACTCGAGCAGAAGACTGTTGAGGCTGACTCCTGTCGATGACTTCGCTCGCATTAGCACAAAGATCTGCGGGAACTTCAGCACCATGCACACAAACAGTGTGCTGAAGTTAGCCACGTGCAGTAACGTGTCTGACTGCATCCTCTGGATAAAAACCTGGACTTTAGATCACTGGATCTCACAGGATTTCTCACACAACTAGCAGCCAGATGATGCGGCTGCTGCTGCTGCTGCTACGATTTCACTACTGTAAAGGTGGCATACTTTAGAAGTGACTTCCGTTTGACATTTTTAAAATAAAACTAAGTAAAACCAAATGGCGCCACAGTATGGTACAAAAATAAAACAAATGTTTATCGATAGATAGATAGATAGATAGATAGATAGATAGATAGATAGATAGATAGATAGATACTTTATTCATCCCCTAGGGAAAATGCATGTGTCCAGTAGCTCATTGGTTATACTAATAATAACAGTTAATATAGAGATAGATTTTTATTTTGAAGGTGGACGTCTCTAATTTCCTTTATGATTCTGTTACCTTGACGCAGGTTCCTGTCAACCGGCATCCTCTTTTACTTCCGCATACATCCACTGGAAGCTGATTGGCTTGTTGTGCACAACAGTTGTGCAAATTTGAAACTTGTAATGTTCCTCTCTTCCTGCCGTCTCATTTGAATAAATGCACTTCAACATGCGTGAAACTACATTATGAGGCGTAGATTACTTAAGCATACTAAGGTTAAGTAAACTCTTAACCTGGAATTATTCCAAGTTTGGCATTTAAATTGCATAATATTGTCTTAATCTGATGGACTGATTGACCATTTGTTATTATCTCCTACTTTTAATGAAACAAAAATCCACCCAGTACACAGAGACTTTGAAATGGAAAATCTTTATTCCAATGAGGTGTTGACTTTGATTATAATGTAGAAAAACTCAGAGCATACAATCATCTGAACATAACTTCATTGGAGACCAATATTTTAATTCAAATTTGGACAAGAGGGGCAGTTATGTTGTTTATAACAACATGTCGTTTATAACAACATAACATTGTACAGAATAACAACATAACATTATACAGAATAGTTTTTTAAGGCAACTACAATAAAAACCTGAGATACGCTGCCAATCCCATGAAGTGCAGCTACATGAGCTACATTATCATGAAAATCACAAAAATGAAATCAGTGTAGTTCCACGGCTCCACCATGGAACAATGGCTTAGGTCCTGGACAACATCTTACAGTGTGCAACAGCCCTTTTAGGTCTTTAAATAAAAAAATAAAACCAGTTTCATACCAAAATAAAATATATATCAGTATATCAGTGAGTAAGATTCTCATATGGTAAAATTCTTCTCATATAGTTGCTGTCAGACTATATGCTATGTTTTTTATTTGTTTCTTGTTTTTGTTTGTTTAGGGATCTACATCCACCTAGATGCTTTTAAGCTTTATGTTTTCTGTTTTTCTGTTATTTTATTTTATCTTTGAGTCCCAACACTATTTGAGCCCTCGGGTTTCTGGGAGGGAGAAATGTAGTGGTGATACAACCTTTAACTCATCCAAATTTGATCAGGTATCTTGTTGGATTATCAAGTATCTGATTAAATACCTGATGGAGCTCAGATGACCTGATCTCATCTACTGATGTCTTCCCTTCTCACCTGTCTTTATTTGGTGATACATGAATTACAACTAATCTGGTAAATTAAAACATATAGGACAGCAAGCTATCATTTTCTTATTACTCCTGACTGCTCCCCTGATATGGCTTCTGAATAGATGTCAGCATTTTACTTAAAACAAACAAACAAACAAATAAAAACACACAAAATCACAACATTAAATCTAATCTAAACTCACATAGGCGAAGCCATGTTGAGCGCCACCACTTCCAAAACTTGAGCTCCCAACGAGGACAGCACAGTCAAAGCTTTGCAGAGTTCAGACTAAAAAACCCTTATGTGCAGAGGTCCGGATATGAAGTGACTCATTCTCAGAGCGGTCTAGAAGGGGAGCATCTCTGGATCCTGCTTGCGCCTGTGATGGCTTCCAGACAAGAGTAATAGCCTGTCCAGTTTTACCAGTTCACTCCCCAGTGGAGTGGACAGTCTGCTGCCTAACATCTGGTTGGTGGTGTTGGGGACTCGATCAGAGAAGAGCGACACGTAACTGGGTAAAGGTTCCTCTGACTTTGGCTGTCCCTACAAACACAAAGGGGTAAAACAACGGTCAGAGGTTTCCTGGCAACATTTAGCTGTAGAATGACCTGCAGATAAAGCTGACATTGTATTTACCTGACAAAAGAGGCAGTTATTCTGTGATAGATTACCACATAGGATGCTTTTTTACAAAATTGTCATAAACAATAATAATCCACTGAGTAGTTAGACAGGTTTATGTACCATTATAAAGAACTTAGAGGGAATAATAATATTTTAGATAACTGCTGCAGCATCACACTTGTTGCAGATGTTAAAAATGTTTACATCAATGGTCAGTTTTTAAATTTCAGTGCTCAGTGTTGCATCTCATTCTTGTCATTACAAATAATGACCAAATTTGTCAAATATTTCTCTTGTTTTCAGTGCCAGGCTGATGGTGAAATATCTTGAAAGTAATGGAAGCATATTTATTTGAAGGTATTCAGAATTTTAGCTCTCGAAATCAGGTATAATACTATAATATAATAATATACTATTTTGAAAGTAACCTTATTTCAAAAGTAACCAACTTTTGAGCAAGTACATAGTTTGCATTTTTCTTACCATCTGATCATAGTTCTTGAGAAAGTTCCACTTCTTCTCCCTGTGGACCATAATGTATTAGTTAGGCTAAACTTCAGTGAATTATAAACTAAAAACTTAAAAATGATGATTCTAGTTTGTAACCAGCCACTAAATGTGTTAGAAATGAAGTCTTGGATCTTATTTCGACGGTTTAGTGGCATGTGCCACTCTCTGGTTTTCCTCACTGAACATTATCTGTTTAGGTCATACTCACCATTCCTGGATTCCTTTCCTCTCAGTCCACACCAGCTCTTTCCACACTCGGTCCTGTTTAACGGAATCACTCTTATCTGGATTCTGCTGTAAGGACACCGCGTCTCCTTTGGCGTAGCGCGTCCTGTCCGCAGGTGGCTGGGTCGCTATCGGCCTGGTTCCATTGGATCGTTCCGGCAACCGGTAGCCTGCAGAGGATACACGCCTAACGTTGCTCAAGTCCATTCGGTTGGTTGGAGAAAAAAGTAAATGCAGCTGTTCACTTAGTAAAACCACAAAAAGTTAAGCAAACCGTGGTTCATGCGGAGTGTGTGTAAAGCAATCACTGCTAGCCGTTTTGTTTACGTTTCCATGGAAACGGTGTTCAGGCAATTGTAGCTTCCACTGTCTTCACCAGCTGAGGGCAAGTTACAGTACTTTGACTATATATTGTGTAGCGACGGAATTAACACAAACTGATTTCTGGCAGGACTGGTCTTTTTCCCAGATGAACTCAAAATCTAGACAATTAAAAAAAAAAATTGAAGCAAATCAACTGCCTCCTTCTGAACACCTCCAAGACCAAGGAGATGGTCAGCGACCGTCAGAGGTCTGAGCCCACCCTTCAGCCAGTCACCATTAGAGGGAAGGACCTTTAGGTGGTGACCACTTATAAATACGTAGGTGTGCACCTGGACAGTAAACTGGACTGGTCCCTGAACACGGATGCCATCTACCAGTTAGGGCAGAGTCGGCTTTTTTTCCTCAGGAGGCTCAGGTCCTTTGACGTCTGCAGTGAAATGCTGCACATGTTTTATCAGTCAGTGGTGGCCAGTGGACTCTTTTGTGCTGCAAACTGGTCAAAGAGGCTGGGTCTGTGCTTGGCAGGAGTCTGGACTCACTCAGGACTGCTGTGGAGAGACACATACAATGTAAGATGGAGGACATCTTGTACAATACCAACCATCCCCTCCACAACATTCTGGCAGGACAGAGAAGCAGCTACAGAAGCAAACGTCTCATCTCACTGCACTGCAGAACAGAGAGATTCAGGAGATCCTTGGTCCCCACTGCCATCAGGCTATACAACAACTCAGCCAAAGGCAGTGGACTCATTTCATTATTATTGTTTATTTATTATTAACTGTTATTATTATTATAACCAATGAGCTACTGGACTCATAAATTTTCCCTAGGGGATGAATAAAGTATCTATCTATCTATCTATCTATCTATCTATCTATCTATCTATCTATCTATCTATCTATCTATCTATCTATCTATCTATCTATCTATCTATCTATCTATCTATCTAATGTTTCTTACAATGCATCTTACACTGAATCATATAATCAAATAATCAAATAATAGCCTGGTGCTATTATTTAGGCCTAACTGTCGGTAAGATATTGTGCTTACTTGCAATTATCTTTAGCCCTGATGTGTAGAGTTCTTGGTCATAGCTCTGACTGCTTGGAGCAGACCTACACTTGAACCAGTGAGACTGGTGTCAACCAGCAAAGAGCAAAGTCTGAGAGAGAGGCAACCACAGGTGCTGTGGGGTCTTCAGGTTCAATGTAAACTGGCATCCACAGGAGAAGCTGCCCTAAATGTAGCCTTTCTGAATTCATGGGAAGTGTTCAGCCCACACATTCTCATGCTACCCCTGGGAAATTGTCTCTGTTGGATGGAAAGATGGGTATGAACATAGCATCCCGGACTGTGGCGGTAAATGTTAAGGGGGGCAAAATTGTCCCACTTTACTATACTTGCAAACATGGCATGGTATTTGTGTGCATATACTGTAGTATCAGCAAAGTGGGTGTCCCAGTCATATCTCATAGAGCAGTGTATTTGCTAAGTAATTGTGAATTCCAAAATTTAAAAAAATCTGTTATACTTGATCATGCACATTTGAAGGTTTGGAAATTATTTTTGAAGTATTTGAAAATGTTTAAAATATTCAAAATAACATTCAATCTGTAAATTGCATTTGAATCAGAACCATACCACGCTATTCAAACGGTCGCCCTTATTTTATCTGACATGGTTGTGCATTGTAGTTTATTTTGAAGAACGGAAGTGTATCATGGACGCCTTTATTCTGAAGCCTGAATGCTGAAACAGGATGAACTTTAGCTATGTGGCACAGCAGAACAATTGACGGAAATTAAATCAGCCTCTGGCTTTCTAGTCATTTTCCCAATGAGCGAATTGAAACGAGCAGCAAGGCTAAGGTAACGTTAATATTTCTTATGTGCTGTTAGTTGCCTAAAATTATATTTATTTTTGTTTCTAGTCGCTAAGTGAATTTTAAGCAGCTAGAAGGCTTGGGCTAATATTTGTGCTAGATATCATTAACGTAAGGGCTAGCATGAGAAGGTGTTTCATCTCTCTTGGCAACTTTTTCCACAATACATGAGCATAAAATCAGTGGCTGCTATGTGTTCATTAATGCTAGGCATCAACTAAAATGCATGTGTCGTCAGTTATCTGTCTCTGAGCCGAACCGGCTTTTAAACATGCTAGCCCGCTAACAGTTTCCTGTGAGCTACCTGGGCTAAATAACAGTTGTATTAACAGCAGAAGTTAATGGGGAAATCAATAATATCTGAGTGTTAAGACATCTGATGAGCTAACATAGCTGCAACTGTCTTCAGTGCTACGAACGTGTGAGAGATGAGGGAGTGGTCACTCACCTCTTTGACTGTGATTGTTTAGTTAACGTTAGCTAAAGCTAGCTTGATATAGCAAATAGTGAAGTTAAATTGTGATAAAGTGTACAATAGAATAAAATAAGACCAAGATTATCATCAGTTAATCAGCCCAGTGTCTGTTACTGTGTTGTTTATAGTTATTTTTCTGTACAACAATAGCTTTTTGTGAAAAACTTTATAGAATGTTTGCCTGCAAATTAGTGGGATGCACACAGGTGTTTTAAATAATACAGGCTGATTAGACTTCTCCTCAGGAGGAGGTGCTGGGAGTTACAGGATATCACCAAACTACATATACAAATAAAATGATAATAGGGGTGTCTAATAAGGCCAATTGAAAACACCTGTGGTTGGGCGTTTTATGTGTAGGGGCTTCAAGGTTAAGAACCTGAACAGCTCCAAAATGCTGAAACAAAACCAAGAATTTGCAGTACAACATATGCTGTATCGTATTTTAATCATTCAAATGAGCTTGATTTATTTTTTTAATTCTATATTTTATCCATATAATGATCTATGGTTGTGTGCATTGCCACAATCTTACAACAAACTTTGTCTTGTAATGATGCTGTGTTGAACATGGCATTTAATAGATTAACATATTAACATACACTATGGGTAGTCAAAACAGCTAGATAGCAAGCAATGGTTGCCTAAATGTTTTAAGAAATCAGTCCTAAATATGACACAACATTGTCTCTGTATCAGCTGTGAGGATTGGAGCAGGATGACATCAGAGGTCACACAAACGAGGAGAAGCTTATTGCAAAAGTAGGCCATTGTCCCAAGTCACACTGCAAGCTTTTAATCTCTAGACAGCCAGTCAGTGGCCTCAGAGAGGCACAGGGAACCTCTCATCTCACTCCTCTCAGATGGGTTAACAGCATGAAGGTTGGTGCTGAAGGACTGACTCAAATGACAATTTATGTTTAACAGATCAGTCCAGGTATTAAAAATGATTAAGGTTACCAACTCAGTGCTGTCTGAACTTGGTTTGTGATGTGTGTAGTTTTCTTTAATATCCTCCTGCAGACTTATGTAGCAGTACTAGAAAACACTTAGCCAGTGCATGTGCTGCTGTATGTGGTGCTGTCATGTGCAAAACCTGAGCTGGCCCTGGATTTGAAATTGTCTCAGTGGCATTGTTTGTATTGGTTTATTTGGGATTTATGAGAAGTTCTATTGTTAATATCTGCATCTTATGCCAGTAAAGCTAGCTGCCATGTAGCACTTTTACTTGAAAATTGATTTTATAGCCTTACTTGCATCCTGATCCCCATCAATCTGAACTCAGAATAAAAACAGTTTAGCAAAATAACACCGTTTTACCCAAGCATGCAGCCAGATAGTCAGATATAAAATGAGAAGTACAATAGACCTTTTTCACAGGAGACATTTTGACATGTCACCGCAGGAAAAGCAGACATGTAAATAATAAAATGAATCGTGGCTGATTTCCATTTAGCTGCTTCAATGTCAGGGTCCTGGTATTGTTCATGCTGGTTCACTGTCACATTGTCATGGCTTACTGGGACACTTCAATTGAACCCCTCTCTTTATGGAGTTGGTAGGGTGGATGCTTGCTCTCAAGGGCTATTGGACATTGGCCTTTACTGTGAAGAGCACTTGTCCAAGTCACAACCACCACTTTGCTGCCCTTTTAGTCTTGTTTTGTTTTCACTGTCACCCTCCATCCACATTCTCTGCATTGTGGGTCTTAATGGTTGACTAGTCAGATGAGGTGGCAGTAGGGTCAGCAGTGCACATGAGTGGAAAGTGAGAGTGACATTCCAGCTGGTTAGAGTCAGAACTGAGAACACTATCCCTTGAAAGTGTGCAGGCTGTAAATAGTAACTGGACATGGCAGTCAGGGCATCAACGAGGTATAATCAGAGGGGGGTGGGGGGTGTTATTGGAGATTGAGGAGGGGACATTCAATATACTTGGTTATTTTGGGGAGCAGCTTGGCTAGGTTTTCTGCTGGACCCAGTCTGTATCTCTTGATTTGAACTTAGCTGGACTGGGAGGCTCTCATGGACATCAACGAGAAAGAGGATAAAGGAGAAGACGACAGTGAGTGTTGGTTGCTCCAGCAGATTTCAGGATCAGTGTTGTCTTTCCAGGCTTAGGCCTGTGTGTGTGTGCGCCCGTTTCTGTGTGTGTTCAATGTCTTAAAATTTCCGTCCATTTCCCTAGCTTCCTGTTTTTCTTTAAGCATATGTTCACAATAGACCTATCTTTAAGATCTTCTGTAGGAAAGCTAAAACCATCACTCAAGCTTTGTTTTATGGCAGTTGAATTTTATTTCAAGTCTAATTCGGATTTTCTAAATCTGTAATCCTTAAACCCATATATCAGATTATCTTGATGGTTTGACATTTTAGATGTGTCTTTACCCATAAGTATTTAGTTCTCTACTGTACTGCACATGGCCTCATTATATCTCAGTATCTATGGTGCCCTGTAATTAGAAATTGTATTGTAATTTGTAATTTTATATAACAATTGCAATCTTTAGTATTGCACTGATAGTGCAGAATCAGAAGCTGTAATAACAACTTGTGAAATTGTGATTTGAAAGTGAATAATAATATTACTCTAATGTGAACAATATTAATGCTATAGGTCTTGTGATGTTATACTGCATAATTATTTCTTATCCAATAAATTCCACTATGAGGTTAAATCAGATGCAGTTTTCTGAGTAGCAAACAGTTAGTAGAAATACTGAGAAGCTTACTGATTTAGTGGGATAGTGCCAGAGACAAACAGGGTTTAAAGCAAGCACATCCAAAAACCAGATCACCAGCATCACTTCAGTGTAGTCATGTCTCATAAAAGAAGTGAAGTTCTCATTACTTTGAGATTAGACCTACTTGTATTCTCAGAATAGGACTTCTAATATTGCTCCTGCCACAGGCCCTGAGGGGGAGATGACAAAGGAGGATGTTTCAGAGCCTGTCGAGGGGGACACCGTCCTGGGCTGCCACACTGCACTCTCTTCCCATCAGCGGCCGGTTATCCACCAGGTGGCCTCTGCACCCATGCCCAGTGACTATGGTGAGTACATACACCCAGGGAGGTGTGTCACATTTCAGGCTAATTAACTCACTCACTATGTAACTGAATAGACTTTGAAGAGGTTCAATATCACATGCTTTATGACTGAAACTTTAAAAACATTTCCGCTGCATTTTTGATCATGTAGTTGAAATAATGATTAGCTGATGGCAAATTTTGATTGTTGATCAGTGCAGCACTGGGTGAGATGAATCAAGAGACAAGCAGTAATAATCATGTCTGAAACAATGATGATCATGATGGGACAAAAAATCTGAAGTCTTGAACCCAGCCTAGTTGGTAGTAGGCCGAACCTTTTTGTTTTCTGACTTAGTCAGGTTTGCTAATGCTTCTTATGGTGCATGGTAGGGCTAGCTCTTGCTAATTTTCAACTCTTGTCCTTAGATGGGCTTAACATGTACAGTGTAATTAAAATAGCCAGCTTTCATTATCTTCTAAATTTATATTTCAAAGGCTCATTATTATGGTTTTGAATTTTTTGTAATGTAGCACAGTGTTAACAATGTTATTTATAACGCTCTTTATCAGCCCTGGACTCAAACCATTTGCACCCCAAAAATATATATCTAACTAATTAAATAAGTATCATGAAAAGTCTAGAAAAGACTAGTCAACTAATGGATTGACTGCCAGTCAACAAGGAAAATCTTTGGTCATGGGCAGCCCTAACTCACGGCATGCCATCCACTGTCACATCAAATTTGCAGAAAGTTAATTAAGGGTTTCACACATGCCAGTATTTCCCCAAGGATGATGATGATGTTTTTGGGGGGGTTGCACTTAATGTAATGAGCTGTCAGGCTGTCTCTCCTCTGCTCCACTGAGGAGAGGAAACGTGACCATAAATGATAGCAAAACGCAGGAGAGACTGTCACACTGAGCTGAAATGAAACAAGTGCACATAAATTCGCTAAATAACATAAATAAAAGTATCAATGGTAGAGGAGTCACTGCATGCTCTCCTCATATGCAGGAATGCAGGAGGAAAAGGAACATAAAGCTTTGGATTCCTATTTTCACTAATCAAGGTGAATTACATTACAGTAGACATGTATGTCTGCGGTTTTTGTCCCTCCTTCCACCTCCAGAGTTCTCCTTCTTTGACCCCAGTGAGCTGCAGTGCAGGGAGGTTCTTCTGGATCCCACCACCACAATACCGGAGCTGTTTGCTGTCCTCAGGCAGTGGGTGCCCCAGGTTCAGAAGAACATTGACCTTATCGGCAATGAGGTGAGGCCATCCTGGATTGTTTTACTGTGCATATGCTTTGATACTGTTTAATTACCTTGCCTTAGTGAAAACCCTCCTCTGTTTGTACTTGCATGCATTTATTTGTTATAATCCACAAACAATTAATTCAATCGTTGACAAGTCAAATGAACATTGACGTCGTCATTGCAGCCTTAATATGATAAATGAAAACACCAGAATACTTTAGAATAAAATGAAACTCTATTTTTTGGTTGGTTGGTGGAGGTCATGCCAACCCACCCCAAAACACCTCCACCCAGAGTTACACAAAGTAGCTGCAATGCAGTAAATTGTGCAGGGAAGCACTTGTCTCAAGGGTAAAAGCAGCCTATTATTTTCTCTCACTTAATAAATGCTACCCTTGATAAATAAATGACTTGTTTTAATTTCAGTTTGTTCATATGGGTTTGGTCCAATTTTAAAGAGGAGTAGTGTTATGAGAGTCCCAGCTTGCTTGTCATTCATCAGATCTGTGTCCCAGAGCTTCACTTTATAGCTCATTATGTAATATTTCTGCACAGTGACACCAGATCCTTAGTGATGCACTACATATCTTGTCTTTGCACAGATCCTAAAGAGAGGCTGCGGTGTGAATGATCGAGATGGACTGACAGATATGAGCCTCCTGCACTATTGCTGCAAGGCTGGGGCCCCAGGCATTGGTTAGTATTGACAGTGGTGTTGAATAAACTCTCTCAGGTGGACTGTAAAGTGTACACACATCTACTGTCTTGTCTCAGTGTCAGTTTATGTTTCTACTTTCACAACTGAACATAACCCTTTATGACTTGGTAAGCACTGTTATTCATCAGTATTGTTAAACACACTCTAGAGCTGACATAAGCTGCTTTCACACATGCACTGTAACCCTGAACTTTTGTAGACATTATCTGGAGGAGCTGTATGTGTGAAATGTCCAAATCAGTTGAATGGGACATTAAACAGACTTTACCCCTCCAGCACCCTAGTACAAAGTCTCTGTAATGTCCGATTGAGGGGATGTGTGAATAGACCCGTCATTGTCCAGAGACAGTGACAGCTCTACCCATGCACCGGCCCTCGTCTAAACCAAACGGGAGTATTTCCAGTAGGTGTGAATACGTCTCACATGGGCAATCTCTTGTTGTGTGCTGCATGTGTGAAAGGACAAGTGATTCTCTGGACATTGTCCAGAGTTCATATGTGAAGACGGCTATAATGTCTGTTACCCCCACCCCCCCTTCCCCCTTCTCCAAACACGTAATCGTATCCCTCCTCCCCAGGTGATGCAGACACAGCAGCCAGCTTTGCTCGCCAGCTCCTTGGCCTGGGTGCTGATCCTAACCTTCGCTCACGCTGGACTAACATGAGGGCCCTGCACTATGCTGCCTACTTCGACGTGCCGCAGCTTATCCAGGTGGTGTTGCAAGCCTCCCAGCCTGGAGGTGAGAGCAGAGATGCAGCCAGAGGGCACGGGGGGGGGGGGGGCACCCCAGCAGTCAGTATAGGGCAGACATTTCTGTTTTCAAAACCAACTGCTGTGAGGATTAAGACCTTAGTAATTAATCTTTTCCTGCAGTGAACATACTGAGTTGCCACTTTATTAGATGCACTTACAGAAGCTACATTTAATGGCTACATTCAACACAATACAAAACAACACAACTGCAATTCGACTTGACTTTATGTTGCTTACTTTATACAGTTTTTGTTGTAGATGAAGTCAGAGAAATGGCTGTAGTTTGTAGTGCTTTTGCATCAGATGGTAATGTTTTTCTAAATTGCCCACCCCCTTTTTATGTCAGTGGGAGTCTCTAGATATCGTTAGGTGTACTTACTGGCAACTCATTGTCTGCAGTGTGGATGTACTTAGACAGTTGCAGCAGGAGTTGCAGATTGATAACATTTCTTTTGATAATCACTCATTTCATACCAATATGAAGTCTTGTTTATAAAAATCACTAGTCAGCAGATGAAGTCTTGTTGATGGTGCTGGAGCTAGGTTGGAATGAAGAATGATGGGGAAAGCTTTGTACACAGCTTTCTGTCTTCAGAATGGACTCTGACTGATTGCCTCAGTAAATAAATACTGCACAGATAGTGTGGATGTGTGTGGATGCTTTTCCTATCATTACACATGTATGGACAAATTCCTGCACAGTATACAAAGCTTTATAGGTGGATTTGTTGAAGCACAGGCCTGATGTTTAGAGATTTGTTGTATAGTGTTATCCTTTAGTTCCAGGAGGGATGTCAAGATACCAGAAATTTGGTAGTGCCAATACCACTGAAATTCCTTGATTCTCAATAACAAATTTGTCACCACAGCAAAAAATAACACACACACACACACACGTCACATTACAAGCTGATGCTGCGGTAGCCTAAACAAGCTACCGTTAGCCTTTGTGAATGCTGTGTTGCTACAACAGATGTCAGCTGTTGCAATATACAAACATTAATGGTAAAATTTCAGGACATGAACAATTTGACGATATATTGTTAATATATAGTTAACAGCTGAAACTCACTCACCCTGAATTCATATTCACAGAAGAATACCAGTACAGCTACCTACGACATCTATGGTACATTTGTTACCTATGGCACTGTAGAAGAACAAGTACCATCACATTTCAGAATTTTGGCATTGACTTGGTACCAAAATTTTTTTTCATGTGACATCCCCAGTTTCCCATATTTTTATTATATTTTGGGGGGTTGCTCAGGTACATTTTGTAATAGATCAGGTTTTGGATGTTGTGATGCACCAAGTTTGTGTTCAGCCAATTTTATTTAAATAGACATATGTACATTAATGAGTGACAGGCCCATTTACAGTATCTGTGTATAATGTCATAATTCAAGATTTCAGAAACATTTATTTTACCACAGTTTTGCATTGTATATCAGAATCCTGCCTTTTATAACAATATTACAGTTGCTCTTAGTAGAGCCTGACCGGTTTATCGATCAGCCGATAAAATCGGCCAACATTGGCCTATCACAGCTATATCAGTATCGGTGCATATATTCTCTGATATGTGCTGATATGAATACTTTTATGAAGAAGCAATAATGCAGTGGAATCGCTCTATACAGGCAGCAATTTATTATTTGATCCTTTGTTTTCATTCAAGTTAAATATGTATGTGTATATATATATATATATATATATATGACTATTGACTGTGAAAAATGAAATCTTAGTATACACATACAGTGAGTGCACACTTCAGGTTTTACTAGGTCTGTCCCATACATACAGAAAATGGGTCTAGCAGCTGAACAACAGGAGCTGGTTAAGCTGTGAAAAAGTGTTGTAGTGAACTGATGAGATACTGTAACATCACAGACCCTGAGTGGTCACAGCATGGCATGTACAGATAGTAGAGAAATAGAGTCCCCGTTCACTACTGTTATGGACCACCTTTGCCCCTGATAACAGCTGCCAGATGCTGTGTCAGTGACTCAGTAATGGACCTGGGGCCTGTTCCCAGATGCTGGTTAGCTGATGTCTTTTTATATCAGTCCATGTTGCAGTTTTGAGGGGGCTCCAGGTTTTACTCAGCAAATTTAAGGTAACTCTATATACTCAGTAAAACTGGCTCTTTAACAAGCCCCCTTTATTATCTAAATGTCTTTCATGTTAATTTACCAGAGTCTCTTGTGTCCTGTTTGGTTTGACTGTGATATAACTGTACATATACAAACTCAAGTTAATATCATTGTATACTTGAGATTTATATTTAAATTTAAATTAACTTTACATAAAACAGCTTTATTCATAAATTATGATAAGGTTGTTGGTTATAGTATGGTATTGTTAATGCATTAGACTGAAGAAAACTGCTGCTCTGCTGAAACTATGATGTCTCTTTTGTTTTGGTCTCTATACCATGATCATCATGAAATTATGGTCTAAGTCTGTTCTCAGCAATCTGTTCAAACATGAAGTGCAGTGAAGCTGGTGTTGCATGCAGCTGGTCAGGTACTTAAACAAGGAGGCAGATCCTACCTCTGCAGGAGCAGGGTTTCAGTTTTTCTGGTGACTAAGTGTAAATGATAGTCAATGGTTAATCTCAGTGTTTTAACTTGAGGCAGCTGTTAGAAAATGATACAAGACAACATCACTAACTGTACAATATTATTGTCTTTTTTGTAGAGGTAGATGCCACCTGCAGTGACTTTGATTTTGGCACCGCTCTGCACATTGCTGCGTCCAACCTGTGCACATCAGCTGTCAAATGTCTCTTGGAGCTGGGAGCCAACCCTGCTTTCAGAGTAAGTGACATCATTCTTCTACATATACTCGCACACCAGCAGTCATTGTAGTTGTCATGTGAGTTTAACAAATTGAGTTCTGTCATGAAACCATCGAAAATTTTGAGTCTAAAGGGATTATTTGTAAGTTGTTTTTCTGTCACTGAACTTGTTTTCTTGCCTGGAGTGGGTTGTGGTGATGGTGGTCTTATGCCAAAAGCTTCAGTTATTTTGTATGACCAACTGTCCAGAAACCCAAAGATTCAATTTATAATGGTATGAATTGCAAAAAGCAGCAAATCCTCACATTTGAGAAGCTGAAACCAATGAATGTCTTTGTCAAAATAGTTTTCAATAATTTGCTTAATAAAGTAATTATTTCAGCACTGCTAAATCAAATTATATAATGCATGCAAATACAAGACCAACTCAAACTGCAGTCTTACAAAAATGAAATGCTACCATGTTATTGAACCTACATCTCTCTGACAGTCTCAACAAAAACTAAACATTATAAACTTTACAAAGGTTGTTTGTTTCCCAGCTATCGTATCGGATTTCATTACATTGTAGGTGTTGTTGATGCTGCTTCCACCCCCTGTATTTGCTCATAGATGTCATCAGTCAGAACTTCATTGAAAACAGAAAATTCACTCCCACAGTTTTCCCACCATCAGATTTACAAAGCCTTTCTTATGTCATGTAATCCTAGTTGTATTATTTACTGAAGTACAGAAATGCAGTGGTTTGATGGAGGCTTTTGCAAGAAAAGAAGTCCTTATGCTTAGTTTCAATATAGATATTTAACATTAAGATTGATATATAAGATTGCAGTCTTAGTTGCTCTCTCAGGCCTCACATTTATTCGATTTCAGATATTCTGTGTTTTTTTTTTTTTGTGCACATTCGCCCTTTGGCATTTTCTGACTCAGCTGGCAGATAACACCTAAAAAGGCAGTTGTTTGAATACAGATTTCCCAGACATGTTTTGAATATATTTTCCTCTTGAACATTTCTCAGTGCTCAGTCTGTCTGTTTTGTGCCTCTCAATTGTAGTCTTGAAGCCTTGGTTGTGGGGTTTGATGAGTACACCACACTCTCTGTGGAAAGTTTTTATCCATACTTGAAGTTGCATGTCTCAATGAGCCGTTATCATTCTTTACATTAAAAGTTTATTTATTTATTTATTTTTCAGATTCGTTAAGGATTTTTGTGAACAGAAATGGTGCTTGTTCTTTGTATGTACTAATTTTTCCACTGGAGGTCACCAAAGCACTATGCCCCATAATCAAATAGTTCCCTTGCTGAAACTGCAGAGGCTCTTTATTTTTTAGTGTGTGAATGCAAAGCTGAAAGAGCATTTAAATGTTGGTTGATATGAACCAGCTTGGCTTTTTTAAAACCCTTTATTTAGATATGTTCTGAGCACTAACTCCAGAGATGTGTTGCATCTGTTTCTACAAGTTGTGATATTGCTGCTCATTTTTCCTCCTAGTACTCCTCTTTCTCTGACCCAACCCATTTCAGGTGAGGTATACAAAGTCATAACATTGAGTACACTCATTTCATTACTGCTCAAGGGTATGATTCAAAATGGACAGTACATATAGAGTAAAAGCCAGGAAAACCACAGTCTTTCTGAAAATTAGTAGACAATGTAGTTAGACGACAGCAGTTTGGCAACACCATTTCTGTACGTTCACTTGCAGGTGTGGAAAGTAAGTAAGTACTGGAGAATTGTACTTAAGTAAAAGTACTGTTACTTAAACGAAATCTTACTGAAGTGTAAGTGAAATTACTTGTCTAAAAATGTACTCAGATAAAAATATAAAGTAAGTCGGTTAAAATATGTTCTAAGTAAACGTTACTATGTTACATTTTTAAAAGGATGAATGGGAGAGGTAAAAGAAGTTGTATGGTGATAATAATAATATCAATATTAATGATAGAACTATGAAATTAATAAAATAAAATAAATTTTAGAGTCTGTGCCTACAACTGATAATTATAACTAATGATGGCTGTGGCATGTATGCATCTAAAGACTTTCAAAACCATATCAGTAATATCGGTCATACTTAATAACCAGCCTGTAGAAGAAGGCGGCGGTGCCTGGCAGTGGGGTATAAGGCAGAGCCAAGAAATCCACTTTAAAATCTGAACAAACCATGGATATAAGCTGTGACTTTTATAAGGATGGAAAAATAAAACTGTTGCTGACCTTTTACGCTCCCCTTACCACATATCTTACTCATTAATGGCTATGACAACTCGATCATACTTTCTATGAGTAGCAAGTTGCTATTGTCGATTGTTTACTTGGTTGATCCAGTTAGAGCTTTGAAGTGAGCTACAAGTCTGTTTGATATGTGTAGGATTTTTGGTGGGTAGAGTGAAACCATTCCCAGGACATTTCACTGGTAGATAAACAGTTTATTAGGTACGCTGAGTGAAAACTAATGGATTCTAATACAGCAGTCGTGCAATAAATTCTATCGTCATTAAGGTTATAATGTTGAGTTTATGTTGGAACTGTTTTTGAGTGGTCTTGAATAAATTAATTAATTATGGTTAGGAGGCTGCAGTTTGAAGTGCAGTTGAATTGTATTGTGTAACACAGACAGATATTTCTATTATTTTGTCCACCCTGTTCAAATCAATGATGGTAGGCTAAATAACAGAAATAATGCAATAATAATATAATAATACAGCTTAAAGCAGCAATGTGGGGGCCAAGCAGGCCAGAGTTGCCGTGGAAACATTTTGTCATGGTTATAAGCACTCACAGCAAGTTTCATGCCAATTGATTAAAGAGATATGACTTGATTTCTTGTTCGGCTGTTATGTTGGAATGCTTTCGCAATTCAAAAATCAATGAGTTAAATTTTATGATTCTTGGTCTAAAGATGGTATTACCAGAAAGAAGAATTGTGTTTTTAAGGCAAAAACGGCAATGGTTATTAGCCAAAATGTTTTTCTTTCTTATTGCAACACCCCCTAGAGGCCAATTCACACCAGTGATTTTGGGCTTCTTTGACATGGGTTCCCAAACTGTTGCTGAGATATGTACTTAAGAAACTGCCAACTGAGCTCCTATCAGCATACAACTCCTGGGAGCTTTAGTTGCAGAAACTGCAGAGAATAGAAAAGGCAGTTTGACTTTATATCCTACTGACATCACTTTTAAACATTTAGCTTTCAATGTAGACCAAGAGTTTAAAATACACCTCTTTGCCACAGTGTTAAAAAACAACAACAAAAAAACTTAACATTATGATTTTTAAGTTAGAAGTTACGATTTATTGCAAGACTGTTGTGTTGTTCCTGTTCCTATAAGCTAGTAACTAGACTGTAGCTATATGTCTTGGGAGTCATTCCTATGTGTTGATGCAGGATAAGTTTGGAAGTTTTATTCAAAGTTTATCTTTAGTGGTCAACCAATTAATGGGTTTGGCCAACTAATCAGTTTGGCTGGTTAATTGGCACCAGTAGGTCGTTTTATAATTGGCAGAATTTTGGCCCATGGCTGTGGTGCCTCCACCACTCACACAGGGATGTAGATCAGTTTTGCATAGAATCTTCATTCGTGAAGTTAAGTTAATGTTATTGTGTACCTGATGATAATTTTACATTTCAATGAAAGTTAAATATAAATTATGTCAGGTACACAGCTTTATTCGTAAATTATGGGCATGATAAGGTTGTTGGTTGTGGAATGGTATTAACTGAGTCACCTACCTATTGACATTGCACACTTTAGGAATCTCCTTAACCCGGGAATATGCAAGAACATTAATGGTCGATGAAATCCATGAAATCACATTTCAGGATATGTTTTTACTACTGATTAAAAACTGGTTTAGTGAAAATGGCAAATGCAAAAGTAGCAGCAACTGCAATATAATTTTCCCCGTATTAAAGTGCAACTTAAATCATTCATGTAGATTTTGATAGATATTGAATTCATAAAAGTTCAAATTATATAACTAATGGCTATGTCAGCTCTATTAATGCTTCAATGCCATTAGCCTTATTTTTATTAGGAGAGAGTTAAAAAAAAAAAGCGTAATCCTCATAAACTGCTGTTGTAGACACAGTATTTAAAGAATGCTTCAGTGCGAGAGTTTGGCATCATGCTCCATCAAGATACTTAAATGAAACTCACTGAAAGACCCAGTTTACACCTGGTATTGAAATGTGATCTGTGTCTGGACCACCTTCTCCGGATACGGAAAAACGCTTGTTAATGTAAATGCGTTGTGATCATAATGTGATCGGATCTGCCCGACCACTTCCGGAAGTGGTCTCGATCCCATTGTGTTTGGATCTTAGGTATGTGGAATCGCAATCTTGACATCTACAGCTGATTTGAGGCCACCTCACATTACTTGTGCGCAGTTTTAATACCAGATGTAAGTGGGGTGAAAGTGTCTAGAAGTGACTATTGTTCTGTTGAATAACCTATCTATCTAAAGCACAAATGGAAAGATGAGTAGGTTGAATATTAAAAAAGCACACAAAGTTGCATAATTTCAATACACTGGACACTGAAGTGAAAATTTCTTTCCTCCAACCAGTCCTGTTGAGAACTGGGCCTTATTTCAACTGTGAATAGCAACGACAAGCGCAAAGTCGTAGGTGTTGGGCACATGGACTGTGTGAGCATATCCAAGTATGCCTGTTATTTTGGTTCATGTAAGTGCATCAGCGCAAAGTGCAAAAGTGTTGGCTGAGGTGGAATATAAATCGGAGGGTGTGGTGATTTTAATAAATTCACTCTTGTTCAGTCACATTACTGGTCTCATTGCTGTGAAACAGTGGAGCCACTCATTGTTATCTGGGTGGTACAGAGCTGCATGACCTGAACACAGCGCTTCAAATCCGCAGCCAGAGGCAGGTGCTCTGGGTTTTTATTTTACTTGTGCAGTGATGGCAAAAATAAATAATAAAAAACATTGATGAAGCCATTTATACAACCACATAAATCCAGTGTTATTTCACTTTTATTTCTACTCTATCTCATGTCATAAATTCTCATACTGTAAAATGTAACAACAGCATTCACACCATAATGCATTTCAAGAATAAAACATGAAATGCTACCTTTGCTAAAAAAAGAAAGCTGGGAAGGACGCAGGATTGATGAGCTGCTGTAATCCGACATCTCCCACATAAACAACAGAATACAGAGTGATAATGGACCAGTCTGATGTGTGTAATGAATGGGCTTTCTTTCTAGCAGCCTGGTTTCATTTGTATGGGTTTTAATAAAGGTAAACACAGCTCATAGCCATGTGTAATGGCACTGCAGAATTACAACATATGTGTCCTGCTGCCTTCATGAGGCTGTGGGGATTTAATGAACTGAAGGAGAAGCTTTTCATATAGTATAAAGAAGCTGTGGACAAAAGAAACTCTTAGAGTCACTCATACTCATTTAGAGATAAATGCAGACTGATACACAGACAATTTATAGATGTTCCTACTTTAACTTTTTGAATTTCTTAATCCGATTTAAATGCCTCTGGCTGGGGAGTGATTTTAGTTCAAATTGTTTATTTACATTAAGCATTATTTCATCATTACAGTGCATTTGCTTTGTGTATTTAGTTTGCTCTTGTTGATGAAATCTCCAAAGTGGCAGCAAGTGCCAGAAACAGGTATTGTTTTGAGACGTCTCTTCTCAGCACAAGGTCTAAGACACATTTTCCAACAAAACGCCAAGAACTCACCTCTGTGCTGCCTCATTTGAATGAACGTCTCACCTGTTTGCACCTCTCCTCCCTACTCTGCACTGTGCACTCACACCAAAACCAACAACACAGATTCCCAAAGCCAATTTGAAGGTCAGGAAATTACCAAACTGTTGGAGCGCTGCTTGCACTAAATATTGTGTTGCCATAAAAATGGGGTCCACTGTCTCCAAAGAGTGCACACAAAGGCAGAAATGCAGACGAGCACAAACACATTCTTTCAAGCCACTGTTGTAGATTAAGTGGCATGTACATTAGCTCAGCATTACAACATGTGAACAACAGGTCTTGGCAATGAAAAGTAAGCTTCTTTTTGATGTCTATCAAAGACCACTTGTGTTCGCCCCATTTACTCCAACACTATAATGCTGAATGAGCTCCCATCTTCTTTCATCCTACCTTTGTTGACACTAGCTTGCTGACTGTCTCAGTTCTCACTTACTGTAGTTTCTTTGAGCCACTTGACTAAATGTCCATGTTTTGTGCCTGCTGATCAATTGGTTTGAAATGCACCGATCGGGGGGTTTTGTTCTGAGTGCAGGGATGAGATTATTGATTGTGTTAAACCCAAAATCCTTGTTACAGAAATTATAACAGTGAACTTTTTGGAAATGGAAGCAAAAATCCAAGTTTTACTTTGTGATGTCCCTCATCAGTGAGATTGATACTGTACTTGATATTTATCTAATTTATATTACATTTACTTAGCATGCTAGAAAATTTAATTATCCTGTGGAAGGAAATTCACCTCTCGTTCATGAGTTCACCGTCGTTCTTCTGTGCCTTTTCCTTGTTTGCTCCCACAGAATGAAAAAGGACAGTGCCCAGCAGATGTGGTGCCCGACCCCCTTGACATGCCCTTGGACATGGCAGATGCAGCTGCTGTGGCCAAAGAGCTCCGCACGTTGCTGAGACGGGCTTTACCAAGACCCAGCTCCCCTCTGCCCCTCACTGTGCAAGCCCAGTCACCTCCTGCTCTCTCTGATAAGGCCAGGATACAGCTCGCTACCATGGGGATCCGTCTAGGTGAACGTGTGGTGATTGCTGGACAGAAGGTGTGTGGCAGGTCACTATCAAAGGGCAGGAGCAATTTAAAGTGTCTTCATTAATCATTCAATTGCAGTATTTTCAGTCTTTTCAGATTTTTCTGAAATATCCACTTTTTTCATTAGCTGTATGTCGTATAGTGGTACAATAGAGGGAAGTCTCCCAGCCCTATAATTAGGACCTGATGATTAGCTGAATTCAAATGAGTGTGTACTACTCCATTTAGAGAGAGAAAGTTCATTTCTCCTAATGGGTGCACTAATGGGTGAGAGCCGTATTTAACTAATATTTTAATATTTAACTAATATTTAACTAAAGCTGTAGTCACTAACATGCCTACATGATCTAAAATAGGGATATGAAACCTTGGGTCAGAGGTGTTCAACCCATTTCCAACTCAAATGTGCGAGGCCTTATAACGACACATGACTCCATGCCCAATTATCTAAGTCACTAATGAACAATTAGCTGACAAACCATTGAATACATTTGGATAGCCTGAATGCTTCCATCATAATTCTTATTGTTGTTTTTTTTAATTTAGATTTTACATCAGTTTGCGTTTGTCTCTGACTTTCTTTTCAAAATTAGGTTATTCTGTACCCCTGAAGTTGCTTCATTCCCATTAAATTTGAAATGACAACAAAAGTTAGAATTTGAAATTTTTTATCACAATGATTTGGGCAGGTTTTTAAATTTACATTCAAAAGTAATTTTCTTGAAATGAATGGCCAGTATCACAATAATCCTAAAATTAACATTTTTATTTCAATTTCAAAGTGTTATGATAAATTGACAAAGATAACAAACATATTTAAGGCATTATATGATCAGTGTAATGGGCATACTTACATGAGAAAAATAAGGTTGGTCAGTAAATATGTTCTATATTGCTTAAAGTTCAAATAATGTAGCAACTCTACAATAAAATAGCCATTTCATAGTAACACGTATTTGACGGGAACACTGAAAAAATATGTCTAATAAACAGGAATAGACTTTTTCACTTCATTATGGATATTTTCCAGCTTTTTCTTTTCCTCTCTAGTGTAACTCTTTCTGTTAATAATTAATTTTCTGTTGTTACGTTTGTCCCCTGTTACCCATCCACAAAAATCAGGAAGAAAGCACCAGATTTGACCCATTCAGAGTTAATCTCCTACCTTGTTTTCTTTTTGTTTGTTTGTGCGTTTGCCACCTGAAATTCTCTCAAGGAGGATGTAAAGTGTGGGGAGCTTTATGCTATTCCAGTCCACCCCTCTCTGTACAGGAGCCAGATTAGCTAGCATGACTCACTAGTGCAGTGACAAGGACATGATCCCTCACCAGTTTCCCATCCTACAAACACAGTCAGGAGTTGTGTTTGATGGAGCACCTGGCCAAGGTGGAAACACCCAAGCTGGGGACTGAACCCGAGTTGCCCAAAGGTTCAGATTAATGTTTTCTCTGTTTATCTCTACAAAGACATTAAAACAGGGAGGGCAGACTCACTGAAGTACACACAGCAAAAAGAGCTTTTTCTTTGCTTATGTGCATTAAATGGTTTGAGGAGAATTCGATTCTGTGTCCCTTTTCAGAATTAGAAGACAATACAGTCAAATTTCTTCATGGGATTATTGATTGAATCGATGAGTTGTATTTTATATACACCCATTAACCACAACACATAAAATAAGAGTGCACAGCACAATGTACATATGGAAGTGTTGCACTATTGCCCTCATACCTGTAGCCACATCACATCAGTGTTATGCAGCTGTACAGTGGTTTATCCTCAACAAAGACAGAAGCTTTGGTAATTTTTTTTTTTTTTTTTTACAATTATTTCAGCCCTCAACAAAGAAAAAATAGTTCCCAGTTGCTAGGCAACACAATTTGGCATCCTTCCAGGATTCAGGGCTATGTCCATCAGTTCATTGTGGCATATCATGAGCATTTATCTAAACATGTTCAAGTTCATCCAACTCCAAAAATATTATAAGTTTAAAATACTTGTTTGCTTCCTCTTTGCCTTTGGGTCATCCTCTTCTCCTAGACTTATTTATTCATCAAATCTCACACAGTGTGTGTGAAATGTGTGAACTAAACTGTGTTGGCTGATTCTTTGTAGCAGTGAAAATGTGTAATGAGCTTGAGTGTTTGTAAATTGATAAATCAAGTGTAAACAAAGTGATTCCTTGGTATGTAGTCATATACAGCACGGTAATTATAAGCATTTATTCAAAAGTTCTTGACCTGTCACAATGTAATCACACATATGATTTAAAATGTACTTTGAAGCAGTGTACTGTTATGGCTGCATGAAATACTGTAGCTGCCAGCATGTTTTCTGGCAAGTTTTTTTTCCCATCAGAGCAACTTTCTTTTCAGTACATTAAACATGCTCTCATTTATTCATTTAAGCAGACAACTTGAGTATTTTACTTTAGTATTTAGTATAGCTGCCCGACCTAACCACCCAACTTCAGTTTAGTGGTCTAAGCCCTGTGTAATCCTTTTGACATGAAGCAGGCTTTGAAAGCAGTAGAGATTTGGCCCCATAGGTCAAATAAAATTCATAATTTTCTGACTATGTCCATGGCATAGTTCAGCCTCACTGCCCCTGCTCCAAAATTAAATGAAAACCACAGAAATTTCTGCTTTCTCTGTAGTTTGTGCTTAAATTTTGCAACAGCAGCCTTTTTCTAATGATTGATGTGTGCCTTTAGTCATCAGTCTGACAGCATGGGCCCAGTCCACCCTGAATCTAGCTAGTGATCCAATAAAGCAGGTGAAAGAGACATCCACTGTTGTGCCATTGGTACAAAACTACCAGACTCGTCTCTGGCAGTCATTGGTGCTTCAGCATCACAAATACTCAAATCTCGGTAAAGTAACTGTCATTTTATGAATGTGCTCTCATTGCCACAAGCTCACCAAAAAAGATTTGTAATCATTGTAAAAGAACTCACAAATGACTCTTATTAGATCAGGAAGTTTCTTTTTTTTTTACTCTTAGGCTAAACAGTTTATTTAACTGGAATTTTATTTAATTTAAGGCCATAAAAGCTAACATGGTAAAATGTTTGGTTTTATCCACCTTTTTATGCTTGTAAGGAAGTGTGAGTTGTGAATTTGACAACAACTGATCCAGGGATTCTTCCCCGGCTCAGGGATGCTTGTCTGAATTTGCTCCACGTCCGTCAAGGTGAGCTTGTCAGATTTACCATGCAAGAGCTCAACATCTAGCTTGCAGACAAATCAATGGCCATCAGTGAGGTTAGAGGAAGGTTTGTTTAAAAAAAAATCATGCAGCTGTTGTTGGTGCACAGTGGTAGAGGAGGACTAATGCTTGTCATTAGTTTTCCATCAGCCAAACTGCTAAGACTTGCACAGCAGTTCACTACACACAATACCGTGAAAGAAATGCCATGAGATAACTTCTGTTATGATTTGGTGCTATATGCATAAAATTGACTTGACCTGGTGGAAATTGTCGAGGATAAAATGAGATCACCAAGCATCAAAGCTACAGTAAAAGAATCTTCCTAATCTGCCTTTCACATTGCTCTAAACTCTAATTTTAAAGAAGTGCAGCACACTATAAAATACATGTTTGACACACAGATGACAGACAAATTAGAGGAAAGACCAACATTAAGTGTCTCAGTAAGGTGCCGGGTCACCACAAGGGAACAGAACAGCTTTAGTGTTCCTTGGCATTGATTCTCCATGTCTCTGATCTCTACAGGAGTGATGAACACTATTCTTCCAAAAGATATTCCCACACTTTTGCTGATCGTGGCGGAGAGCGCTGTCTATTAGATCTGGTGGCTGTGAAGTCCATAGCATATGACTCACATCATTTTCATACTCATCAAACCATTCAATTACCCCTCGTTCGCCATGAACAGGGGCATTGTCATCCTGTTTTTATCCGGGTTTGTCAGGTTTTTCCTTTATTTTGTCACTCGTCTTATGTGGATCATTATACTTTCTATCATGACCAGCTTGGCCACGAAAAAGACACATTTATGAGTCTCTGGTCCATGATAATGTTGTGTATGACACATCCATCTGGACTTTGTAACAATCTGGCAATAGTAACGTAGACCCAGAATGCACACTTGTTCCAGATGTCTTTTCTGCCATAATGAGGTATACACCATCAGCTTTTGTTCAGAGTTTGTTTCATGGATAACACAGTAAGGTCAGCTGTTCAACTGAAAACCAGTAGCCACCTTCTGTAGTCCCTATTCTTGCCATGTAATCAGGGCCCTTAAAACCTTCATACACCCAGGTAATTGTTTTGTTTCATGTGGCTGTAGTCTGCAGTGTGTCCCTCTGTGTGGCCAGCCAAAATGCACACACGTACAGTAGATGCAGAGATAGAGACACGTATAGATGATAAGAAAACACTAATCCTCCACAGCTGGACATTTGCTCTGAAAGAAAGAGCCATTAATAGATTTTCGTGCTGCACAGAGAACAGAATTGCAGTGTGCCAAGTTGTAGAGATTGGCTAATCAAAACTCTTATTATTTATCTTCCCTGCACTTTCTGGCACAGTGTAATGCTTTCATCTCTATTTTTCTTTTAATTGTTGGTCTCTTCTGCAGCTTTAGTGAACATAGACGCATCAAGATGTTGTTGTGTTTCTGATAGAGGTTCTGCCCTTGATATCATATGTAGCATTACCAATGAAGATACGACACTGCTCAGTACAGTGGCCAGTTGTTTTGCTGCATGTGCTGATTTTTGTGTTGATTTGTTTTTGCACACTGTTTATATTAGTTTTGACTTTGTACATATTTGTGTGTAAACAGGTTGGAACCCTACGATTCTGTGGCAGCACTGAGTTCTCGGGAGGCCTCTGGGCTGGAGTGGAGCTGGACAAACCAGAGGGGAAGAACGATGGCTCGGTGGCAGGCGTTCAATATTTCACCTGCAGAATCAAACATGGTAGGTCAACCCACAACACACTGATTCACCCACCTACTCCTTCAATTACTTCTAACACTATTGACTTTATATGATTTAATTGGCCCCAGTCAGATATTCAATAGTATCTTATCTTACACCACAAAATTAGATTTGTCCTTTTTCTAGTTGTTAGCATATGTAATGTGTCTTTTGCTGTTGTACCTATTTGCCTTGTCTTTATTATATCTCTGCACACTATATATTGAATCACACTTAATCCCCTGACTTTTTTATTATTCAATCCTTTTCTTTTTCTGTTTTTTCATAGGAATATTTGCTCCTCTTTCCAAGATAAGCAAACCTCTGGAAAGACATAAAATGAGCTCCACAAAAACGTCTACACCCATACGCCCCCCTCGTCGCATAGACCTGTCCCGCATCACCTCCAAGATAAACACAGGTAAAGAACAAGTGGCAAACAGGTCATAACTCTTCTGAATGTTACTGCTTAATCTGTTTGCTATTCTGTCAAGATGTAAAAAAGGGTACATCTGATACATCACAAAAGAATTGCAATAACTGTTTGTTGACAGAAAGAGAGCTACTGCAGGTTGAGCACGGCTCCATTCACCTCTATTCTCATGATTCAAGCTGTGTTCAGGTCCTGCGAGGTTCACTAAACATTTCAGGTCAGCATGAAGCTCACAAAGAATCTGTAAGAATGAGGAACAGTGGGTTTGCCTGAGGAGTTCTGGCACAAATGACTTTAAATAAGAAAAGATTTAAACGATCAAATCATAACAGGAAGTACAGAGGCAGTGAGACTGAACAGCCTGTAGGGCCCTGAGGGCGAAGAAATGTGTGAACTTTTGTGAGCACACGTGAAAAAGATTTCTCATGGGTCAGTGTCACAGTTAATCTCATGCACAGTCCTCTGGAGGAGAACATGGATACATTATTGGAGACCACACATCATATAAAAAGGAAAAGAATGTACCAACCTTGAACAAACGAGACACTTTGGAGAAACATTATTCCCATGAATTGCTTCCTAATATTGCCTCTTAGTTAAAGAAATAATTCAAGTGCACTCACTTCGAGGAGCTTTGGGTCATAAGCTTAGAGTAGCAGCATCAATAGAAACAGTGACTTGTGCTTGTCCATCTTGTCATTACTTGGGGGATGATGTGCTGAAAATGAGAGAAAGTGTTGGTGGAAATACGTATCCCCCCGTTCTCCAATAACTGCATTACAACAATGTCCACGTCCTGTATGATTTTCTGGTGACCACAGATTCCCCCTGTCCCTTAACTATATAATAATGTCGTCATCTTATACAGTAAAATATATTATTAGCAAAAGAGCAAAAGGCTGTTAAATTTTTTCAAAGTGGAGGTACTACATTATCCCCTTGCACTGTCAGAATATATTGTACCTTGGACTGATTGTAAACATTTATTTGAAGTACTTCACAGTTTGAAGTTTGGGGGATTCAAGGGGAGACAAACCTGAAAGCAATGCAGGAAAACAATTGTGGAACACTCTCAGAAATCGCATCCTCTAAATATCTCCCTCCAAATGTAATTTGTACTCTGTACATTGTGATCGCTCAGACTAAATTTTTGATCCCTGCTGGTGAAACCAGATGAGTGCAGGTTGATACCACCAGCTGCTGGATTACTTCGCCAAGCTGAAGAGGTGACTTTTGTTTTAAGAGACAGTTTACACATATTGACTAATAATTTAGATGAGTGGGTGTGTAGTGATAACAGTGATATTCAGTAATATGCGTGGAAATCGAGGCAGTGCTCTGTATCTTCGAATTATTCAGTTAAATTAAACAGCATGTCCAGTGTTCATCTCTTTGGGGTGATTTAAATAAAAATTAGTTTTATTTATGTAGCGCTGAATCATAACAGAAGTTATCTTAGGGCACTTTTCATATATAGCAGAGAGACGAATATATAATAATAATAATAATAATGAAATGACAATTATAGAACAGGTAATAAGACTAATAATAAGACTAACAATAGAAATAATAACACTAATAATAAAACTAATAATTGGACCAATCAGTGGGTGTTTTCAGCAGGATCGTGGGGGCAGTAGATGGTTTGCAGTCACAGATCCAGACTCTACAGACATACCTGCAGAATGTGACGGGGGGGGACGAGCAAGCAACTACTACAGGACTACAGTAAACTACAGGAGACAGAAGAGTCTAAGTTAGTATTGTGTATTAATGGGATAGGAATGCATACAGATGGATAGGGAGAGAAGGAGAGAGGAGCTTGGTGCATCATGGGAAATCCCACAGCAATCTCGGTCTATAGCAACCTAGGGAATGGTTCAGGTAAGTCTGCGCCAGCCCTACCTATAAGCTTGATTTTAAAAAAACAAAACAAAGTTTTAAGGCTGCTCTTTCATGTGGAGTCTGTCTGCAACAAAATCTTAAAAGTGCTTTTCTATAGTTGTTGTCTCTAATACTATTGATCTGGCAGTGCATCGACTGTGATACTACTATGTAACAGTAAAATAGTATCACAAGTATCAAATCTTTTACATCTGTTGATGTGTGTTTGACTTGATAAAAACAAATCTGTAAAAAAAAAAAAAAGATGCTGTATTAGTAGCGGTTGCTGTTGGACCACCCTCATTCTAGATACCAAAATGGATGCCCATGCAGACAGTTTTCATGATGACACAGTGGGCTTTTAGCCAACTGTGGAGGGAGTGAGTCCGTCCAGTGTCCAGATGAGGTTATCAGCTGAGTCACAGTTCCAGCTGATGGCCTCTTTTGTGCCAAAAAGAAGCTTTCTCAACTTTCCTAGCCTGCATGAGCCATGGCAGGATTTATTGCATCTGGGCTTTCATATTAATCTTCTTCGAATGCTTTGAAAAGTGGATTCTGAATCAGTGCCAGAACACAATGCATAAATTAGACTGCTGACAAGACCTTGCTCTGACAGTCCTTGGATACCCACATCCTCAACCCCCGACTAATGTCGTCTCATAATACAGTCCAGTCACCTCAGAACATTGTAGAAACCTTGCCTTGGTAGGTTTTTGTAGTTCTTCCATCCTCTAGGGGTTATAGCTGTATTGTGGTGATGTAATATTCAAAGGTATTGAAGGCCAATTGATCTGGACGTGACTGGAATAGCGGACCTCATAGTAGCCTATGGAATCCGGTGATTGATAGTCCAATTAAGTAAGGTTTAATAACTAGGGCATAGACAGGCTGAATAGCCTGGCAGTCATTCATCACAAGGTGTGTGTATGTGTAGCATGCAATGCATGTGAGGGCGTGTGTGTTGGCACCTCCATACAACCAAGAACCAAACTAATTTATGACTAAACACTTTTCATGGCCTTTGTCAGCCATTTACTGCCCAAAATCTTAGAGCCACCTGCGTGTTGGCGTCCCCTCGGAACGGCAGTGCAGACAGCTCGCTTGTGTGTATCTATAGATTGGATGGGTCATTGTGGGACTGTCTGGCTAACCAGGAGAGACAGACACAGCAGAATGCAAGGCTGGACCCTATCTCAGGCCTCAAAGGGCGGTGGGAACATACACAACGCTCACAAAACACCACTGCTTGATTCATAAAGCCTCAGTCTGTGCTGCAGTCCGTCACTTGAGGTGAGCGTCAGTATGTGGAAGGGATAGATAGAGCCAGGAGGTCCCTGCAAGCTAAAGGTCAAGTGACAAGAAATGTTTGGTATGCTGAGTTGGAATGTAGTCTCCTGTTTGGAGTTCAAAGGAGAGACACAACTCTGCCTCTGAGGGGAACATTTCCCAGCTGCCTCTAAATGTGAACTGAAATGGCAATCAATAAATACCAAGCTGATTTGAGATTTTTCTACTGCATTTTCAAAGCGCAATATAAAGTTTAAACCAAGGTGACATAATTATGAGTTGGACATAATGTGAGAGACAGTTTATGTGGCAGATGTGTGTATGAATTGAATCCTCTTTAGAGCCGATTACTTTTCCTTAAATCTGTTTAGATACACGGATATTGATTTATTGCCAATTAAAGAGCTGACTCTAAAAGGCTTTTGTCAATTTCATTGTAGGTTTAATTTAAGTCCAGAAACAATATATGAAGCTTGAACTTTGGTGCCATAAACTAGTTAAAAAACATTATGTTTACTTCTGCAAGAAATGTCATTTCTCATTGTGTGCCAAGATTTCTTTTGAAGTTTTTTGGCTTTTGAATTTAGTGCAATCGGGGCTTTTGTGTGGGTTTAACTGCTTGTCTCAGCATATTAAAGTGTTTTTATTGTTTGTTGGAGTGAAATACGGTCTTAATTCAATCAAGAAAAAATGCCTTTCAATAATTCTTGTTTCATTGCTGCTCAACATTGTAATGCTGTCCTTTCTTTGCATTTTTCACTCTCCTGCTCTTCTCTTTTTATCTTTTCAGTGTCGCTTTTCATGACTCTGACTCTGCTTTTAATTCTGCCACTGAACTGTGTCTTCTTGGTTTCTCTCGTTTGTAATTCTATTTGATTTCTCCACACTTAATGAACTATTTAAACTGTATTCCCACATATTGGGTTCACGTTCTAAGTTTTGTTGCGTTGGATGGCTACTTTACATGATCATGTTTCTACTTAGATTACATGTCCAGTCTAAATGCTCTTTTGATCATCAGAATGCTCAAGCAGTCCTTCAACAGATACAGCATGACAACTACATAAATTAGACAGATTTATATGTTTCCCGGTTAAACTAATTTCACTTATCAAGCTACAGTCTTAATACAGTTTCCAAAGTGACTTTCAAATTATGCAAACATTACAGAACTGTGATCATGCATCATTTATGCAATCTTCTAATCTGACTAAGATGATTAGTGATCTGTGTGTTTTAAAAAGAAGTCACTGTGTCTCTTTTGTCTGTGTGTCTATCTGTGTGTGTGTGTGTGTGTGTGTGTGTGTGTGTGTATGTGGGTGTGGGAGTAAAGGTTTATCTCCATCTGTCAAAAAACCCATTGATAATCAAAAAAGTCCACCTGGTCCCAATCAGGGCACAAAGGGAGATGCCTCACTGACATTGACAGGTACTGTAGTTATAGCTGAGTGTGCTTCGATGCACTGAGTATCGGAGAGTGTTGTGTGGAATGAGTTTGCACTATTTAATATAATCTCCTGTAATTGTCAAATCCTAGATCCACGCACTCCTAATCACCACCCGTCTCTGATAATTAGTGCACCTTAATACTTGAACCCAACATCATAATCCATCTGTGGGTAGTTCAACAGGAACATCAATGTCTTTTCTCACAAAAATGTGCTCCATTTCACTCTATATCATATTCTGATATACCACTGTGTATCCTGATTTAGAAATGCATTTGAAATTCAAGCATAATTTAGATGGTAAATTAGAGTTTCCATCTATATCTAGATATATAACAGATATGTTTCAGAAGCAAGTGAATATTGAGCACAATCTGAATTCCAGATATTTCCCTGAAAATACTATATGCTTAAAATTATGTTAATTGTGCATGAAGCCAAAACCACACCAGTCCAGTGATCAATTAAGGCAACAAAGGATTGATCAGCTCAAACAGAAATGATAGAATCAGCAGCTATTAGCTATTATTCCTGTGCATTGCCATCTACTCTCATGAGCCCATTAGCTAAGACTTACTACTGAAAACAATTTCCGGAAAATGTTGAGAAGTCTTCAGCCCATCGCTGTCTGGGTTCCAATTTGACTGTAGCTGAATCTTCTCTTCTTAAACCACTTTGGCACAGATTTAATCACTTAGCCTCTAAGAGTTGGGCACTTAATGAACTCATGGCCTGTGAAGGTCTGTGAAAGTTAAAAGCTTAATGAGGTCCTGTGTCCAAATGGCTTTTAAAGAATGAAACTGCCCCCCCCCCTTTATCTCATCCCTCATAGTGGGAGGGGATTAGCATGTTGGCCCTCAGTTGGACCTCAGTAATGGGACAAGCAACTGCAAAAGATTGAGCTCACATGATTTACCTTGTCGTAGAATGATGTGACACAGCTGTTTGGATTTCTGCAGAAATACAGTGGATTGTCTGGATCTGAGTGCTATAGGCACTGTCACATTCAGAAGAATGAAATGGAAAAATGAGTAATTGGCTGAGCTTCATTATTTCAGTGGAATTGTAAAAGTCGCAGATGTAAGCCTGAATGGATGGATGGTGGGTTCAGTATTAAGAGAGGAGGCACACAGTTTGTGCCGTGTGACATTAGACAGCAGAATGAACAACATTCACAACCCCTGTCTTATTGGAGCCTAGATGCAACAGTTTATGCACCTTGTTGAATCATCTAGTATGTAGCTGGCAAAGTGGCTGTATGCTGTTTCACTCACTTGTTCTGAAAGGTTTCCTCCACGCTCCTGTGTTTCACTCATTCCTCTGTTATTCTCACTACAGGTGTTCTCTCCCGCTCCCTCTCCTCTTCTTCCTCTTCATTGGACTCTCGACACGGGCCAGGTGCCCGACCTCGTCCGCTACCAAGGCAACGCCTTCCTGCCAGGCAGAGAAGGGAGCGAGCTTCTCTGAGCCCCAGGACCACACCCTCACCAGCCCTCCATTCTTATTCTGGTACCACTGTGCTAACTGCAGGTCTGTTTTATCTTAACACTGACATAATGAAGATTGCTATCATTTCAGGATTATTATTATTCTAATAGAATCAAATTGAGGGCATTAGTTATCACAGTAGTGAAACACTTTGTCTATCTCTCCCAGGTCTTCGAAGCCGAACCCCCTCAGCTAGTAGCTCTGTGTGTGACAGCCCTGAGGTGCGCCTGGGGGAAAGAGTGCTGGTGGTCGGCCAGAGAACTGGTGTTGTCCAATTTTATGGAAAGACCACCTTTGCTCCAGGTCAGTTTTTAAAATCTGTGAAGATTTGACAGTTGAAATCACACACGTGTTGCATTTAATCTGTTTAGTTTGAATGGCATTTCAATCACACGCCTGAATAATTTCATGCACTTCAACTTTGTTTCTCTAAAACAAATGAATGGATACGTGCATGGAAATGCTCTTAAAAGTCTAATTAGCAATGAATTTCCTAAAAATTACAGGCAATTAAATTGATGTCGGTGTCACTGTGTCTCATTATAGCTATTGCTAAGACTAAAATACCCACAGTAAAAACATAAAATTCCTTCTTTGTCTTTAACAAGCACTGACACTGATTCAGTAGACCACCCACTGAATGGTTTTTATAGTTGACTATATGATTAATTTGACCTCTGTTTACCAGCTTAATACAGTAAATGTTTTTGATGTTAGACTGTTGGGGTTCGGTTAAGAACATGTGAAGCTCAGGATGATCAAGCTGTGCTCTTTGGAAAAGGTTCAGACCTTAGAGTTTAGAAAAAGAAAACTTTGGAAACACATTTTCTAGCTTATCTAAAATATTCTTTAATATCTCTTTAATAAATCATATCTGTCATTACTTTGCTTTGTTCAGGACACACATAAAGAATTATAATTGTTGCAGTTTTCTTTAATGTGTCCTCAAATGTATCCTGGTATTTCTAATTGGGTTGCAAACTGTTGAGCTGGTGCTTTTAAGCCCAATAAATGTATAAAGTGGTGATTGCACAGCTTAGGTAACTTTGTTGTGATTACAAGGTTAAAAAGGTGTCTGATTCTTTTAATACATAAAAATAAAATGACTCAGAGTCAAATCTGTCCAGTAACATTAAGAAAGTCAACATGGTCGACTATCAACTTAATAGCCCAAGAAAAAAGACTTCTGTGGACATATTGTTAAAATTCAAGGTTGAGCTTTTCATTTTTATAGGTGCTGAAAAAGTTCAATCCTGAGAAATGACATGGATGAATGATGGCAGTTCTGTCTCTAAATGCAGAACTTGCCTCTGGTTGCCTGTAGTTGGTACACCACGAAAACTTGAGTTCATGCTCCCTCTGTTCTTTTTGCTGCAAGAAATGTCAGATTCTTTTGCATAAATCTTAATATTTCTGTGCACTATCATTATTGTACAATGCCACATCTGGTGAAAGTTAAAGAAGTTCTATTAAGCTCTGCTCTTTCAACTTGCATTACATACTTGGTCATAAGTTAGAGCAGTGGCAAACCTCGAGTTGGACAGAAAGATACTTGGGAAAAATAAGATACGAGAAATTCTTGCTGAGCAAAAGCCGTTGGAATCCAAACAGAAAACAGCTCACGGTATTTATTAATAGTTAGGCAGTAGTTCTGCCCAGGCATCAGTCATGTGTGAATAAGAACCAACATATCTCACACCACTGAGGATCATGTTTAAAGGGATTTCAGTCTTAAGTTTCCTTTGATACTCTTAAATCAGTGCTAGCAGTGCTTTGTTATCTCAGCCTCAGTGCATTGAGGACTGCGTCTCTATAACAAAAAGCACTTCTTGCTGAGCACCACACAGTAAATGACTTCTTTTTAACATTTTGTCTGAGCTGCTTTATATATAATAGTTACTTCATTTTACAGGGCAGCGGCTGAAAAATAAAGAGCTAAACTGTTATTTATTTAGGAGTGGCAGTGGTGTACGGCAAAATGTTGCTCTTGCCGTTTTATAGACCAAAGACCAACTGACATTGAAAGCTGTCCTGAAACACTTGAAATCAGATTTTTTTTTTTTTTTTTTCAGCATTAATCAAATATAATAATAATAATATGGATAATATGTCCATGGAATATACTTCAGATTTCAAACTGAATGTATATATATGCCATTCATTCATGTTTGTCACAAATCTCAAAATACTTCTTAGCATTCCAAGTATACACATATAGAAAAGACAAACCAATGAAAAAGAACTATGAATAGGGGCATCGTGAAGCGTAGTGGTCTAAGCAGGCGCCCCATGGGTAGAGGCTACAGTCCTCGCTGCAGTTGGCCCCGGTTCGAGTCCTGCATCGGACGGCCTTTGCTGCATGTCATTCCCCCTCTCTGCCTCCCCATTTCCTGTCTCTCTCTACTGCGCTATCAATAAAGGCATAAAAAGCCCAAAAAAATATACTTGAAAAAAAAAGAAAAAGAACTATGAATAGATAGTTATCGTTTCTCTCCAACAAGATGATTGATTTGTAAAAATAAAATCATACAGTGGCCCCGAGAGCTCAATGCACTGCAACTTAAGAAAACACATGCAAATAGACAAAACACAAACAAATTCAGAAAACATCTCCGTCAGTGACATCACGTGCTGCAAATACTCACAACAAAACGCAAGTGTTTCCAGGAAACACAAAAAAGTGATGAACCTTGCAGCGTTCGTGTATTTGGTTGTGTATGTGTTGTAATGTGTTGTCAAATTGATGTTTTCTGAATTTGCCTGTGTTTTCTCAAGTTGCCGTGCATTGAGCTCTCAGGGCCACTCTAAAATCAGGCCTATAGGGCATTATGTAGTTAATCGATTCTTTCCCAGTATGCTGTAAATTATTCCAATTTATGACAAATGCTGTTATCTTCTCCATTTTATAAATGTCCATTGTAATTTCCATCCATGTATTTAAAGTTGGGCTCTCCACTGATAACTATTTGCTGGTGATATTCTATTTTTACCAGCCACCAGCAGTGTATTCATTAAATATTTATTTCTTGTCAACCATTCTTGTGGTATATATCCAGAATATATAATCTTTATTTCTGGAGGGATTTCACATTTATATATGGCTCATAGGGCATTGCATACCCTTCTCAGTGTCTGATGACAGGGCAGTACCTGGAAAATATGGTAGTGGGTTGCATTTAGTTTCTTCAGCAAACAGGAAGGTTTTTTTTTATCATAGTGGGATATCTGAGAGGGTGGAATAAAAAACCTCATCAGGTTCTTCCAACCATTTCTGTGAGCTGATACACTTTCATTGGTACTTACATATTATTGTACATTTTTCATCAGATATAATTATTCCCACATCCCTCTCCCATTTTGTTTCAGTGTATAAGGTCAAATGAGTTTCAAGATTTGACAGACCCTTATGTTTGCATGAAATGATTCTGGGGTATATAATAGGTATTTGTCTTTTAAGCATTTCAATTTTATTACACTACACAGAACAGTTATTCCTTTAGCTGTCCAGTCCTGAAATCTAGTGTTCAACTTTATATTCTTTTATAATAATTATATTTCTATTACAATTTTCCATGCTTTTATCTTGCTGTATATACGTTTACAAGATTTGACCCCAATCATTAAATTGCTTTTGGTTGATGTCTATTGGCAGAGTTTGGAATAAATATAACAGTCTGGACAATATGTTCATTTTAATGGATTTAATTCTTGAGCTGAGACTAAAGAAAGGAATTAAAATCAGGGTTTTAATGTTATCACCACCATTTACAAGACTGATAACTTTCCATGTAGAGAGGCTGCAAGTAACATAAGTTTTGGCAGCCATATTTTCTGCAAACAGCTGATTGTTCTTCTGTGTACAGTTTGACTAGTGTATCCAGCAGACATGTGATTTTTACAACTGATGGCATTAAATGGCTGCCTTCTTGTGTGTGCAGGGCTGTGGTTGGGCATTGAACTGGACAAGCCAAGTGGTAAGAATGATGGATCAGTGGGAGGAGTGAGGTACTTCAACTGCCCACCGAAACACGGCGTCTTTGCTCCTCCGTCTCGTGTTCAGAGGTGAGTACAGGCCCTTTAAGGTAGCTTATATTTTCCACTAATGATTAATGGTCCTGTTTGATTTTTGCTGGTGGTCATCACAGAAGCAAAAACATATTTGTCTAACAAATTCTTTAGAGTAAAGTTTAGGGCAGATTTTTGAAGAATTTGCCAAATGCCCTAAAAACCCTGAGGTTGTATTTCATTGCCCTAATCAATACATGTGATGGTGCTAATTAGCTCCTTTGACAGTGTCATTTGTGTGAGTGTTGACACATTTGATTTTGCCCTCTGTGCATTAAACAGCTCTCCTCTGTACTGGTGATTAACAACAGTCACAGTTGTCCAACGTGAAGCCCGGGGCCATCGACCCCGTGACTTCTCAGTTTAATGTGGCACCTAGTAATGATCCAGGCACCATCATCCCTGCTTTTAAGTATGGATTATGGATAATGAATATGCATGTCATTTGTTTAGGTTGGAGATGAGAGGTTATACTCTCACAGCAGGGCCTGGAATATGAGTGAATACCTTAGACTGCTGCATGCATTTGCCATTTAAGTGCATTGTCGTGTTTTTTTTGATACAGATATACTGATGTGTCCCACTGTGTGATATGCATGTGGTTAACTTCATATTATACTGTAATGTATCCAAGGAAGACAGGATATAACGTGCAGTTCATGAGTGCCTATTGGTCACATTTCCAAGAATTTCTAATACTGTGATTTACTTTTCTCTGTGTTAGGTAATATTTAACTGAGGTTTCCTTGTGTTCTTACTGTCAACTAGAAAAGTTGTGGTGAAAATGTTCAATGGATTCAGATATATCCATAAAAGAATAGGCAGCTAAAGGCTTGTCTACACAGAAGGTGTTTCAGATGTTTTTCTTAGTTGTCTGTCTCAAGTGTGTCTGACAGAACAGACTGTGTTGGGCTCTGAGCACTGGCAAAGTGCAGGTGACCTGCACCTGAACACGTCCTGTGTAGACAAACTCGGAGAACTGAAGCTGCTGCCCTGCTAACCTGCTGCTTTCATTATGCTGTCAGTGTAGACGCGTCTAAATTGGTGTCAAACCACAGTGGCATCATTCAAAGTATCAGACCACAGATCTGTTGTAAATTTAGTCATAATGTTTCATATGGTCAAAATATTGTCAGTATTTTGTCCATATCGTTGTTGCTGCTACCAGAAAAATGTCTTTACAGACTAATGATGATGAAGTTGAAGTGGATTTTTTAATTCTCTTCCTACATCACATTTCCAGTTGTAGACAAAGTAATATGGCATTGGTCAGCAATTTGATATAGATTTGATCTTCACTTTAAAGTCAGTGGTTTAGTGACAGTTTGTGTTCTTATTATTTTAATAGCTTTTGGATCAGATTAGTTTGATAATATATCACTGTGCGGGTTTTAAAGTATGGAGCAAAGTAGTAGCACAAGTAGAAGGTAAAAGATTGATTTGGTAAACTTGCAACAAATAGTTCAGAAGAATCTCCAAGATGAAGTATCTTCTGTACTTTAATGTAATCATTATTAACACTTGAATAAAATTAGTATGCAGGTTTATTGGTAACTTTAGTTACAATACGAACCCATTTTTAACGATGTTTCATTTTTGATAGATAGATTTTATTTTTCCAGTATGAATGTAAGTAGAAGTGGGCTAATTGGAGCCAATGAGAACGTGATACTGCAGCAGTTTTTTGTGTTTGCAATATGTTGAATGCCTCACATGGAGACTGATCCATTTTAGACTGGCTGAGAGCATCTTTAAAATGGAGCACCCACCAAAGTACACTTGTCTCTTGAGATATCTAATCAGGCTCTCAGAAAGCTCTCAGATGTGTGTAATCTGGTCTGGTCATGTATTCAAGCTACTGTTTCCTAACTAGACATATAATTACAGTAAACATATTAGAACATGGAGGTAAAAAGCGGAAAAAACTTGAAGTATACACATTTTGCTAGGGTGGGTTTTTAAAAGCAGCCATGATTTCTTGTAATGATACTGTTAGTTTGATAAAAGTGATATTTCACAGTGATGTGAAAATATTTTTTCATTTATTTGTTTGAGTACTGTTGAAACACAAAACAGGAAAGTAGTATAAGTGGGAAAACTGTGTGTCGATGTTTCTATATTCACAAACCTGTCATTTGTTTGTGTTTCTGAATTGATTCCTGCTTCAGTGTGTGTGCACATCGTATTGTTGATTCATACAAAAACTGTTCTGCAGTGGGCAATATTGGAGTCCTATTATTATAGAAATGTGAAACAGCCAATGAAATTTCAGTTGGTAGTTTGCCAACTTTCCTTTTTAATCCTTCCCTTCTATTAATCACACTTCTAAAGATTTGGCCCACCATTAGCTGTTGTCATCAAGACTGGTTGTATGTGAAATACAGATGGGTGAAATTTTGAAGGAAAAACTAACAATAACTGTGTAAGTAAACAGCAACACCAACTCCACAGGAGCGATGAAGACCATTCTTCTATGGCAGTGTTTTGATGATTGCAGTAGAAATCCAAAATTTCCCATCAGTGTTCAACTGGATTGAGATCTGGAGACTCAATTGGATATGATTCATTTTCATAGTCATCAAACCAACCAGTGACCCCTGTTTCACTGCTCCACTTTTTTTTAGATTGTTCATGAGGAAGACCAACTCGAGCTGTCGCTTCATAGTTAGATGCTCCTCAACACTAATAGTAAACTGTAAAATCAATGTACTCATAGAGTTGACATCTACAGACTTGTTAACTGTTATAAAACAGTCTCTATTTATCTAATACATGCCTCACAGTGATTCATTATAGAAACAACATCATACATTTCACATACACATCAACCAGCAGTGTCCTAACTATTGTGTGGCAATTTCACAAAATGCCTTTAGCAGTCTTGAGACAAAACTATTACTGTTGAATTAGTAGAATAGCAACATGGGGCCATCTTTTCACATTCTCTTATAAGCATGAATTGTTCTTTTGGTACCAAATATGCATTTTATGTTTAATTCTAGATTCAGATGAAATGATGATTCATGGTTTCATGGTACCATGAAACTGTGTACTCAACATAACTTTAGCTGTTACTGAAGAGTTAAACTATCTTTTCCACTGCACTCCTCTGTTTATTTTTGGTGGTGGTGGTGGTACAGAGGTTAGCACTGTCACCTGACAGCAAGGTCTGGCTTCAAACCTGCCGGCCGGGTGGGGTCTTTCTGTACCCAGGTTTTCTCCGGGTGCAGTTTTACAGCTTCCACCCACAATCCTAAAACAGGCACGTTAGGTTAACTGGTGACTCTAAATGGCTCATAGGTGTAAATGTGAGCGTGAGTGGTTATCTCTCTGTGTCAGCCCTGTGATAGACTGGCGACCTGACCAAGGTGTACCCCACTCTCGACCAATGTCAGCTGGGATTGACTCCAGCCCCTGCGACCCTAAAGGGATAAATTGGTGGAATGATTGAATGAGTTCTGTTTTATGTCTTTTTGCCCTATAGGAACCATTCCCTCTCATATTAGCCTGTTGAAGCCTTATTATGTCAGCACGTCACATTGCGCTTACACACTGCACAAAGTGTTGGCTCGACAGATGCATCATGTGCCAAGCTGGTTACTTATGGAGACCCCGGGCATCTGGAAACTTTGCCTGACATACATATTGACAAGCCACTAAGTTATTCACCGTGAGACATTGTTTTGTTTTTACTTCAAACTTTCTGCAAATGGATAAAAACTGTTGACATTTTTTATTGGATTATTCATTAATACCACAATGCCTTGAGAAAGATGTAATAACTGAATGAAAGTCATTACAGTTTAAAAAGCAGTTGTCATCATAATGCTTTCATTGTAAATGAGAATGAGGTTGTCCACATTTGAGGGATTGCTGGTTAAATTAACACATTCCACTGTTTGTACTGAGGTATAATTAGTCTCCTCTCCTTCCTTTACCACTTGTGCTTCATCTCAACTTAGAGCCACCACTCGGGGAAGTTTTCTCTTCCCATCTCTTCATCGCTTTCACTATTTTCCTGCTGTTGCTGTTATTAACCAACTGTTTACATCCTCCATGAGATAAAAGCTGCATTTTGCAAAGTAATCACCTGTTTTTTTTCCCCCCATCCCTCATTCACATTCTTTTCCTCTTTTCTTTTTGTCATGATTAACCCTGTGTGCTCACATGAATTTCCTCTCTAATGGAGAATCTCACATTCTTTCCATCCAGCACAGCAACTTGTTTCTCTTTCTCTTTTCTTCTCCTGTCAGCAGCTATCACAACCCATTAGGAAAACAAACAGCCCTCCACCGCACCCACATCCACATATACACACATACAAACATACTCACACAAACACACATAAAGAGAGACTTTTTAGTTTCTCTACTCCTCCACTGACATCCCTTAGAAAACGAGGCAACACTTTTTTCCTCTACTGCTCATTTCTCAACATTGGCACTCTCCCTCTTAAAGGCTTTCAGAGCTATGACGTTGTTATAGTCACTTAGTGGCTTACGGACATCGATAAGCAGGACAGATGTTTTGCAAACACAAGACAGTATCTTTTTTGCTTGCTGCCGTTTTTAGAGACACGGCCATCATCAGATGAAGCCCAGTCAACTCTCATCTGAACTCTAGATGTTACAGACATGTGGTATTTAATAAATTGTCAATATATTCTAATATATTTTGCTCCACATAAATTCCCTGTGGATTATATGACTAAGATAAACTGTAAGTGGTCTGGGGTCACTGTCACTGGAGGTTTTACACAGTGGGTTGTCTGTTGTTGAAAACTGAATGACGATATTTAAGTGTTTCCAAATGTTTATAGGGTTATACATAGATGTTTTTCTTCTCGTTGCTCACAGGATCCATGGATCGGTCGATTGCCTTTCAGAGCTCTCTTCCTCACGCCTCAGTCATCCTTTCAGTGGTGAGAGTTCTGCCTTCATTGCAAGTGTTTGTATTTGCATTTATTATTTTGTGAGTGCCTGTGAAGTCATTTTTATGCAAAAATCTGTATGAGAATACTTGACTCTTGTGATTGCTGTGTAGGGACAATCCGTCGCAGTTTCAGCACATCATCGGCCATCGCCACCCCAAAGGAGACGAGCAGAAGAAGTCCTGTTACCAGGTGTGTCTCTTTTCTACACAGGCCTCACTTTTCTCCCTCCCTGAGCTTTTCAGCTTTATCCTAATCCCCTGCAGCAGTGGCAGAATCAATACTGATAAGAGGTAGTGGTATTAGTCAGCAAAAGGCTCCTTTTTTAAATAGCCAATGCATGATTGTGGTTATAATGAGAGAGAACAGGGAATTGAAGATCAATCCCTCAAACACAGAGCTCCCATGAATCTCCCACTTACTTTTGATATATTCTCTCACACTGCATACCTTTTCTCATAAATCTTTCTGGCTGTATTTTCCCTGTGCTTCCGTGATTCATCTAAAAAACAAACAAACAAACAAAAAAAAAAAGGAGTCGTTCGAACCCTCACCGCCGGCGCTGGAGTACCCTCAGTGGTGGTAGCAGCGGTGCTCCTGGAAACGTGGCAGGGTCCAGCCCCTCGGCCAGCTCTGATGGACAGGTCCGCCTTCACGTGGGCACGCAGGTCCTACTGAACAGTGCCAATGAGATGGCGTTCATCCGTTACCTGGGCACAGCGGACTTTGCGCCGGGCCTTTGGCTGGGCCTGGAGCTACGAAGCCCCAAGGGCAAGAACGACGGCTCTGTTGGTGGCCGCCGCTACTTCACCTGTCGACCCAGCTACGGTGTGCTGGTCCGTCCCAGCCGTGTCACCTACCGCGGCATCAATGGGTCACGCCTGGTTAATGAAAACAGCTGAGGATTGTAGGAAATGGGAGTGGGGAAAATTTGAGACATTTTGACTTTCTGTTTTGTTTTAGTTTTAACTCCTCATTCTTTTTTGGCTTGATTATTAATTTTCCTCTGTACAGTCCTCTATACTCTTCAGAGGTGGTGTGAATTATAATGATAAAACCACTTATTAATAGTTAAACTTTAAACTACTATATTAGTTCTGGGAGAAATGTAGGAGGCAACGAGAAGCACTTTAAAAAAATTAATGTTCAATTCTTGTTAGAATTTGTCTTGGCAGGATGAGGAGGGAAAGTCTTAATAAGACATAAGACGCTGCACTACTTTTAATCTGATTGCACTGACAAACATCAACATGTTAAATCAGAAGATGATCAAGCAAATGGTATAGATGTGCACACATGAAAAACTATTTCTATACCCAAAGCTAATTTTGATTGCATCGAGTAGAGATTTTATCACATCATTTAGGTGGTAATGTAGCCTCTCTAACCAAAAGTGTCCATGTGTTTGTGACTGTGTGCGTATGTGCACATGCATGTGTGTATTAATTAAGAGCACTTTGAAAGAAGAGACATGATTGATTTTTACAGGGTCATCATATGGCTTTGAGATAATTAATGGAAAATTAGTCAAAACTGGATTTTCAGTTTATGAATCAGTGTGAATTAAACAAGATTTAATTGAAGCTAGACCTCCATCAGAAAAGAACCACATCAACAGGAGTGGTGTCCTCCTACGTTTACGTCAGTATCTGCCACAGACTGTCCATTAACCCTACACAGATAAATGATGGTTATATTGTGATATGGGTTGCAAAAATCCTACCTGTTAGCCCCTGTTAGCTGTGACTACAGCCTTCTTTGTCAGACTGATGACATTGTTGCCGCAGTCTGTAAATAACACGTTGAAGGTTACTTTGATAATTTTTCAGTTGGGAACACAGTTGACGTTTGTAAGCCTGATTACATGACTAGTCTGTGTTGGGTTGAGTATTTAAAATCTTTGTCCTTCTGACTGAAAATCAGACTCATCGAGCCCTAACCATTACATCACATTTTTGCTTTATACAGCCTGAATGTGGTAAAATCTGAAGTTAATTATGTAGTTTGAATTGTGTAGTCTACAAACACCACTTTTGTTAGGAATTTAAAAGTCCTGCAGTGTGTTCCCAGGTTTGGTATCAGACAGACAAAAGCAGCTTGAGACAGGAAACGTACAATCATCCAGAAGTTTCTAGTACAGATTTTGCTATTTGATTATAGCCGTCTGGACAACTCGGCAGAGAACAAGCCATCGATTGTGCAAAACAGGCCCCACTATTCAGAAAAACACTCATGCACCATCCAATTAGGGTGTGCAGGCCACAACAGTTGCTGAGGAATCTCCAATGGACTTCTCTCATTGATCTGTCTGGTCAGGCCCCCTGTGATTGAAAAGCAGTGGCGGTCAGAGCCCATGGTTGTCTGAAATATATGTTAGAGTGTGTGCGTGCGTGTGTGTTAGCGTGCGTGTTAAAAGTGCGGTCTTTCCCGGTTCCTATTGAAACATTTTACTCATTACTTTCTTCCTTGAAAATAGCTTCTCATTTGCATTAAGGCCATATCTGTGATAACTTCTGTGGCATCTGTTAGTGTTTAACATTTCAAATTTCATTTATAGATATAGTGGCATACTTCCCATCCCCACTGTATTGCATGAGTGATTTCAAATTACACTGATGGTATGAAAGTCTTTTGGCACTGTGTTCATGTGGGTAATAGATTGTTTTTTTTTTGTTTTTTCTCATGGAATTCCAGATATGTATATTTGAGGTGCGATTGTGTGAGAAGGGGGTTTGGTCTGATGCATTTACATGTTGTGGAGAATAACAGTATTTGTAAAAAGTAAAATAAAAGGTTCTATTCTAGTTTGACCTTATCTTCATGACTGTATTTCTCCGTTGGCTCTGTGTCTTTCTCGAAAGCGGTTGTACTTATGAAAATGAGGTTTGCTTGACTTTCCTGGACTGTTCATAAACTGCAGAGGAGTGTTTTTTTCTACAAGGACTGAAAATGAAATGGCGCAAGCACTTGGAAATGGTTACACGTCTGTTCACTTACCATCTGATTCCACTGGGACTCATCTCAGTCAAAGCTGAAAACGCCTGCTGCTTGAGTGGCATTGTTTGCTTACTGCCAGCCTGCGCACACAAATCCAAGTTAGAGTGGGGGAGAAGTAGACTATTATATCATGACCGTGGAATAAATAGATCTTTAAACGGTTGTTTAAAAATGTTTTCAATGGTTGACCAAGAGATTGATTCAAAGCAAAAATTAAATAAAACATAGTCAATGAAGCACCAAGGACTGTCAGCCTGTATCATAAATGAACAAATATAAAAAGCTCCAGCAGTAATATCACACATAAAAACAAGTTGGAGAAGCAGCAGGCCGTTCACAATGCTGATCATCATAGCATCACTAACCTAAACTAGAATTACTGCCTCGAGGTTGTGTGCCTCCGCCAAGCAGTTAAGTTGCAGGAAAAATGGTCACAATCTGTCCTTCCTGAGTTACAGTGCTGAATAATGTCCAGAAGTGTTTCTGCAGAACATTATGATGTCACAGTGAAGTTGACCTTTGACCATTTGGACATAAAATGTCATCATTTTATCCTGTTAGGCATCTGCGTTAAATTGTATCATAATTAACTTATGAATTTTTGAGTTATGGCCAAAAACATTTTTTGTGAGGTCACAAACAGTATCACAGTGACCACGGATCTACTGGAGCCTCCTTTATGAAACCCAGCATCTTTTATTGTTTTATTTTTGCATACCCCATCATTAAAAACACTTTCATCTCTACTATTCCACCCATATGTCATGGCCAGTTTGATCACAGAGGAGAAGAACTGCTTACCTCACACTAGAACCAACATGTCTGCTGTGGAGGAGGCAGGGCTTGTGGACTGAGGAGATGGACTGCCCATATCTGGCAGAGTCTAAATAGTCTAACACTAAATAACTCTTCCAAAAGCCTACAACAACGTGAGGTCACCATGACCTTGGCCAGTGGATTTCAAGTCGTGCTAGAACAAAATAAATTTAGTACATTTGTGCATAATTAGTTAGAATTAGAATGAAAACCTGTATCCTTACTTCTATTGCAATTCAATACAACAACTCTACCATAAATTCTACCTTTTACAAAGTTTTTGTTGAATTCAGATATGTTTATTACTGGAATTATAGTTAAATAATTATATTTGTTGTACTAGACTATATTATATTGAAGTTTTTCATAATTTTTTATCCTCCCACTTACAAGAAAGGGGCGAAAATTAGAAACGCCTGAAAATAATGCAGTCCTGCACAACACCACAACCACCTTAATGCTAAAACATAATTAAATTAACTACTCTTCTTCTTCTTCTTGCATTTACATTACATTTGCTCATTTGTCAGATGCTTTCATCCAAAGCGTCTGACAAGTTAGGGACAAGGAGACCTTGTGTAAGTACTAAGCAGTAAATCTCTTCAATAAGTGCAAGGACATCAGGTAAAGTGTATCGAAAGGGAATAGTAAGTGCTAGTGAGGCATGTTGGGGTGTTAGGAGAGGAGGTGCTCTCAGAATAGATGAGTCTTCAAGAGATTCTTGATTCCCTTGCTCTGATAGCATTCGGCAGCTTGTTCCACCATTGGGGAACCACAGATGAGAACAGTCTGGAATGTGATTGTCTTGTGTGCAGGGACGACTGCCAGACGACATTCCTCTGAGGAACACAGTGGCTAAGAAGGAGCATAAGCCTGTATGATTGAGTTCAAGTAGATGGTGCAGATTCATGGGTAGCCAGTGTAGGTCCTGTGCCTTTTTAGGCTGATCAAAGACCAGACAAGCAGCTGCATTCTGGTCCATCTGTAAGGGTTTCACTGGGCGTGAAGGGGGGCCGACCAAAGGCATTGCAGTAGTCGAGGCGAGAGATAACCACGGCCTGGATCAAGAGCTGGGTGGCGTACTGACTCTGGTAAGGCCTGATATTCCTTATGCTGTGTACAGCAAAGCGCCACGACCGACAAACCGATGCAACATGGTCAGAGAAGGAGGGCTGGTCATCAAACATGATGGATACTCCTGAATGGAGTAAGAGATGAAGAGGTGATTTTGATATTGATATCATGATGGAGAGACTGATTGGCTGGGATGACTGAGAGTTCAGTCTTAGAGAGGTTTAGTTGAGGGTGTTGTTCCTTCATCCATGTTGATAGAGAGACAAGCTGAGATCCACACAAACACCAGGGGTCATTTGGCAGGAATGACAGGTATAGTTGTGTGTTGTCTGCATAGCAGTGATATGAGAAACCATGTGAGCAAATAATTGGATCCAAAGAGGTGTTGAATATTGCAAAGAGAAGGGCCCCCAGCACTGATCCTTGCGGCACCCCTGTGGGAAGGGAATGGGATAAGAAGGTTTGTCCTTGCCATAACTCATTGAAGGAATAACCAAGTGAGATAGGATTTAAAGCATTTTGCCCAAGATGCTCATGTTGCAGGATGATAGCAGGATGCGGTGGTTCACTGTGTAAAAGGCTGATGACAGGTCCAGCATGTTCAGACCGAGGACTGAGCTGCAGCTCTAGCTGCCCTCAGGGCTTCAGTCACAGACAACAGAGCTGTTTTAGTAGAGTGGCTACTCTCGAGGCCTGACTGATTTGAATGAAGGAGGTCATTTCGCGAGAGGAATTCTGGGACCTTGAAAACTACCCTTTCGATACACTTAGATAAGAATGGAGGTAATGAGACCAATCAGTAGTTCTCCATTTGTGCGGGGTCAAGTGATGGCTTTTTAAGCAGAAAAGTCACCAGAGTTTGTTTGAATATGGTTAGAAATTTTCCCAATGTCAGTGAAGCATTTATCACATGTGATGACTGGCACAATGGTGGGAGATTGGGCTTGGAGGAGTTGGTTTGTGGAAATTTGGTCCAGCGCATGTAGTAGGATGAGTCAGAAGGTCTGGCACATCACTCAGAGGGGTGAATGAGAGAGGTGATGCATCCTTGACTTGGGGAGACAGGTATGGATACTTTTTGGAGCCTTGTTCTCAGCTATAGGGCTGAGTGAGGGAGGAGGTGAGTTATTGACCAGAAGAAGCAGATACGGACATCAGAGCAGAGAAGGATGGCTATATGATTAGCTTGTGGTCCTCAGAGTGAGGGCTGACCATGGAGAGTGATGTGCCCTTAACGGGGGGAGACTGGTCTTCTCTGAGAGGTTCAGAGAACTGGCAACTGATGGCTGCCACCTTTTCAGTAAAGGAGGCAAAAAAAATATCAGCTGAGAGGTTTGTGTCTGTTGGTGGAAGATTCAGTAATGTTTTGAAGATGGAAAATAGTTTCTGAGTAGCTTTGAGTGGTACAGCTGATCTTATTGTAGAAAGGACTTTTGGCAGCTCTGATGTTTTTTTTTTTTTTCAAACTTGGAAATAGCTTTTGAAATAATGACACACCAATGACAGCCCTGTATCTTGTAATGAAATGGTTTGTTATCAGTGGTGTAAAATGAGATGAAGGTAAAACCTGAAACAAAGCTCAGACATACTGTATCACAGTGTGATATGTGCTTAGTTGCACCATCAGCACTTTGCAGAGCCAATCCCTGATGTGAGACAAATGATCTTCGTAAGACCACGAAGTCAGACTCCAGTCTGCTTTCTAACATGATGGAAAGCAGCACTGGCACAGCTGGCACCCAAGGAATACGATTTGCTATCACTAGCAAATACATACTGGCAGCTGCACAAGCCCCTACGTTTGTCGACATGTTTATAATACAGGGATAATCCTGCTGGGGTCTCCATTCACTCTGTCAGGGTTTATTTGAAATAATGACCAGCTCACTGTACATAATCCTGCTTATTGCACATATACTGTGAGCTGTAGTGACAACATATTGATTTAGAATTATTTTTCATTAGCAAACTTCTTCCACTTAATAGCAAGACTCCAAACAGCAATGTGGTACCTGTAATAGAAAAGCTAGTATCTAAAAAGATACTGTATGTTAGATGCTTGCAGCCTCTGGTCCAGGTTGTTCTCTCTTTGGCCAGTGAGTCCTCTTCTCCTCCTCATCTTTAGCAAACTGCTCTGCGTGTTTGGTAGATTAATGCTGCCTCAGACATAATTTCTGGAGAACAGCAGCCTCCTCCTTTCAAATATATACAAATAATTGTCCACTTTTCTTTAAACTGCCTGTCCAAGGTGTCCTTGCAGCACGAACCACATGACTGCAATGATTTGATCCCAGCTGGAACTTTTTCCCTTTCCCTCTCTGTCTCTATGTTTCCTGTCATTCTCTGTATTGTTGACTGTCAAATTAAGGAAACAAATTAACTGTCCACCTTTCATGCCAGCCTTACTTTTGAAGAGGCATGTTGGTGTCAGGTGTGCTGCGGTAAATCAGAGAGCTATTGGTCTTAGCTTAGCTGTATTATGTCGCTCAATTTGTCACAGCTTGCCATAGTAAGTGGTGAGCAGCATGAGTGTCCTAAAGTTGCTCAAATAAATATGATTTTCACATGAATACTGCTTGTCTCCACAGAAACTAGCCCCTGGATTAATGGTCTACGAATCTTCTTAAACATGCATTGTTTTGTCAGAGCCTGCATTTTCCAAATCTCTACAACGCAGGGTGCAATGCAAAGTTATGACCCATAGTCAGAACAGACAGGTTGAAAAATGCTGGAATTTTTCCTTTAATTGTGAAAAAAGCCAGCTTTTATATTCTGATTCTTGGTTCCTGCTCAGAAATTAAACAATTAGTCTAAAATAAAAGATTGGGCAAAAATTAAAAATGTATTTGTGGGTCATTTGTAACTAACTTCTAAACGTGTAGGAGGGCCTAATTGTCTCTTGGAATGTATTTGCCCCCCAGGCTGGTTCAAAACCCCTGCTCATATCTAATTATCACAAATTTGGTTCTTAATGAATAAATTAAAAGCAGGCTATTGGATAATATATCTACTTTCTGTGGTCTTGTGCTTGCAGAACCAAGTGATATCATATTTTTGAAGTTATTGACCAGACTTAAAAATATTTAAGCCTATACTGCATGTGTTGTGTCAGTTTCTGCGGAAACCTCGTCTGTCTTCCTGATGCCACCTGCAGAGTTTGTATCCAGGACGTGTTGTAGTTGTTTTGTTACTTTAAACACAAGAATGTAAAAATGGTTGAGTTTTGCTTCTCTGATGACTTGCTTGCTGTTGCGTTAAAGAACAATAACCTTACTATTTGGTATAAAACTAGCACAAATTCAACAGCTAACAGAACAGAGTTAGATTTGCCACAGCTGTGCTTCCAGATTTTGGTGTGATGGCTCTTGTAGGGGCTTAGAGCAGCCAGTGAAAATGGACTGAATCTGTTATCTGGAAACATAATTCTTGGATTGTAACACTGGTGCTAAGGTCAGACTGAATGTCAGTGAGGACCAGACCGGCATCTTTATAAGCACTGTTTGGATTTCTCATGAATATCTATAGAGACTTCTGCTCCTCTGGACCTTTTGTTCCCCCATTTTTCAGCTCCCTATACTCTCTTAAAGAAGTCAGTCTCATTGAACCATGGCACTGCTTTTGTATTTGTAAAGTGAATGGATCACAATGACACAAAATGAATTTAATATGTTTTCTTTTATCCTGTTTGTTTATTCTGTCTGTCAGTTACTTTAGTTGGATGTCTTTTTTTCTATTACACAGTGGTTTTTCTTATATTCTTATTAGGGCCAATAGGGTCAAGGGTAGTAAAACATACTATTAAAAAGGAAATCTAAGGCTCCTGAGCAGTAAAGAAAACCTGCAGTGGCACTTGGCAGAGGAGCAAAAAGAGTTTAAAAGATTTTTCATTCTTTCACGTGCAGCTCGCTAAAACATGAATGCAGATGTTGAGTACAGGTGGAAGCAATATATATAAAAACCAAAATTCAGAGTCTTAACTCTGGAAGACCTGGTCACGTGGGGCAAGCTTTGTCTCTTCATATGAAAAATTTAAAAAGGCTACGGTGAGTAAATGTGTTGTAGCCTGTTGTGTTTGCTAACGCAGCACACTGCTCCTGTAAGAGCTGGATGGGTGTGAGGAATGAGGCCAATAGAGTGTTAAATCAGGAGGAATACAAACATCCTGAGTCTGTTAAATCTGAGAAAAAACACCTAAACCTCCAGTTTAACATCAGTACAGAGCACCATATTTTTATCTGTATATTAGATCTGTACATTAGCACTTTAACGTGCGTGTAGCCTTCCTACTGTGGATGTATAATGAATATTCTGCAGACTGCTCTCTGTATTACCACCTGTGACAGCTGACTTCACATCTGGATGAGTTGAGATGTCAAAATAAAATGCAATAGAAGCTCAGAAGAGACACAACTCAGTTCAGTCCCTAACAGCAGGAGTCAACAGCTTTAAACTCACTGAGACGCTGCAGTACTTAACAGGAAGTGTATTTAGTGAAGATAATGCAATGATGTCATGAGTTACTACAGGAATACTTGAAATTACAGTATGACTATTGTAACTCACAAAAGTAATTACATTTATATGAAATAATATCTGGTAGCTCTGTGTGATGTCACCTTACTAACTCTCCCTGTAGGAACACCGAACAGTGTTTGACATGATGAACTAAGTCTCTGTGTCTGAAATGGAATCTGCAGAATTAGTTTATTCATCAGGAGGCACTACGTTTGTTTTCTTCCTGTAAGAACCCAATTGTTTTTACGTCAGGGATGAGTAATCCAACCAAAACAGAAGACACAGTAGTAATCCAGGTCATTAAGAGTGGGTCAAATTTCCTTTTGATGCAGTCCTGCTCTATAGTAAAACACATTTCCTGCCTCATTTGTAACGTTGCCATATTTGCGACAAATACTGTCTATGACACATTTGCCCTTAGTGATTATTTTTTTTGAATTTGCCAAATAGCACACTTGGTGTGAATGAGCCAATTTGAAGATGTCAGGGAGGCTGAGAGGCTCAGATCGTTGTTTCCCATCAGCTGTCTGCTCACGTAAACAGGATTTTGTGTGGAGGCTGATGGATCTCAATGATAAAGCAAAACTTGAAGCGAAACTGATCTGATGTGATGTCACGTTAAACTGTGATGTTCTACACAACATAAAATGGGGTTCATGATACTAGTGGGTTAAATAGTTGGTGCACAGAAGACTCATTGTTTTTAATTAGCCTCACCTCTCCAGTCCATTACTGGCAGCTTTTACCACTTTGTGTCAACAATCGTTTAAGCTGCCAGTAACATTTAAAGTCACTGACATCAAACTAGTAGGCTACAATAATACAGACACGGCAAATAAAGATTTTATCTCATATTTAACACACCTATTTCTGTGCGTGAACATTATGTTAGTGTTAAGATAAACAACAGCACTTATGTCAGCAGTTAAGTGATGTTACACAAAACAAGCTGACTGTTTTTTAAAAAATATAATCACCAGAACGTCACTGTCCTATTTCAGTTAATCCCATTAACTTGGCCCCAATATCAAAGAGAGCTGCAGACAGACAAATGCAAAACAGTTATTATATAGTAATTTATTAATTTTGGCGAATATCTTCTGAAGGGCAATTTACAGCTTTTACCAGAGCCATAGTACAATACTTTATAATTACAACATTTACAGGTGCAGTTCAGTTTTTCTTTTTACATCAAACGATGGAGGTGGGCTGTGAGGGAACACAGAATCAATGCTTTTAACACAGGTACTGGAGACAAAGCAAAATACTTCTCATTAGCCAATATTTAACTTGCTCATTGACTTGTCCTATAGGACTGCATTTGTCTTAATCAGTCAGAGTGTCATGAAACATGCACGACAGCTCATCATCAGACGGACTGACCGTTTGCCAAATACAGTCAAGCGAAATCATCAAAAAAGTGACGCATGTTGTCGTCATTCACCTAAATATCAACACCGCCTCACTCATGGCGTTATTTGATAGATATACTGTATGTAACTGTCCTTAAACTAAAAGAAGCAGACATTAAACACAGACGGGTGTTAACACTATGTGTGTGAGGATGAGACCGGTTCTGGGTTTAATTCACATGTGGAACAAAATCAGTTTGTATTCAAACTTTTCTCTCAGACTCATTTGTATTCCACAACACTCATCCTATAATAGAAAAGATAAAATATGCAAATGTAAGAATGTAGAGTGCTTCGAGATAGCAATTTGAAGGTTAAGATTGATTCAGCAATATCGACTGTTTCTATATCCAGACAAAAAAAGGGAAATAATTTTTTTAAATAAGAAATGAATTATTAAAAGGTTACTGAAAAAGCCATCAGTAAAGAAAAGCCTGAGCCTCACCGTCTCAAAGCACTCCTACAACAGAATGGAGCTGTGAACAAAAGGAAAGTCCACAGCGCGTGCTGTCAATAGCACCAGGAGCAACGACTTATTACAAATCTTCAGCAACAACAAAAGCTGAACTGTAAAATGTTGCTGAGGGTGGCCAGTGTTTAATCCACTCAAGTTTTTTTGTTAAATAAAATCTCCCACATCTGCTGCAGTGCTCTATTTATCCATCCACTCCACCTTAAAAGCCACCTTAAGGGACCCAGCTGATTTCCTGTGTGGGTGTGGATTTCATTTTTGTGATAGTTTAAAATTCTTTTTGTTACATGTTACTAAAAATAAATTCCTGCAACTTAAAAAACCTAAAGTGAAAACCAGTTGATGTAAATGAGTTTGAGTTCATTAATAATTTATAGAGCCACTTCCAAATAATAAATAAACAAATGAATAAATAAACAAGCAGGCAAGCAAACATCAACAAACACATTTTTCCCAGTATTTTTTTTAGTAGAAACGTCTCTGGTAATCCAGTGTCCAATTCAGTGATATTCTTGAAAAATAGTCTGATACAAGTTATTTACCACGCTGTTGTTTTCCAAAAGGATGTGGAGAGGGAACAGTGTGAGGGTTCTGCAGTAGAACTGACACATGTGGCTGGCAGCTGTAGACAATGTCACAGTTGCTAAAGTTAAACTGGTCACTAAAGTTTGTGACGCAAAGTTTTAAGTCTGGCAAAATATAGAGATTTGAATCCTCCTGATAGTCCATTCTCTAGACAAGAGACACCCTCAGCTGTTGATGAACACTCGTCACTCCTGGTCAGTACCGCTCGTCTTCTGTTGTCATAAACTCTTCATTTGATTCTCAGTATTCCCACTCAGTCATGATCCCTCCAGCATTGAAAAAATACATTTTTAAACTCTTAAAACTATCATTTACTCTACATTTTGCCTCCCAAAGGTTTTTATTTGTCTGATGTGCTTTGCCAACCCTCCAAGGTTCTCGTAAGAAAAGCCTGATGGACTCATCCAGCTCTGTCAGCAAGATGGGTTCTGTCTGAACTGGAGGAAGAAACCAAAAGGGTGGGGCGGTAGGGGTGGTGTAAAACAATCTCTGTCCTGACACAGTGTTTCCTGCTGTGGGTCCTGGACTTACACTCTCCAAAGACAGGACCTGGAAAAAAAGACCAGCAGTATAGACATTTGGGCTAAAGCACAGTGGCGTTGTGGCCCTCCATCCTGGGCAGCCGGGGGTCCTGCACTGTCCCCATGGTGACAAGCAGTGGACGGCTGTCCTCGGACATACCCGACCGACCCAGGGACACAGATGTGGGAATAGAGGTCCCCCTCTGGTGAGCTGCTGAAGGGGGCATGGAGGTGCCCTGTTGAGAGGGAGGAGGTGGAGGAGGGGGGTTGGGGTTGCCGTGGGTAGTCTCCAGCTGTAGACCCTGCTCCTGGTAGCCATAGCCGATGTTCCCACAGGGGAATCTTCTCAGTCTGTAGAGGGGAACTGGGGGCAAAGCGGCTGAATCTAAAAGCAGAGGTGATTGGGCAGCAGGGGGCGGTGGTGGGGGTAACAGAGGTCTACACAGACCCTGCTGTTGCTGCTGATGGTGCAGCAGCTGGAGTTGGTGTTGCTGCTGGAGCTGATGCTGGAACTGCTTGTGCTGGTGCTGGAGACCCAGCGCCCCTGCCACCTCAGCCACCGTCCGGCCCACATGCTCCTGTCCCTCACCTGGCACCCTGCCACTGCTGCCTCCTGCTCCCCCCACCCCTCCCTGCCGCTGCTGCTGCTGCTGCTGCTGCTGCTGCTTCCTCTGCTGCTGCTGCAGGAACCATGAGCCATACGTGGGGTTCCAGAGACTGGTGCTCTTCCCGTTGTGGCCCTCCTTCTCTGGTGCGTGGCCCTGAGTGAACGCCAGGTTGATGTGGCCCCCTTCAGGGCTGGGCTGGGTTATGACATGAGGTCCCTTGGCAGTGAGTGTAGACGTGGCTGTGGAGGTGACTGTGTTAGTGGTTGTCATGGTGATGGAGGTCTGTGTGTGAGGCTGCTGGTGCTGGTGGAGGTATGGCTGGCTGGCTGACGTCTGTGCTTTGGCCTCTGACGCTGTGCTAGTGATGACAGTGTGTTCCCCACCTCTCTGGTTCTCCTCTGTGGGATAGGAGGGTGGCGGCTGTGGAGCCTCCCCGTCAGGCACCTGGGCGTTTACCAACACGGTTGGAGCAGAGGGATCATCAGGGCGCACGGGTACACGTTCCTCCTCCTCAGGGACAGGTCCATACTCTATAGGCAGGGGCATGGTCACCACATCAGGGTCCTAAAGAGGGTAAACCATCAAGATCAGAGCTGTGAGGTCAGAGCTGTATGTTTTAACGTTGCCATTCACGTCATTCAATATAAATCATGATGTGAAAGAGCCACAATCAATTTTTCTTCTTACATCATTTTCAATAAGATGCAAGTTTGTGGTGAGAAAATTCAGTTTCTTCAGTGATAATGAAAACTGTCACTGGCAAATTTAGTCAGCTGTAGCTAATTAACATAAGTTCTGTGAGTTAACCAGAATACAAACTCAAACTTTGAGAGACTGAAGCTAACACTAGCTCAAGTAGCTACAGTGTAGCACTGTCAACTATGTCATTACATCACTATGTCTGTCACACAATGTAAGTGATTTTTTTAGAGATCTAATGAAAACCTAAATTTAGTGACTAAAAGTTGACTTTTTAAGAATAAAAGAACCCTGGAAAGATAAGAAGCAGCATTTTATCTGATCCTTTTGATGCAGAACTAAGTTTTGATTATTCTTGATATAAACTTATCTTGAGTTTGCACTTTAAACAACCAATATAGACTGGTAGTTTAGTTTATAGCAAATAATCAGAATTTATCCTCAAGCTATAATGTAAATCACAATTTGCATTATTGCTTAGTCCTAATAACTTTTGACATGCAGTGAAGCCCACACTGCGCTCTGTGAAGTCACCTGTAGGCAGTAGTCAATTCTCTCCAGGATACTTGAGAAGTTAGGTCTGTCTTCAGGCTGGTGCTGCCAACTCTGAGTCATGATACGGTACCTAAAGACACACATGTATGTGTAGACACACACAAGCAGAGAACACTTAATGAAAACATTTTCTCCCACTCCAGGCAGAAGAAGAGAAAACAAAAAGAAAACAGCAGGTGACGAGCATAATCTCTCCTGCTGATTTAACAAATACCAGACTGAGACTCTTTGACAAAACATTCCTGTGCTTTCATCATTGATGTGTTTTGATCACATCAGGCAGAAGCAGAGTGTAACCTCCCACCAGTTTGAGTGATTGTGTTAAATGGGCGATGCAGATTATAGGAACAAATAACAGTGAAGCTAAATCCTGAGCTATGGTTTTAATTGCTGAACTGACTCCAACTATAGTTTGCTGCTTTCAGGAATCAGTGTGTCCTGCTGTGAGGCTGTTTCACAACTTCAAATTAATGGAGCACCACGGGACCATGTTTATTTTTAAAGAAAAAAAAATACACATTTACAAGGTTGCATGCATGGCAGGCTGCAAAATGATAAAACTGCAAAGCTGTGGCCAACAGGTGTGAAGGATAAAGCCGGGAAATCACAGAGAGGCTGGAATGTGTATATGAGGGAGAGAGCTAGAAAATGTGTGCGTGCATCTGTCCATATATGCTTTATCACAGAGTTCACATGAGAGGCGGTATCTTAAAGAGTGAGTGAGAAATACAGGGTGCTTTGGAAATGTTTTTTTAGCTCCCTATCAGCTCCCCATGACTTCCTTCAAATTGGGAGGCGAACATGAAAGAAAGTGTTAGTGTGGTTTCCATACTGAAAGCACTGAGAGCAATCTCCTGTTAAATTTCTGTCGCCTTCTAGGTCCCAAACTGTTTACATGTCAATATCAGCCACAGCCTTTCATGTCTGCCTCTGCATTATCATTATTTTTTCTCTTTTTTTGATGCTGCCTATGTGCACATGTATAAAGTGCATGCATCATATTCAACTAAGCATCTTTCCCTCTTGTTTACATTATAGAGAAGCTTAATTAGACCTCATGGGATCACATCTTTCTCATTGTCACATGCAGCATCCGTGTGCATTCAGCATGTGTGTGAGCTGCACTTACACTGGCCCAGGGCAGTTTTTAGGTGGGTCCATTCTTCCCCCGTTGGTTACAAACTCCAACACCTCTTGGTTGCTGCGACTTGGATATGGCATGTAGCCCAATGAGAAGATCTCCCACAGCAGAACCCCAAATGACCTTAGAGAGGCAGATGATGAGAGGAAAGATTAGTCACACGGAAGGAAACACAGGCCGGTTGAGACTGAGGACAATGATGTCATAAATTATAAGCATCATCAGAGCTGAAGCAGTAAAGGATGAAAGCAGAGGACGAGAATGAGATAGAGACGAGGAATTTAAAAAAATATATGGGAAGGGATAAAAGACGGATAGAGGACGGTGAAAACACAGAGGGAGGGAGTGGGGCATGTTGGGACAGCAGACATTTGTGAAATATAGGAAGGGATATCACACTGACACAAACTTTGTCCTCTCTGAGGGATTCTCACCATGTGTCTGTTTTAGATGTGAAGATGCCCTCCATGAAGGCTTCAGGTGGCATCCACTTCACTGGCAGCATGGCACGACCACCCTTCCTGTAATAACTTGCCCTGGGCGTGCGCACACACACACACACACGCACATACACACGTTATGAATAGTAAAATGCTTTTTTGACTGACCATGTTGCTGATAAAACTACATTGATTTTTGTTTTCTTGCTAAAAATAAAAAAGGGAACAACTGTTAAATGAATACCAGCATTTATAGTATGCAGCACCATTGCCATGGCAACACTTCTGCTCTCCAAAGCAGAGGATAAAAAAAAAAGAGGAAAAATTCTCACATCCAGCAATTAATTCACTGTTTGTCAGCGGCTGTATCAGCACTCTTATCCAGTCGCATTTTCAGCTTCCTTACTTGTTGGTGTGAGAGACGCTCTAAGAACTCCTTATCTGGCCGAGAGGAAAGAGGGAGATGTTTCACTGGACCAAGCCCTCTCTGAGTTATTTCTAATGCTCTGCATTGGTAGAGAAATTATCAGATGTGTGCTCTATCTGATTGTGGCTGCTGATAGAGGTGACTGTCTGGTTCATCTCACCCTGCTTGAGGCACACAGAGAGGACAGACATGAACTGGGTGCTGCTTTGCACTACGTCCATCATGGTGTCCACACAGAAAAATAGACACATATTAGGATTCCAGTCAAGTGGTGTCAGCTTTGTTTGGCTTGGAAAAAGCATCATTTGGTGCAGTTTGCTGTTGCAGAGGTATAAATCTGTTTGCCCCAGTGAGTTTGTCATAAAAACGTCACTTATTCCCCAAGCACTTATTTGTAAACGTGGCAAGAGCTTCATAATAACTAGCACTGTAATAGGCTGTAGATACAGGTCTATGACTGGAAGGTTGCCAGTTCAAATCCCTGGGCCTTTCACTAAAGTAGAAACAGTAACACTCTCTTTGTCTTTGCCTTCAAAAACTAGACAAGTAAATGAAGCACCAACTGTTCTGCTGGAGCTGCACATGGCTGCACAGGAAAGGACTGTAATTACAGTGGGCAGCTCCCAGGTGTGAATGTGAAGCAGCATGAGAAAAGAGCATTGTGCTCAGTTGTTTCCTAAACAGATAGAAGCGAAAGGAAAAAAAAAGAAAAGAAAAAAGAAACACAGTGGCAAAGAATAAAACACACAATTGCAGCTTGGATTAAAAAATGGGACAACAAACAAGAAAGAACTGTATCTTGGCAGCGTGAGCTCCTCAGACACAGCATCCAAGGCCTATGGGCTTAGGCTGCACGACCCATCACATATTGTCCTGGTCTTAGGAGGATTTCAAGCTAATTTCAAGAGGTGCTGTTTCCCACCATGGGCCAAAATGTGGGAACTGCTAAAAGCCAAACCTATGAATGCACCTTAACATTATTGTAGGCTGTGGGGCTACAGATATGGATCAGGACAGGAAATAATTATCAGAAGAATGGCTGTTTCATATCTGATTATGTAGCCTAAAATGGTAGCAGGTGATTTGGATAATGAAACCTGGTTAAACAATGTTAAACTTGAAGGTTGTTACTATCAATACTCACAAGGTCATATTTAAACTCTAACAACTGCAAAGTACAAACACTCGGGATGAATGAAATGACCTCACAACAACAATCTAATACCACCTGTTTATTTTACACACAGGTTCTAGTGATGATAGCTGTCTCATAGCTCCAGTAGCTGCTGTAGTTGTAATGTTAAACAAGAATGAATAATCATAACTTCAAAAGCAGATCATTTAACCTACATTTCATCAGATCAAGGACTATTGTAATGCAGACAAACTGTGCTCTGATGTTCACACATTGTCCTGAGTGTATAGAAAGCCTGTTTAACATATATAATTATTTTCTGGCTTCGAGGCTCCCTCTTATTTGGCCTGAGATTTGGGAGGGATAAGAGTGTGTTGGTAACCCTATATAATATATATGACTAAAAATGTAAAATTTTAAAACAATGTTATGTTTATAAAGGCATACTAACCTAAATATCTGTTACTGAGAATCATGAAAACGTTTCAGAGCGACACAGAGCGTTGCAGTAACCTCACTCTCACACCTGCCTGAGAGGAGAGGGGGAGATGCTGCTGTCAGAAGAGCTGCTGACTCCTCTGAACAGCATGTGGATAAATTACAATATCACAGATCTGTGGATATTTCTCACTCTCCCCCCAATGGTCTGAACAACTCGCTGCTGCTCAGTGCTGCTGTTATGCTGTGCTGCTCTGTCTTGACTGTCAGTGTCCTTGTTTCACGCGGCGACGTTCTCACTTATCAATTTGTTTTTTATGGCTTTACTAGAGTCTAGTCCAGGTGTGGCGAAGCATTTTGTATGATGCTGACAAGCCTGTCGCGGTTGAGCCCCAAACCAACAGAGACAAAAAAAAAAAAAAAATTAAAACCTCATGTCTTGTGAGGCCCCTGGTTGGTCGAAGGCCCATGCAATAAGACATGCAATCTGTAGCCTCAGCTTCTTGGTTTCCCAGACAAGCTTTATGGCGTGATCGTTTGCTACAGCAAAACTGTCTTTAATTCCAAGTTAAGAGACAACTGCATTTTCCACTGTATAAATTCAAGGCAAATAACCAGAACCAACACTCATCATTTGGTTGAGCTCAGAGTAATAGCTGTAGCTGTGTGTCTTCAGGGGAGCGGTGAGTAGAGATAAATGTAGATGATATGCTGTCAGATAAAAGGCTAAAGAGGCTAAAAGGGAAATACATACTTACAAAACTTTGCAGAAGTTTGCCTTGAGGATAATAATCACCGAAGCAGATAAACAATTACTAGTTGAGTGTGTTTGCTGGACAGACTAGCTAACAACCACAGCAGGGTAGTCACACTGATCACCGCCCAATGCCTTAATCTATCACTTACAATAACACAATCAATTCAATGGTGGCAATCAGTTACCTCCTCCACTTTAGACAATACAATCTGAGAATTGAGTCCTGCCATGTCTTCTCTACTGTACCTCCTCCTTACTATGTATCACTCTAATTTTCCTGTCTGGTCCAATAAAGTAAATAGTAAGGGAAGTGGATGGGTCTACATCAACAGATGCAATTAGATCAAACAGCCGTGGCAGTGGGCGCTCAGTGCTCCGCTTGTTGCTCTGTAAAGCCTGGTTTCTGTGAAAAGACGTTTACAAAAAAGCAGGCTGGTGCAATCTCCTCATTTTTTTGTTGCGATATATTTACAGCGGCTGCCTTTTTTGACCTTAGCCAGTGATAAAACTTTTGTACACTGCTATTCAGTCTGTTATCTGTCCATTAAAAATGCTGAAACATTTTGAAAAAATTGAGGAATGGTAGTGTAGAGCAAAGCACTGATAATCCCTTTATCGGTGGATCAACCGTTTCTTTTTAGCACAGGGTTTATGGACATATTTATTACTACTGCTAACACCACCAACACAGACTGACAGCTGAGCTGCAGATCAGGAAGGCTTAAATACAGGCCCAGGAAATCTATAGTACAAATGTAGGTGTTTTATACCTGTGTTTTTGTGTGTGTAAGGGAAGCTGGAAGCTAGAACAGTATTAGAGGGAAAAAGTAAGAGACAAAGGCACAGAGAGGATTGTTTTGAATGGAGAGTAAAAAAGAGGAAAATGCACCTGAGGACACAGTGTGGAGCCTAATATTTATGTCTGTTCACTGTGTTGACTATCTTTGTTTACGGTTTGTGTGTCTGCATGTGTGTGCACCAGGCTGACATTATTAAATTCAACCTAAAGTCATGCTACACACCATTGTTAATAGTTCCTATGAGAACATATAAGGCAAAACACAAATTCTTCTCTGAAAGCACTGTGAATTTCTCTTCACAGTGGCAGGTGTTTACCTGATTACTGACTGGCAGCGTTTGTTTACCTGGCTTTTTATTTACCACCACATCACTGGTGTGCCTGCATGCGTGTGAGACTACGTGAGTGAATTGGTGTGTGAGAGAGGAAGCTGTGGAATATCACGTGCAAGAGCGCCTGTGGCTCTCTTCCCAGAATATAAAAAGCTGACATTAAGCCTTGTCCTGGTCCCTGACTGTGACACCCGTCCCCTGTGATGGCCTCAAAAGAACTCCCATGTCCCACGTCACATAGCAGGAGAGCCACATCATGAAACAGCTAAAATAACACACCAATGGCAGCATTGTGTGGAAAACAACCACCCCTCCCTCTCAACATAATAACAATGATAAAAAAATCACAGTCCCAGCACCACAGCTCCAGGCTGAGAGATAAAAACAAAATCACAGCAAGGCACCTGAAAAACTGACATCAGCAATTAAATCAAGCGCTCCTAATGCGGCTCCCCAGGGGTGTTGTGCAACAGCCTTTTCCGGATGCTCTGAGAGTGACTTTGCTCTCGTGTGACTTTCCATCAGATGATTTGAAAGTGCTGCGTTCATATAGCTGAATGTTGTGACATATTTCCCCTGCTCTAATTTCTTACCAGATGAAAGGCTTGGGAGATTTCCCCGCTGGATTGTGCATTCATTTAAATTGTGTCACGTGAAATTGTGGTAGCTATATTAAAAAGCTTGAGCTAAGAATAATGAGATGCCGCTGGGGCCACAGATGAGCTGATGTAGATTAAAAGAAGGCTTCAGTACACCAGTGTGATGGAGAATAAAAACACTTTCACAGCTCAGTTTCAACATTTACCAGTTTAAAAGATCCATGATAAGTGTCACAGCCTTTACAATCACATGGGAAGAAAAACTCTTCCTCAGTACAGAGCTGGAACTTCAATTCATGTTTGTAAATCAGAAAGTTTTCAGGAGCTACACATGCATTAAAAAAACAGCCGTTTAAACATGTAACCTGCAGTACCAATAAATTCAGTGGAATCAGTGAACTGTGCAGCGTTCTTCCGTTCAGTCTAGCCAGTCGTCTTTCTACCAAGCGATACTGAAGGGAATAAAGAGATCTAATATTGTCACTGTCACCAAGTCCAGCTTTCTCCGGACTGTCTTTATTCACTGCTCTTTAGAGATACCGTGTGAGTTTTGCTCTTGTGTTTTGATTTGTCACATCCTGTGACTGAAAAGTGTCTGTGCCCAGATTTCACTTGGACAAATACAGTAAATCAACAACTGGAGATAGTCTAACCCCTGCTCTCCAGAGGGGCGGCTGCATCGTGCCTCATCTTTGTTTGATGGAAGCCATCAAGCTGCGCAAAGCAGATCGAGCCAGACAGGAAGTCAGACACAGGAATGGCATAGAGCATTCAGTCAATTTTCAAAATAAAATACCCTGTATAGACTCCCGATAAATGTCATAATTGTTGGCACCAGGCCAGATGTCAACTGGTCAGAGAATTTTCACCATTGACCCATGGTAAAAGCAGAAAAAACAAGGAAAAATGATCAAATAAGCAAAATCAATAAAATCAGCCAAACTAAACCTGGTAGAGTATGAAGCCGTGTGGAGGACTGAAAAAAACTGCATGGCACACGTGATGTCATAAGACCCTTGCCTGGTGGAATCCAGGGGTTAGTTAAGGTGAAACTGTTGACAAACAATAGCAGTGGTTGTTTGTTCAATGACCTATGTTGATGTTCAGAGCAAAAGCAGGAAGTAGTGTAACATCCTTACAGTGGTGCAGCACGTGGGAGAGGAAGTGAGGGGGCAGGGATGTGTGTACAAAGCATTTGACTGTTAATGGAGACTGAGGGTTTCTTTGTATCTCACACCAAAGGTCAGCATTTATTTCTTGGGACCAATCAGGTAAATGCTCGATAACCTTATACAAGTAACATCAGAATATGGATATGTCAGGATATATCATCACTTTTGGGTATGGTTACAGGTGCACCCTTCTGACCAGACCAAAGCCACATCCAATAGTGATGCTGGCTGTTGTCAGAGGTGCAACAGACTTCATTCTTTAGACAAAGAAGGCAGTGACAGGCTGGTATTAAGTTATTCTTCAACCATTCGATGCCACATCAGATGATGATGTGCTCTTTCTTGGTCCTGCTTTGGACCTCATCTAGACTCAAATTCAACTGAACTTGGTCAACTGGGCCAAAGTGGTCTTGCTTGCTGTCTTACATCAGTCAGTGACCTGTGTTGGAATTGTACCTGTAAATGTCTCGAGCCATCCCAAAATCTCCAATCTTGGCCACGCGGCCCGTTCCTTTGCAGGTCAGTAGGCAATTCCGAGCTGCAATGTCCCTGAAAGAGGAGAAAACACACTGAATGTCAGGGCACTGCATGTACTTACTGCTTGGACTGATGGAGCTTTATTAGAACACAATAACTCATGAGCCCTGGCACTTTAAGTCTGAATGATGTGATTTTGAATATACGGGGGGGTTATAATGTATAGAAGAGGTAGATATACTGAGCACTGACATTCACACAGCCAGATTTTGTCTTAGTTTACCATAGTTTTCATATATTTGCATCTATAAGAATGTATAAACACCTTCAGAAGCTCCCCTGCTGGATCCGAAGTTCAGTGTAACTACCAAGTTGCCCTGGGCAAGCTGGCAGAGTATATAGTTTCCTACAGTGTCTTTATGACTCTGCCCACATGGCGCATCCAGAGAGAAGATAGAAGTGTTCCATAGTATATGCAGGGGGAGTGGGTTAGAAGAGAAAATTCATAAATTTCATATTTGCACTGTACTGGGTTGGTTATTCTTTGAGAAATACAGTAGTTCACTCAGCATGCTCTACTCCTGTCTGGGGAAAAGGAAATGAAGCCCACACTGCATTCTGCTCTCCAGGCGTCTCACTTTCTTAACATCTTAAGAAGTGACGTCATGAGCACACTGCTGCTTGTCAGACTTAGGACAAGTCAACACCAGGGCCAATAAATACCCAGGATTTAATATCAAAATAACATCATGTGACACTGCTCAAACTAGATCATGAGACCGAGCACGGCTGCAATACAAACGACCGCACTAAGCTCTGTGAGTGTGTAGACAGCAACACATTGTTTTGATGTTTGGCCTCCACACTCCACACTGATTAAGTTGGATGTGAAATGACACAATGAGGATAAAGTAGTAGTTCAGACTGATTTAAACTGAGGGCTTTTTCAGACAGGGACGACACTGTGCATGGTTGCCCCACTCCAATGTGCCAGAAGTGTTTGGAACTATTCAACAATATTTTAGACCTACTTCAAATTTGATATTAAATTATTTAGTACGAAAAAAACAACAACAGCATCCATTTGCTTTTCATTTTAAGTCTAAGAAGATCTGCTTTTAACTTTGCTTGAGTCCAAGTCAGACCGAGGCAGTGAAATGTGTGTTGGTAGTATTATCAAACCAGCTACAGAAAAATTTGCTTTTCAAGAAGTAGTAGTGAAACAATCAATCCATTTAAGGGCATTTCAACTATTTCAGTAAGACTGAATTATTTCTATCATAGCACGACTAAAGTTACACACAAGACTTCCGTAAGATCTTTTCTGATGAGGTGCTGAAGCTAAATCCAAGCAGTCCTTGTTTAATGGCTCAGAAGAATTCATGCAAATGATTTGCTTTTGCTTGTAGGCAAAGGCGAGCCTTGAAATGCAGCAGTAGTTGTCATGGACTGCCAGCTGAGGGCTGAAGGAAAGGACACAGTGCTGTTGTACATGCAGCACAGTGGTTTGATAGCAGTTGTTGTTACAGTGTTAAGTGGCCTCATACAGTAGACCTTCTCTACAGTAAATTTTAACTGCAGCTTAAAGATCCATTTCACTGCAGCACTTAGAGAACAGTCTGTTATTAGTCTATTTTAACATCTGCGGTTACATTAAACTAACAGGCTCTTCTCAGCACAGTGCTTCTATTCAGGTGATTATAATTTCCATTGTGAGCACCAGGCCTGCTGTAAAATAAAGTCACCAAAGAGTAACATTACAGGATCCACCGGCCAAAAACAGATAAATACCACCACCGAAATAAGCACAGAAACACACAAAAGCCAGAGTAAGAAGTCTTCCGACAGCAGTAACCCTGTGATTTAACCACAGCTCATCTTCCAACCCGGTAATCCCTGAGAAAAAGCTGAATTTTCAGAGTAGCTGTTACTTCTCCACCATACCTCGTTCACCTGCCCTTTACTCAACCCTGAGTAAACACACCTCCATAAAAATTGAAATTAGCCTCAAGGACAGTGTTAGGGTGAATTTTAATACAGATTTGAAGGCAGGAAGGAAGGGTGAGAAAGAGGAAGAAAGAGGAGAAGGGAGCTCACAAGCTTCTGAAGAAGACTCAGCCATTAGGTGGATTGATGGGGCTTTACTGTGCCACGCTAGGGCAAATAAGGTTTAAAAGGTATTGGGTTAAAAGTCAAAGACAGACATGAAGGTAGGGGGGTGTGCTTTAATTGTTTTGATGTGACTGTAAGAGCAAGTTTGACCTTTTCCAACTCTGGTATGTGCTTGACTTTCCTCATGGACATCCAGGAATGAGCTCTTTGAGAGACAGGTTCAAGAGAATGCTTTAAATTTCTTTAGTCACATCCTCAGGTTCACCAACTGCTGTGAGTACGGATATGCAGGGGGCACTCTGTTGACTTGTGCCTTGCATACAGACCGTAAAAAGGCAAGCCGGCTACCCCATCTGGCTGCTCTGATGCTAAACTCATCACTTGTCCTTTCTGCTATCATCGAAAGGCAAAAGGCATGCAGAGTCCATATGTTACGCTTGGACGGAGGCAGTCAGCCCATAATTCTGAGAAGAAGTCAGGAGGTGAATGTGGGTAAATCTGTGTTTGTTGAGTTTGTATATTTTCTGTTGCATATTTACATTCTTATGTATGCATATCCATATGTGCTGTATATTGTTTACATCATTTATATTATTATACAGCGTTGGTGTTTGTTTTTCTCTCTTCCAATCTGTTTAGGTAGGAGGACTACAGGGCCATAGAATACAATACATCCTGTCATAATCATGTGCTGTATTTATGTATGACAGCAGTCTGTTGTTTTTTCATATGTATATGCAAATATGTGTGGTCATCTGGCGACGTACCGGTGTATAAATTGGTTCTCCTCCAGATACTGGCAGCCCTTAGCGATGTCTCTGGCCACGTTGAGAAGGTCCACCATGGTCAGGCTGGATGGGTGCTCCTGATCCAAGAGATAAAAGACACGCTCACGATTGTATATTAGCAGAGAAGTTATAAGGAAGGTGGCAAACCACTTATAAAAACCTGAATAAAAAAGCCTGTAAAACCAAAGTGCAATAGAGCTGTATGTCTCACCAGTCGGGGTCTGGTCTCCCTCAGGAAAGTCTTGAGGTCTCCTCCTGTCATCAGCTCCAGCAGGATGAACCTGGGCATGGCCTGCAGACTCACTCCTATACAACGCACAATGTTCTGGTGGCTGAACTTACTGCAGGGACAGAAACACAGCAGGGAAGTGTGTATCAAAGATGGCTTTGATGGCACAGTATGAAATATGAAATAATCGTCTGAGTGTCTCTTACCTGATGATTAGAGCCTCCATGAGGAAGTCCAGTTCATCTTGCTCTGAGCAAACCTCAGGAAGGGTCTATTGTAAAAAGAAACAAAATCTCAGTGCAATGAATGGCTATGAAGTTGTATATAGATTAGTTATTTTCATTTGTATGTAGTGCTTAACGAAAGAGGTGATTCTGTATTGGTGCAAGAAAGTCTAATGGTGCAAAATGTAACTGACTGCTTATGTTGAACTACAGTATATATAACTATACTGAGAAAAAGCATTCTTATTACAAAATTGGGTGATGTGTAATTAGTTTAGAAGCCCCTCAGGATCTGAATTGATTTAATCAAAGTTTGACCTTTGAAAAACAGATAAAAGTTATTGTTTCAGCGACTGGGTAAGAACTTACCTTAACTGCCACTTGCAGTGGACTTGGTTCACCTGGTATCCCCACAGCTAGCCCTTCATACACTTCACCAAAAGCACCGTGACCCAGACCCCTGGAGAAACACAAACACATCTATTATTTATAATTACATTTATATTTTAGGTATTAAGCCGAGACTGTCACACAGAGACTTAAACAAGAGCAATTGTAAATCTGAGATTTCTAGACTGAAGACACTGGAAACAACTAGCAATAATAGCTGTGCTAAATACACCTGAATATACCTGTGTCCAAAGAATGATGACCTATGGAGCTAAATACTGGGTAAAGAGATGAGAACCATGAAGAAAATCAACACGTTATTTCTTTCAAACAGCTTGGCAGAGAAGCTAGTCAGTATTTTAAATTAGTTGTTCACCAGCTTTTCAGTCCACAAAGGCAAATAACTCTCTGTGTGGCATCCTGTGTCAGATGTGAAAGTTCAGAATGGTGAGCTTTGACACCAGCTATTTCATTTGATTCAAGACTTGCATCGCTCTAGATGCAGGAAAATATTCATGAGTCCACGAGAAAAAGAACGTATCACAAAGACTAAGAACCGGAATGATAAACTGGTGAATTATAAACACATGAAAGATACATCAAAAATTGAAAGGAGCCCTGCAAAAATAATCAGCTGCTCGGATCACTGCAATACACCCATACACTCTGAGACTTTACACTTATAACATTAATATTTCAGGCTTTACTTTAGACTGCTAACTCTCCTACTATACCGTATTCATGAATCCACCCTGTTTAAAAAATTTGTACTTGTAGATTTTTATTACAATTACAGAGAAATAGTACAGAGGACTCTGTCACTTGTCATGTTTGCTCAGGTCATCACAGATGTAGACGGGTTTGTTAAAATCAACACTGCCACAGTTTGTTCAATCTTAAATCTTTTACCTGGTGAGGGAGATGTTGCGTCGCGGCACTTCCTTCAGGTCATTGACTGATGCCGTCTTGCCGGCGAAGCAGTAGTTGGGGTTGTAGTCAGTCATGATGGTGGAGGCCCGCAGCTTACTAAGCTTGCAGTCTGGACTCTGCAGCTCCAGCTGTATAGACTGCAGCTCTGTGTGTTTACGCCTATACACTGGTGAGATGGAAATGAAAGAGAAGTTTCATTCCACTACTGAGATATCTACAGTTTAGAAAACAAACACAACCATGAACTCATCTCCTTGTAGAAAATTATTGCTAACAGCCAAAGCACACAAAGTCGAAAGCTTTTATAGTTATTATTTCTCTAAAGACCTTTTGTTTGCACAAAAGCACTTTTTATGAAATTGAATTCCTGTGCGATTGTGAAATATTGATTGCTCTCTGTCTGATAACAGATCTGCCTCTCTAAAATATTCAGATATATCACATCTCAGAATTAAACCCACAAAACAAACATGCAAGCACATGTACAATGCATAATCTAACACGGTAACAAAGCAACAAAACCAAGACAAGTCACACTTTCCTCCTTCATGTTTCAAAAAAAGCACTTTATGTAGAATAACCCACAGTATGAAAACAGACCTTTTTCTTTTTCCCTCTCCTGCACACACACACACCCTCCTTCATGTTTCAAAAAAAGCACTTTATGTAGAATAACCCACAGTATGAAAACAGACCTTTTTCTTTTTCCCTCTCCTGCACACACACACACACTTTGTAATGCTAGAAGCCTTGACCTGGGCTGTGAACGCATTAGACATCAGGAGAATTATTTGTGTGTATTTATGTGTGTATGCTTATGTGTGTATAGGTGAGTCATTTATTTACCAAGTGCTGTCTAATGTACGAGTGCTGTCAGCCACAGGCTAAGCAGCCATCCATCATCAGTGCGTTTCATTCATCACTGAGGTAGTCCCACACATCCTCTGCTCCTGCCTCATCTACCGATGTGTGTGTGCAAGAGTGTAGGTTGGAATGGGAGTGGGACGTGTGCGTCGGTCTGCATGTGTGAGAGTGAGCGTGGGTGTGTGTGGAGGAGATGATGGCTCAATTAGTGCATATGTCTGGCTGCAGTAGCCTGAAAGCAGACAGATGTCTATGAGGCTCACTTCCCATTCTGATAACAACCTGGTAAGGGTCATCTGAGAGGGACCAGGCCAGACACTGAAGGACTGTGTTTGTGTGTGTGAGGAAAAGAGAGAACATGTGTGTATTATGCAAACGGAGGACTCATGTAATGTGAACCTCTCAGACATTTAATAGCACTGCAGAGCTCTTTATGGTCAGTAAGATCTACTTCAACTCTCCCACTTTCTCCTTGTTCATTTTAGTCGTTATCCTGACATCGTGTCATATTGTATATATAAATTGATATATTGTTTGTTCTTCTAAACCATTAATGTTAAATAGCAGAACATTGTCTCTGACTGAAATCACTCCGTATTTACTATATAGTGCACTGTACTTACCCTAATATTATATGATAGTTTTATTATGTACAATAATTTTATCATATATGCACTATATAGTGCCCACTATAATTCCAACTATGGATCGAAATGTAGTGTCGATCGTAAGTTCACTAACTTTCTGCAAACATTCCCATAATGCAATGCGTCACATTTCATAGATGTGAGAATTACCATTGTGTGACACCACACCTGTCAGGGATGATTGACAATGACTGATAATGACAGCTAGAAGGGTAAAAAGGACAGTTAGCTTTCTAATCGGAGACACACACTCCCGTCAAACATCCTACTGGTGTAGATTCTTAAGATTAAATAAGAATAAGATTCTTGGGTAATGAAGTATCACAAAAGTACCTACTATAGCTTTGCAGTGTTTTCACTTGAAAGATTGAAATATAATAAACATGAATTGACGATGAATGGAGATGTGGGATTTTCACTTGTGAAATGAAATACCTGACAATTTGTGGCATTGTTCTGTATAATAAAAAATGAAATATATCTGCTGTGGAAAACATTTTATTATCAATACCATTATTAATAACCACATTGTGTCTTAATGCCATAGAGCTACTGACTGATATGTGACAATACTCACTTATCATGACTCCGGACACAGCCAGCAGCAGGGCAGCGATGAGGGCCGAGGTGCCAACAGACAGACCCAGCGCCAGGTGGGAGAGAGACGGCTGGGGAGGCAGCAGGAACACCTCTGACAAGGGGAAACAACAGCGTTGCACAGTTGTTATCTTCCCCAGAGGAGTATTAACATTCACTTCGCCACTCTGATCCCCAACTTAATTAATGATGTGAAAGCGATGACACAACAGAGCTTAGGAGCAGTGACGGCTAGTGCATGTCAATTCTTTTTCAGTGGCGAGGGGTGATCTCATTTCACTTCTCTAAGCTGAAGAACAAATCTGAACACCGAGTGAGACCATATTGAGATTGTGACCTTTTATGACCCAGCATCATAGAATTATCTACTGCTTGTCATTACTGAGAACAGATTTGTAAATCATAGGGCAAGGAGACACTCTAGGTCATTAAGATATTATTGAGATGGTAATAGCCCTGTTATTTGCTTCAAATTATAAAGTGACATTCCGCCATATTAATTCATTTCAGATCTACATTCATACATTCATTATTCATGTGAGATTACAAATCATAATTAAAGAGGCAATTATAGGTCCACAGGAGGTTTGTCTACATTCCTTTGTTACAGTGTAACTCAAGAAGAAGATACAGCACTTGTGTGAAAGCAGATTTTTAGTCAAGGTTGACAATGTCTAATGTGTAGAACGAACTGCATGAACTTTCAGCCCATTATGAAGTGACTCTAAATCTATTGTACAATGTCACTACATGAGTATCCAGGTGAAACCTTTTATCCTAAACCCCTGACATGATAAGATAAAGAGCTTTTATCTGACTGCAGCACAGAGATCAAGCCACAGAACAGGTCCCATCACTTAGAAAACACAGGCTAATAGTGCTATAGGTGTATTCATTTTCATTAACAGGTTAGCTTATCCTAGGGATTGATAATAATTATTATGAATGATTAAGGCACTATAGAACAACGTTTCCTCAGATAAAGATTCAATAAAGCACAGAGCCTCCCAGGCTTAATTACTTTTGTAGATTAATTCATTATCTATTCACAGAGTCATAGTCTATTACAGGTACAATTACATTCAGCTTAACTCATTCCTACGACTGAATTAATTCAACATATTTGTGTGGAACAAGGAGAAATAGACTATGGTTCACTTTTCATACTATACTACTATAATACTATATGTGAGACCTGTAGCGTTGATGCAGGACACTCCATCTGGTGCCAGGATGAGGTAATCATCACAGAAGCAGACGATACTGTCCTTGGTCTCGTGGCATTCACCGCTCTCACAGTGGCTGCAGTTCTGCACCGGACTGATGATCACCTCACCGTCCCCCTCCATAGCTTTAGGCACATACAGCACATATAGCGCGCACAACCACACACACACACACACACACACACACACACTCAGAATGTCTCGCAGTAAAATGAGCAAAAAGTTCATTTACTAGAGGTGATCCCTAATTAAAGAATGCATGAGGGGTTTTTATTCTCCCCAACATTATCACCCAGCATCCAGTCTACATAGTTACACAATATACTATACTACATAATACTAACAATAATAAGAAATCTCTCTCCTTGTGGTTTCTCACTCAACAATTGCCTCCATATTCAGAGGTCTGGAATTAGGAACAGTGAAAACAAAACTGCAGATGAGTCTGAGTATCAGGCTTATTCAAGACAAGTATATGTTCAATAAATGTAATTAAATTGAGGTTTGTTGCCAAATGAATGGGTGTGTTTAAAAACTGGTTTACAGCGCAGTGAAAAACATACTGATCTTTATATTTATGGAAAATGCGGTGACTGACTGCTCTTCAGTTTTTCTGTTATATCACATGAAAACTCAAAGCATTCAGGTATTTGGTGCTGCTGTGGTCTGACAGACTGAGCTCAACACGGCATATGTGTTCTGTTCATGGTCAACAAGTTTATTGCCGCAGTGTAACTGTTCACAGCACACTTGTCTTTGGCTGTTTCATCTCCAGCATGATTCAATTTCACGAACAGAACTACCCTGCAAGTACAAACTATATGAGATGAAATAAGCCAGTGCTGGTCATCATTTGAGCATCACACGAGCTTGCACATTTTCATTTCAGCCTCATCTTTCCATAAACTATCTGCCGCGTTCTTCGGCTCGAACAAAATCTGCAGACTCCCTGTTATCCGTGACACAACTGCTCATACTGTCATAACTTGATAATAGATTTTACAACATCCTTTACTTTTATTTAGACTTAAAAGAAATCAATTAATGTAATAGTAAATCACAGCAAGTGGGAACAAATCAGTCTAACATGAATTAGTTATGGGCTGTCCGTAAAAGCTTGTCCTGTTTAGTAAGCAAAGCAAATGCCCTCATCTGCAGAATCTATTTTCTCCCATCATTCTGTTATCAGCTCTATAAGTACAAATACATAAATCTAACCGAGAAACATTTGAAAGGTTTCGAAAGAAGACTACAAATGTCTTGAGAACAGATGGTGACTCTATACTAATGTGTTGGTGGTACTCTGTGTTCTGTGTCTCTACATGCATGTTACTCCTCTACTGGGGTGAAGAAGGTGACGATGGCTTCTCTTATGAATTTTACAAATATTTCTGGGACATTCTGTCTGCACTCTTTGCTTTTGTTTAATCATATAATTATATTTGCCAAGAAACAACTTCTCATCTATCAAAGCTAAACAAGAACAGGCTGTACAGATGAGTCATTTCCCGACCGATAAGCATGTTGAATAATTTTCTTAGATCCTTGCCATGCACATATAAAACTGCATTTTCTCTTCTCACACAGGTGGATCAAGTGAGATTCACTGAAGCTCTCCTGTCCTCTAATAACATGCATGTTTCTCCAGTGCCAACGAGCATATAGTGATGGCAATGTGACTGGATGACTGTGCAGCCCTATCTGTATTATTCGACCGGTTTTGAAACAGCCTGTATCCGGTGGATTAGGGCACTGTATTGCAAACCGGTTGCCTCTGTCAACATTAATGAAATGATTTTTTATCCTGTTTTAGGTCTTTCAGTGCACACAGCAGGGTTGTCCGGTATTTCCTGCTGTTTTTATTTGAGCTCGACAACCTGCCTATGCAGTTCAAGCTGAGACGGAAATTACTGGTGTAGCCATTTGTGATTATAACTTCAAACCACAAATGCCCTTAAACCTGACCTTTACAATGATGATATTCTTTAAAGTTATCAAATCACAGATATTACATCCTGATATTTCATTCTCTGTGTTATGATAATGATTCAGGCCTTTTGGTAAACGCTGGTAATAAATCATGCCTCTCTCCCAAATTTCTCCAAAAATGCTTTCAAGAAGTGAACAGTTTATTATGCAGGAATATAAAACCTTGAATCATTAAACCTTAAACCGGTGTACAGATAGATGTAGACTGTATATGATGTGGACAGATGCCTATCTTTATTATCTGTGGACACTGCAGGTATTTGGGAACTGCTGCTGGACAGAGAACATCTGTTTATGGCCTGGCAAGCGCTATGATTGTATCCTGTATTGCTGTCAGATCCCTTTAGCTGTTAAACTTCCTGTTTTATATTTTATGTTTTGAATTTTATTTACTTTTATTGTAAATAACGTTGTAACTTGATTTTGAAAGGTGCTGTAAACACGGTTAATGGAGAGGAATGAGGATAATGTGTAATTTAATAAACAAAACATTTTGTGCAGATTGAAAAACCAGATTTCTCTTATTTACAGCTGAAATTCATTCTGAAATCTTTCTCTCTAAGAGGAAATGAGAAATTGAGGCTTGTGGCTGTTGAAAGCACTGCCTCACTAGACAGCATCATCCCTATTAAAGCTCAATGGGAGAGAGATATGGGTGCGTACTTTACTACAGCCCAATGGAAGACAATTTTAAAAAGCACTCTAATTTCTATTTTCCATTTTCATTTTTTTCTATTTCTCTACAGATGATGTATGGCTGGTCTATAGGTTTAACACTACAGCTGAAATTTCAGGCTGTGGTTTTAGCACCTGTCAAGTTCAAATGTACAAGGAGAGTAGATAAGTTTACTGATCAGTTCCATCTCTCTATCTGGAGGCATTTTAATCAATATAAATAATCTGTTCTATAGTCTTTGGCTGGAATGAAAAACTTCAGTCTCTGGACCTCCATGGAACAACTGTCTGGATCTGTAGTACATTTTAACAAAATCCTTTTTTGAGTAAAGCAACTTTGTGCTGTACAAATCTGTATTAGTTTTCTGGCTTGTAAAAACCTTGTAGAAAGCAAAGCAGATGCAGCACAACAAAAACTAATCTAAAATGTCAATTGGAAAAACAGTTTTTCTCATCATCATTCTGCGAAGTACAAACATATTAACTCTCACCTAGAAACAATACAAAGTTATCAAATGTTGAATACAAATATGTTGACTGCAGATGTTCGACTGCGGAATGGTTTGTCTGTATCTTTTAAACACGGCCTAGAATCCTCTCACATTACCTTTCAGAGGATAGAGGAAGGGCTCTCCCTCTGGACCCAGGAAAGAGGTGCCATCATCACCATCATGTTTGGGGTTGTTATCTACGGAGGTGTTACCCCCTGAAACAAGGAGGGCAACACAAACACAATTATCAGTAACAAAACCTCAGCATCATAGTTTCACCAATTAACACATGGTGTATTCAAAGGGAATTCTGCTGTAATCCCAGTCAAACTTACTCCGATTGCCCACCCTTTTTTTTTCTTTCATCCTTGTACTTACCAATGCATTCTAATGTAGAGTAACAGTTATCTGCTATGCTTTCCACCCTATTTGCTTTAGTGTTATTTATATTTCTTATAATTTGATTTTCTTCATGCCTTCTGTGTATGAACCATTGCTGTAATGACCCAGTTTTCTACAGAGGATCATTGAAGTTTATCTTGCATAACAAACACAACTCAGTGTTTATGCCAAGTACACAGTGATACACAGTGTCATAATCTAATACTGACTTACAGTGATTGGTCAGTTAGAGGGCGAGGACATATTCAACCTGATCCTTTATCCGTATAAACTCTGTCACTCTGTCACATTCAGTGTAAAACTCATGTGGCACTGTTAGATGTACAATTGGGTCCTACAGCCCAAGACAAATGATTTATTAAACTTTTTTCTCAGAAAAACCTTGGAAATCTTTTGGACTAACCTCTGTAGCCTCCGCCGCCACCTCCAGACATACAGCCACCCCCGCCGCCCCCGAAGCCGCCACGGGTTTGCCAGAACTTTTGACAGGCCTGCCCACCCTGGCCCCCCAGCACCAGTGGTCTGCCGCCCTGACTGACAGGACCACTATCGTTCCAACCTCCACCTCCACCTGTCACCAAACACACATTTGATATGATGTGAAGTAATGTGTTGTGTTGTGGATCACAGTGTGTGTGATAGAGGCGAAGGAAGAGAAAGAGAGTTCTTAAGTGGGTCAAAGCAGCGGAAAAAATGCTAAACTGCAGAAATACATGTGGCATGTCTATGGGCGCACATGCGCGCACACACACGCACGCACACACACACACACACACACACACACACACACACACACACACACACACACACACACACACAAAGTATCATGTATATTCACATAACCATGCACAACAATCCCCTATTAGTGATAACAACACGGGTTAGAGCAGAGACCACAAAAACAAAAATCCCTTCAAAGAGACCTGGTAACACAAGATTAAAGTTATAGCTAATAAAGTTAAAACTAATCCTTCACATATTTCCCAACACCAGCCAATTTAATTTTCCCCTTTTGTTTTCCTCCTTCTCTTCTGAAGCCTGAGAGATACAAATAATTAAAAAACAAAAAAATTAAAAAACAAAAAAAAGAGATGCTGAATATTTAATTCACGAGTTTCCTCAAAAGTAAACGTTGGGCTTTGTGAAGATGTGAAAAATCAATATCTTGTGTTTTCTGGGATGCTCGTCAGCTCTAAGTACATGAATAATGGAACCTGCAGTGTGCATGGATACAACACTACACTTAGTTCTGCCCAGTGAAGTCCCCGACATGAATTATCATGAGTAGGGCCACACGGTTTTGCTTTTGTCAAAACACAAACTCGCACACACACAGGTGAAATATCTATGAAACTTGTATGTTAAGACAGAAGTAAAAACCTTCAGGGGGAATGGATATGTTTACAAGTACAGGTAGACATGCAAATGAACACTTCCACTCCAGGCTATCTGTAAACCTGGCTTATTATTGCAGTTGCATGCAGAGGGAATAGAAAACACATGGCATTTCTCATCCTAAAGTTGGAAAAGATAAGACATACACATTATAGCACTGCAATGGGTTATTAGTCATTACTCTCATCCATTATGGTGACAATGTCTCATACACATTTACTACACTATAAGTGTGTATAAGATACACTGTATTCTTCCTGTAATAATCTCTCTCACTAACATATAACTGCTGTCACAAACTGTATTTCCCTTCACATGCACAGAGCCACCACACATCAAAGCTGTGCGTAGCATACCTGCTGCGTTTGACTTCCCATTGTGTCCAGGTTGGCTGGGGTCATAGTCCATCTGCTCCAGCTGGGTTTCTGATTGGCTGCTGTAGCCTCGGCCTCCTCCCCCAGCAGCAATGATGAGGGGCATGTACACTCCTTTCTCCACCTGAGTCATCATTTTTACAGATATATTTACATAGAGGCTTCTGCTCAAAGGAAAAACTACATTTAGGAAATGCACTTACTTGCTTTCTAGCTGAGAGTTATATGAGAACACTGATACAACTTATATTTTTTTACAAGGGGGGAAACAGCTGTCCTGACTTTGTTCATATGTTAAAAACATTCCACTGCTAAAGCTCACAAATCACACGTTATGTCCTCTTTATTTAATCCACACAAGTTGCTAAGAAAACCAGTTGTCAGGTAACCAGTGGAGATTCCGGAAACCCAAGGAGTAGTCCAACACATAACCCCTCTAAAACAGTTTTATGCAACATAACATGTTAATTAGTGAGCTTCAGCTCTGGTGCTAGTTGGAATCTGTGACCCTCAGACAGATCCTAGCTAACTGTTCCCTCTGTTTCCAGTCTTCATGTTAAGATATGCTAACCAGCTGCTGGTTGTAGCCTGACTCTTGGCAAGAAAGCAAATAAGCATATTGCTTTTGTGTCTGTGTGTGTGTGTCACATGTTTTTCACTGGAATATCATATGAAACTCTATAAATCCCTACACAGTCCTGCATAAAAACATCTCCCGGACTGTAATTCCCTCAGCAACTTCTTACCTTGAATACATATGTAGCACCGCCACCTCCTCCTCCGCCCCCTTTCACTTGGGTTTTGTTCACCATTGGGCTACTCTGTTCCAGGCAGATCTTATTCAGTACAGCGTTGGACTGCAAGGAGAGAGAGAAATGTCAGTTCACCAAAGAATTGCTTTCACTGATGTCAGTCAGTCCCAGCTGCTGTGAGTCCAAGGTTTTAGCATAACAATGGTGCGCAAATACCAAGCAGAAACATCAATATGCAAACAGGAACTGGAAAGAAAGTCCACTGTTCCCTTTATGAGATAATTCTATTGTGGTTTGATTTTTTTTTAGTGATTTTCTGTGTTTAACATGACTGTAAGTCTGTGACACTGCTGCTGAGCAGCTTCCTGTTCATGAGGGTTGGATTAATGTTACTGAATGAATATGACATGTCAGGAGTTGATTTTATGCTGTTTCAAATAAATTCATACTGTATATATGGTATAGTTAATTATGTTGCAGATGTGTGAATAAAGTGTGAATATATTTTTTATGTTTTTTACCGATTTTCTATACTTGCTATACTTGATGAATATCTTCGTCTTCATGTTCCCGATGTGACCAATAGCCTTTTTATTGCATACCAATAACAATGGTCATCTGTGTTATCATTGCTGCAGGTTAAATGAGTTGAAAATAATGCATTGCATCTTAGAGGGGTATGAATCTGTGTAAAAACTACCCTAACATGATTCCATTGGCATTTTGCTTTAAGTTGATTTATGTTGTTAACCAATAACCAGTGTCAGCCAGCTTGTAATTGTTCCACTCTGGCTCCCAGAAATACATCCTGTATTAAAATGGAACTGGACATTATGTTGGCAAATGATGTGAGTATGGGGACTTTGCCATAGCTGAGGTTTTGTGAATTGATGTGCCTGCCTTGTATGTGCTATCCTGCTGAACCGCCTGGAGCCAGTCCTACTCTGAGAGCGAGAGGGCATAAGTTTCCTCCTCTCACTCTGGCTGAACCTCACACGATCACACTCACAGTCACTCATCGCTCTCTTCGACTCCCACATCTGTCTGAACCTGGAACTGGGAGGGAGGAGGGGGCGGGACTTTAGTGACTGTGATTGACAGGTTGAGGGGGTAAAAGGCAGTGCATTCAAATGTTTTGGGAGAGTCTTCCTCACTGTCTCTCTCTCCCTCTCAGCCTGTTCTGTCACGGCAGCTCCTCACTTTAAAGTTGAGTTTGTGTCTGAGAGAGACAGAGACGAGACGAGGTGTGTGTGTGTGTGTGTGTGTGTTGGGTATGTGGATGAGCACAGTAGAAAGAGAAAGACACGCACAGAAAGAGTGAGTATCAGTCAGGACAAGGAGGGTATCATTTCCCTCACCAGGGGGAAGGCTACTTGTGAAAAATACTGTTCTACAGTACAAATCACTTTCAGAGTGACCCTTTGGAGAGAGTCCCTGCCTCTCCCTGTCAGAACAGACGGAAAAAAGGGGAACCTTAAACGACTTCAGTCTCAGTTTGGAACAGCCCAGCCCCTCTCTGCTGTACTGAGCACTTCAAGACACACTGTGTTAAAACCTAATCACTAGATGACAGTGGTGAGGACCTCAGCCAGCAAAGCTTCATGTTCTGCCTCTTGAAAACAAACCCAGATGCCTGATATCCCGCTATAACCATCCACGATACAAAAAGGGCTGCTACATCAGCTTCTTATAATTCATGTCGGAAAACCATTAATCTAAATGTTTACATTTCATATGAAGGCTTTTTCTTTAAATGTTTTCATTTTCAATGTGACTTTTTCATACTTTTTTTGTACTTCTATGCTGTCCCTCTTCTTCCTCAGTATAAGAGCAGTGTGCATCAAGATGGCTAGTGTTAGAAGAAACATCGGAGAGACTCATGTTTGAGCCTCAGTCAGACCCAGACTCAGATGAGGAGTCTGTGGAGACCAGAACCAGAACCAGAGACTAGCAGACAGATCAGAACTGTTTATGCTGTTTGTTAGCCGTCAGTGGCTGACACAATGTTAGTAGTTGTGCTAATGCAGACTCTCGCTCACCCCACTGACAACTGTCTCTACACCTATTGGTTTGGATTGGTTCCTTAGGTTTGTGATCTATGAAAGCCTGGCTGCCTGAATCTGTGTTTTTGAGGCAGTGATTCGTTCACTGCAGTTTCATGATGGAAATATGGCGTTGACTGCTTATTTTGCTCATGATATGTTTTGTATCATATAAGAAACACCATATGGACATGCCCACAAGGTTGAAAACATGATTTTCATTGTGGGGGGTCTTTAAGATGAGTGCTCTAACCAGTTAATTCCTTAAAGTGAACATTAATAAGACCAATATATTGTGTAGAGGATACTTTTATGTTGACATGCTGTAGCTGTCTTTGTGTAACACATGGCCTCCATTTCTTAGAGCAAAAGGTAGAGCAGTTTTATGATGTTTTTCCCATTAATATGGAAATGTGTTGTTACTTTATACATGAATATAACTATAAACAAGGGCACAGAAACCTTACCTTACACAGCATGTGTCATAAAGACATAAAAACGCCTATACAGCCCACAGATGAACTGTGTGAACTCTACAGAAAGTCATGTATTTTACTGTATGTGTTTTGTGAAACATTTAAGACTCTGTTGGTAATTTCCTCAGTGACTGTTGTTTGACAAGTGTCAAACTTCAGCAACTACATTCTCCCCCAGTTTCAGGGGAGGGACAGGCCTAAATTTTAGAACATCTAAATAGCGTATGATGGATGGTTTCACTGGCGACTGGAGGGATTGTGAGGGTTTTAGTCTCAGTGTTGTGAACTGTGAGAGGAAGCATGCTGTGCTGCTGCCAGTGAAGAAACTCCAGAGCATAATGGATGACAGCCACCCCTGGCAAAAGAACACAAGTAAGCTTAAGAATGACAACGGGGAGATCACTGCAAGCGTCGTTGCAGATTTAACAGTTGTTGGTGGCCAAAAACAAAGATACAACTTAAAGCACGGGTAGTGGGTCAGGTCTGGGGACCCCTCAGGCTCCATGAGGAGGATTGCCAGGGCCCCTGAAAGTTATCCTGTTTGTAAAATGCTTAAGAATGTTGAGTCTCACTGTAAATCTCCCTTCCACTACTATCTAGTTGTACAGTGTGGACAAGCAAAAAATTCAATCAAATTTATCAAGCAACTTTAAACTTCCTACATTGGCATTGTTTGGAAAAAACAAACACATGGGGGATAGTGAAGTTATACCCATTTGTGGGTCCATAAAAAAGAAAAATTGGATTATTTCAGAAATGTGAATCATTTATAGCTATTTTACAATAGACCTGTAAATTGAATGTATAATTATTCATTTTTCTTGTAGTATCTTGCTTTAGGAGAAACTGTAAACTACTGTATAGGTTCTCATATGCCACTGAACATCTGTTTACTGACTCATAGATAGTTGACTCATTGAATCACAATGAATTAAAAAACACTCACATTGGGGCATGCGTCTTCTCCTTGCTGTCCCACCAGGATGTAAAGCAGATCTCCTCTCCTCAGCAGGAAGTCTCCGGTGATGTAGACGCCATGTGACCTGCTCATGGCCAATACACTACGACCGCCAGCGGCACCGTAGGCTGTGATCCTGATTTTCACACATGAAAACAAAAACAACTCACAAATAAAAAAAAAACTAATTACTGAGATAATTATTCTAATGATAGAGGAAATGGAAGGCTGGTTGATTCCATTTAGTTTTAAAAGGATTTTATGGGTTTAACTCTTTCACCCAACAATAATGATGCTTTTATTGTATGTTCTGGGTTGTACTGTACTTGTTTATCAGAAATAACTTGAGGCTGATAAACAGTCGTATTCCCCCAGTGATTTCATGAGTGTGCAACATTAAATAACTACCAATGTTAATTTGGAAACACTGAAACACACTTTCACCATGAGTGTTTTTAATCAACCATTTGATCTAGCATGGCACACTATAAAAACATACGTAAACAGAACTAGACTGCATAGACTACAGTGCATGGGCACACAAACAGACCTACAAATACACACCTTTGTAGCAGAAGACACTAATTTCAAATGCTCCAGTTTTCTTGCCAAGAAAAAAACAACAGCTTGATTGGTTTTTGGGAGTGCTTCGATATTTCTTATCCCTGGTGGTTGAGCTTGGTGGGGAGAGAAAGAACGTTGCCCGGTGCTCAGTAGCTACCTCAGCTGTTTGCCTAATGACTTTTGGGAGATGCAGAGCGCATATGCATCTCTGTGGCCGTCTGTCAGCTTCGTTTACAGGCTCTGCCAGCTAAACCAGGCCGAATCAAGACCACATTTTTGGAGTTTGTGTGGAGACAGAAGGTGTTTTTCTAAAACTCCAGGACATGTGTTATGACAGTGAGGTCCACGTTGTTGTTTGCTAGGTATTTTAAGACTCAAGGCTTTTGGCTGAGCTTAGCGGTGTGTGTGTAGAACTGCGTGCCTGTTTGTTTCTGTGTGGTTGTGGGAGGTGAGCAGCTTTCAGGGGCATCTCTGTTTGAAGAGTCCAAGTCAAATCCAAGTTAAACGCCTCATGTTGTCATGAATGCCCACAGGAGAAATATTGATCCTGCACGAGGTAGTGGATATTACAGCATTAATCTTGGGGCAGTACACAGTTTGAGGTCAAGGTGCTGTGGCTGATTGTTAAGGTATTTTGAAGTCGTAAAGGCCACCAACTTGGATATGGAGGAGGGTAGTTTTTGGATTTTGGAGTCAGGTGTGGAGTGAATCATACTATTTAGCTGCCATTACTCCAGTCTCTGCTCCCCTCTGCAAGAATCTGATAGTGATATTTCTCTGTTTGCTTGTGGAAGATTGATGTGCTGCCGATGCACAGAGGAGAGGAGGTGGGTGTGAGGAAGAGTCTGCATTGCTGCGAAAAAGACTGTGTGAGTTGCACAGAGTGCTAATGCCTAAAAATGAGAGATGTGTACTGTACACTGTATGTGTTGAATGCTCATGAGTCCAAGTATATATACCCAATGATTGGCCTTGCAACACAATGAGATCCTTCATAAAGAGATAAATTGTCAAAGAGTGGGTGCTGAGTAAAAAATTTGCTCTACAAATAATGGTGAGGTCTGATGTTTATGTGCTCAGGGGCTGTACTCTGGCATCAGTCGTACCTGTAGGTGCCAGTTTCCAGGACGCGCCACATTTGAATGCCTTTGAAGGGGCCTCGGGTGCCTACTGTCACGTTGACGTTGCTGTTCCTGTAGGAGTTGAGGCACTGAGTGGGAGTCGGGCCTTCAGGGCCCACTGCCCCACAGGTATGAAAAATCCATTTTTTGGCTGCACATGAAGAAAAAGAAAAAACAACATTTAGCACTTCACAGAGCACACACAGCCGCAGACACACTCTGCATTCAGTCTCACATGCATTTAAACAAACTTAAAGATGACAGAGAGGCTGAAATTCAATGCACACCACAGACTCATTACAGTTCTATTTGTCTCACATTCATTCCACTTCACATTCCCCACTGCTCCGCTTTCATGTCAATAAAACCCAAATATAGAGATATGAAACAAATTATTACATATTGGGGGGGGGGCAAGCTTCAAACTGGAAGCTACGCATATGAGATGCTGCCATCATCACATTCACAACTGCAGCAGGGTAGTGACAGGATCACAGGTGACAAACATTTCTCCTCATTTTCGCTGTAATCCCACGTGCTGGTGCTAATTGGGGTTCTTTTCACTGTAGTTAGCACAAGATTAGTCTTGTCAGATGGACGCGGAAGGACTTAACACCGCAGTGCTAAATCCTGATTTAAGGCTTGTGAACACAGAGCAGAGAGGACGACACCAGGGAGTGAAGCACCGCTTTCGCTCTCATTTCTTTCTCCCTCAGCCTGCCTGTGAACTCTCTGAGACTGCTTATCATTCATTTCAGAGCACGAGTGATTATTGCAAATCTGACACCAGCTAAAGTCAAAGGCGTTCAACTCGCATGGTGGTTTTTGTGACTTTAGACTTGCTGCTGAGTCTGACTGTAATAATGTTTGTGATTTAGATTTAGAATGGGCAGACATAGGCATTTTTTAGTTTTTTTTTTCTTACTTTTTGCTTTAAAGAGAAGAGATAGCTTGAGAGAAGTCTCAGGAGTGCAACCTAAACTTATGATGCTTTCACCACAACACCTTTTGCTGTTGAAGTTGCCTGCTGTGAAGTGCCTATTAGAGCTGAAGCCTATGACTAGAGATTCCAGTATTCACCAGGATCTCTCGCCAAAACCTACTCTCTCTGACAACGGCAGGAAGCTGGTATTTTAAGAATATGTGTACCTGTGTATTTTCCTAGAAACAACGAAATAAGAATATGCACTCTTTTCTGACTAATTATCTCCAGTGGAAAAAGCAAGCAATTGAGCAATTGTGCTTTCACAGTAAAGAGTAATGTGTTTTTGGGATGTAATAATTTCTAGTGCCTGTTTCTGTCACTGCCAGTCCAAATGATGACTAGCACTGCTGCTGAAATCTGGATGGACTGCATGTCGAGCATCCGATTTGTCAGTCTGATCCTCGTGATTGCTTTGGTCCAAGGGCACCCCGTAAGTGATCCACCATCAGTAATTCATACTGAGCTCCACTCCGTCTCCCCACAAGCATTTCTTTTGATTTTGGTAAAGTGTTGCCAGCAGAGACAATTTCAAACAGGCTGATACTTTGAAAAACACTCTGAAACACCTCTATGGTAACGGAACGATTTGGAGTTTAGCCTGGTCTTAGCAAATGCACTCCTACTGTAAAAAACAATTGTGGGGTGACTGGAGCTCTGTCTGGCTCCCATCCAGCAGCAGTAAATTGATCCCCCGAGTCAGTATTTTCAACACCCAGCTAGGTAAAAAGAGTTAAGACAGCTGGGAATAAATCCATCTCTGGAGCAGAAAAGCCCTCCAAAGCCAAACAGTGCTTTAAATGCAAATCTTACTGTATTTAATGGGTTACTCTGAGATGGCAATCAGTTAAGGTTGGACAAGCTAAAGAGAAAGACGTGACAGTAAGATATAGTCTGAATTTTGTATCTCAATTTAGTTTTTCTTATATGGAGAAGTGAATTCTTGGCTGTTTGATATGAATGAGATCCTTGTTATGTAGAGTGAGCTTGACTTTTTGACATTAGTGTAGCTAGTGTTGAAAATAGCAAAGTCTTACGTTCGATTTCTCTCTTCCGTCTCTCTAGGGTACGGGTGCTTTCACACTTCAACCCAGCTCATTGATGGGCCATCGATATGAGCGAGTTCTTACGCACACACACACACAAACACGTGCACTTGGCAGAACAAACAAAAACAAGATGTGCTCTCACAGAAGATAGTCTTCTCTAATAAGTGGTGTGCAGCTGTGCACACTCGTCAGCTCTTCTGACCAGCAACACACATGCACACACTCATGTACACATACCGATTCGGACATACACACACAAACATCCCTGGGGAAACTCCTTTTCTGTGAACTTTGCCACTGGTGGTATGCTATGATCATAACAAACATTGTCCTCAAAGAAGGGGCCAATGCTGTACACTGTCATCAGTGAGGAATTAATACAGATGAGTCGAATAAGACGGAGACAGAGACAAAGAGTCAAAGGGAGAGAGCGAGACTCACAGTTTAGAAAAATCTCTCTGATATGATTGCAATACTGACAGTAATGTTCCAGCAGTTGTTATCTCCTCAGAACATTATTAAACAAGACACATTAAGCATGTCATTCTCTATGAATGACAAAGGCAGCGCTTAGGCCAATCTGTAACAAGTAAACAAGCACCCAATTATGTCTACAGTGTGAGTAGTTCTAAATTGCCAGAATGAAGCGATGAGATTCTTTCAGTTCTATGAAAAATTGATGAGAAATATCCAAGAAATTGTATGCAGCGAGAGACAGATGGACTGTCAAATGGACATATGGACAGCACCTTCATCGCTCAGTGCAAGAAGGCATTTTGTGCCAAACTGCTATTTGAGGCATACATGCTCTAATGTTTTTACACTTTAGCCATGATTGGGTTAGCTTGGTTCCACATCATTTCTTTCCCCGTTTGGAAAAACTGAGCCAATCAGAACTTTGCAGGCTGGACTAAGGCCACGTTCAGACAAACAGCGGACCTGTGTAAAAAAACGCAGCCAACCACACCAGGCACTAATGCAAGCAGCTGAGGTGGTAATGGCTCCAGCAAAACAACGGCCGCTTACAAATAAGGACGTCCTCTACTTATGGCAGAGAAAAATCTGTTCTTCGCAATTCTTACATCTCTACACTACTAATATTTTTCTGTTTTTCTTTGGGGTTTACAGGGAAAAGAATCATCAGTTTTGTTATCACTATCTTGAAAACAATTTAGTTTAGCATAATGTTTCTTTGATCGAGATGACAAATGTTAAGTTAAGTTAAATGCTCGTATCCACCACTGTAAATGATGTGGATGGGACGGATATGCCAGTCACTACCAACTGGTTGGGGCAAAACAGGTGATTCAGTCTAATTATCAGACTATTGAGCCACAACTTGACATGATTAACAGAATAACTATTCGCAGCGGTAACAGACAAACAACGGACAAACACTGTGGCTCAACGTCTTGTGCTCCCTGTGTTGTCTGCACCGCTGCTTTTCATTCAAAAGCAAAGCACTTCAAATGCATGTGATAACCTGTTTTTCAATGCTATCCCTTTTCATCCCCGAATTAATGAAATTCCACTTTAACTTTAAAAGACAACTACATGAACCCCAGACATACTGTAGTTAAAAAGAAACACACAATTTACACTGATTTCTTTCTTAGCATATATCCACCTTATCCAGTGACAGTTGTCCTCCATGGGCTGGCCATTAGAAAGATGGATCAAGGTTGGCACACCGTGAATGCACTTGAATGCTAAATACAAAGCTTACAGAGCACCCGAGTCCAATTAATTACAAAAGCCTCTTTTGCATGGCACTGCTCGTTATCAGTCTCATATCTGTCTTACTGACTAATGTTCTCCCTCCAAAACCCAAAGTAACAACAACTAGCTCACTGATTGCCGCAGGCCAGTGTATATGAACAAGTAAACAATGAGGCAAAGACTAATTAGTGAGCACGTAATGGCCAAAACGCCTTTACTGCATGCAGCATTCAGGGACCGACATCTGCTGTCATTTATTTTCAAGAGCCAATCAGATTGCTTCAGTCACCATGCCATTTTTTTTATTTTGTGTGTGACACAAAATAATAAATAATAATTATAATAATAATAGGAAAACAGACACAATAAGCATGACAAAGATGGCATAAAAGACAAAATGATGACATGAAGATAAATAAATTAGACACACTGGACGGAAATACACACAATAAACATAAAGTAGCTATAATCGGGTATGATGCTTAATGTAATGATAAGAGTCAGGAGTGGAGATTAGGTTAGAACAGGAATGTGTGGGTAATGTGTGTTTATGTATATATATATGTGTTTAGCATTGTTGTTTGATAGCAACAAGTTATCACAATTACACCAAGTGATGGTAGTTAATATAATAACAATTCTATATATCAATAGAAGAAAAACAAAAAGAAGAGATCAACCACGTTATGATAATCAAAAGCAAGAGAGAATGAATAAAGAAAATGAGCCTTATATCTTTGATTTGTTGCAAGTCTACTCCATAAAACTGTGTGCTTTTTGTTGTTGTCTGTTATATGAGCGGAAGTGGAACACTTTGATATGAAAATGTGCCGTCTGTTCAAAGAGGCTAATGCTTGTACATCCTGCTACATTTTTGCAGAAAAGGTGTAAATATAATGACATTTTTTTGCATCGTGACAGTGTATTGTGTTGTTTTATCATCTTAAAAGAACCTGGAAACACAAATCTTAGTCATTCACACACCCACACACATACACACTCTTATACAGTGAATGGCCAGAGAAAAATATGCCCAGAGCTTTTTTTTTTTGAGGTTAGCGACGCATTCCTTTCCCATCAGGAGAAGTAATCACAGAAAGAAAGGGAAGCCAGCTCATCTAGGTGGACTTTTTCACTCCTCACCCCCCCCCCAAAGCAACTGATGAGTCAGCAGAGAGGGTGGGTGCCACACAGAAGGGCAGTGGTGAGAAATGAAAGTGCCTGGTGCCAGAATAGTGGGAAATCAATGGAGATGAGGGGAAAGGACTAGAAGAAAGAAAAATAATTAAGGTGAAGTTATGGTGAAGAAAAAAAAGAAGAGCAGGAACAAGAAGTGGGACAGCAGACTAAGATCTGGGTAACGCTGACGGATAAGACGGCAGTAATGGGAAGTAACAGACAGTCAATAACAGCTTTTAAATGATGGGAAACAAATGGAGAAACAAAAAGGAACTAAATGTGCCAGGCCCAGATATGGTGGCAGAGAGAGTGGAAAGATGAAGGGGAGAGTGAGAGGAGACAAGAGACGTTGACGTTTGGTGGGGTTAATCATTGAGCGTGTCGGGGGAAGAAGACAGCCTTGTTGGAGTGACAGGTCTGCTGAGCTAAAACTCTCATCAGGGTTGCCGTCCTGCCCTGCAGACGTCAAAGCATCAGCTGCAGAAGTGGAGACGGGGAGAAGGGAGACGCTTGGAGAATGTTAACCATTCAAGGCAGTTTTTGAAATGACCAACATATCACTGCAAGTTCAACTTCTTTCCCCAGAGTTAATATCTATGATAATTACAAGGGCAAGCGCAGTGTGATCGTAAAAGTCCCATGTTTCTCTGAGGAGATTTAAGTCTGCTGGCTTTATTGTAACCATACTGAGTATTACCTGTGTAATCACATTACAGGTTCTATATTTCACAATCAGAAAACCCTTGCAGTTCACTTAACGGTGGCCAATAAGTGAAATGCAGCCAACATCCTGTTGCTCGCGCTTCTGTCCGCTCACATTACAGAAGTAGGCACGAGCGAGCATCTTGGGCACTGGCCAAAACAGTGATGTGATGGTTGGACTGGGAAAGAAATTCAGCCCTTTGCGGCGGTTAGAAGGAGCCAATTTACCAGGAGCATAAGAAGGAGCAGTTGCCCCCAGACCTTGTTGAGTTCTGAATGTGATTAAATAGGATTGCAGATGAAAGACCGGCAGCGACGTAACAGCGAGTGCAGGGAAGGAATTTCTACCAGCGGCGGCGTGACGCTCTAGACCTATCTGCTGGAACACACATGTGGCATGCTCTCATGCACGTCCCCAATAGCAGGCACACAGAGAGGACTGGTAAAGAGACTGGCAGAGACCGTAGAAACTTAAAGGATCTCTTGAAGGTCCACTAGCCCACTGATATTTTTCTGATAGTCCTGACGGCCAGCTTGACTACATGAGACTGAATGTCATTGAGCCTCCATCTTGTTGATAGACGAGGTAACTAAAGTCCTTCATCTCTGGCATGGTGCTGAAATGTGTGGAGAGGTTTGGCTAGATGCAAGACTACAGTTTGACTAGCATTATGTTAGTCTGAAACAGGATTTATAAAGCGTTATATTGTTATCATGATGCTAATGTTGACCCCAGTTTTCCAATGACATCAATAACTTTCCATGTGGCCTGACAGGCTTCACTGGATAAAACTTTTTTTTGTTCTGTGTTTACGTGGAGTTTGTGCAGGGAGCCGTTTCTTGGCGTAAGCAGACTCCACTTCTATGCCAACATTAGCTAGTGTTGCCTACTGCTGGCACTAAGGGAGCAAATGAGAGTCATAAACATCATGTCCTATGGATCTTATTGAAAATTCATCCCAAGTCCTTAACACTGAAATCAATAGGCTACATGTTAACTGTCTCACATTCTTTGGAATAGCATTATCATCAATCATTTGTTGCTGCTCTTGAAGCAAAATTGTTGTACCAAACTCTTCTATGTGAAATACTCTTACATAATATTAATATTGTATTTAAAATGTTTCCTCAAGAGCAAGAGTGCTTCCTGCTCAGCAGTAAAGATTTGACTGAGTAGCCTTTGTTTGCTGACTGACCCGTTCCTGTAGCTCCAGTTCAGTGCATAATCCTGTAAAGTTATCAAATCATATTAGCCAACCAAACATTAGTCTGATCTTTTACTATCCCCATTTGACCGTCTAGAGACAAATAGGCCTCTCTGTGTTCAAGTTGGAGGAGTGACCCACATCATAGACATTTAATCAGACAAATCGCTGCACAAGAAGAGCCACAAGTTTCACTGAGGGCTGCTGTTCAGCGTTGTTGTTGTTGTGTCTGAACATCAGCCTACTTTTTGTCATGTGCGTGAGGCACTGTTTGCCCTAGCTGGTACTTATTAACCGCTGTTGAGCAGATTTAATAGTATACGTTAAATCTGCAGTGCACTGACAGTGAGAGAACTTCTGACCAACTCTTCAGGCTTAATTTATCAGTGATTTCTCCCATGTATTGTGAATTCACTTTATTTTTGGCACTTTCTTTTCCACACCAGTGCGAAGGAAAGTAAAGCTTTCAGACATATTTTCAAATTGCCTATGAGACAGATTAAAGCTTAAGACCAATGTTGGGCATAAAAATGGTCAGCTAGTTTGTTTTATGCATTTTAGCACTAAGTTCTTGGGATATAGAAATATAATGTATGACTAGTTATTTTTTACTCATGGAGGCTCAAAATATATGTTGGCTGTGGTCTTTGCGGTGTGTTCGAATGCAACTTGGCGATGTAAAGCGGAAAATGTGTCAGGAACCACAGTATGAGAGTGTGATTCATCTAACCAGTTTCAAATAGAAGGACAGTCTCCAGACCCAACAAAATTGGTTTGATGGGCTTTAACAGTGAATGAATGTAATAAAATCCTTCTGTGCTGTCTGGGACAGAAAACACGATATAGTTGAATGCACTTACAATCCTAAACACAGTTCATACCAGTCATCTCTTTGGAGTGGAAAGCAGTCCTCAAAGTCACATTTGTTCAGCATTTGACTAAGAAGTGTGAAGTATACATGCTTAGCAAATTATTTCTGAGGATTATTCAATATAGTGTTACTCTAAAATGGCAGTGCCTGATATGTTACAGCAGAGAAGTCCGGTATACCTCAAGCACTTCAAAGATACTAGCTGGAGAAATGTGTTTTAGCGCTGGTTTGATATGAAAGTAACTCTAACTTATGACTTTAAATATAGAAACTGAACCTGTGCTTGTCTTTACCCTTTTGAAGCAGGGAAGAGAGAGAGTATGAGGTGGAAAATGTCAAGTCTGTGTAACTGGTTCCACTGACATTCTCAGGAGACAAATTGGAGGATTTTACACTTCAAAACTGCCTGTCCTGCTCCATTTAATGCCAAAGGAGATCTCAGCAGCACTCACGCAGATGTGATGTGGTAAAGACCAGTAGGGGGCACACTTACGTTGTTGCAGCCCATACATTGTGCCATGCTCAGCACGTGTACAGTAATTGTGAATCATTAATGCATGCAAGCGTACGTGTGTATGAGTTTGATGTGTGAGCAGAGAGGAGAGCAGGAAAGACAAAGAGAGCCAGAAGGCATACATACAGAAAATGTCAATGTGGAGAATATTCTCCTTCAGGGTGGAGGGCATTCACATCTGAGCTTCACTCACACTTTCAGTTTAACTGTGGCAATCAGGCTCATACTTACAGTAGTCTGCGGTGGGGAAGTTCATCAAAGGGCTTCCGATGGATGTGGCTGTAGTCTTGATAGTCGGTCTAAACGGCAGCCTGGTTGTGTTTGTGACCACTGGTGGGAATTCGCCGTTGGCTGAAAAGTAATGTAATGCATTTATTGAAAAGGCTGCTTTCTTTCTTTCTTTCTTTCTTTCTTTCATGAGCAGCAGTGAAATCCTGTTGGTGTTGCACTGAAGAACTGCATAAGCACAGCATCTGCAGACCACTCACTGGCACAGAAAAAGTGAAGCCACCAGCAGAGGTCATTCTTTCATTTGTACCACCAATGGCTACAGAAGGAGTAGACTGCATAAATCCTGCTCCTCTCCATCTCTCCCCATCTCTATCTGTTCCTACAGTAGATGTGTGAGCACATTCAGTCTGGGTGTTTTGTAGCAATCCATCAGGCCTCCAGCCCCTCCACTTTCTCGGGACTGAGATCACAAGCTTGCTGGTACCTTGATCCCTTCCCATCAAATTCTCACCCAAAATTAAGTCTTCCAGGCAAACAGCTGGCTGATTGGCTGTTATGGCTCAAGATAGAGGAACCTTTTTTTTTCATCAAAGATGCTGAAGTAGTAGGAAGTGGTTGGATGCTGACCTGAAATGAAATAAAGAGTCACCTGTCACCATTCTCTAGTTTTCAGTAGAGATGGAGAAACAGGAGCTCCCATGGTTGCTTGACTGGATCACTGAGTAGATGAATGACTTTCTTTGATTAGGTCCATGCACTGCAATCAGTGCTAAAAAAGACTGCCCTGAATGGTTTTAAAGAAAGCTGCTGCCACATCTGATCGGGGACTGTAGAGGCTACAGGACCAATCAATGCAACCCTGTCTGCCGAACATAACGAAATACTATTCCAGTATTTACTTGGGGAACTTCAGAAATGACAAAATAAATGTCCAACAACAGTATTATAACACCAAGAGGACAAAATATATTGAAATCTTACATTTAAATAAGTATTTGATCAAAATAGTCATTGGAGACATCCCAGAACAAGTATCATTTCCCTCTACTTGTGTGACGTGCACATAAAATGATCAACCCCAGACCCAGAAATGTTCAGCTTAGCTGCTACAAAAGTGTCTGGGACTTTAACTCTTTTTACAAGGAAAGGCCATGTTTTGTTCTGTCCAGCATCTTGTTTCTTTGATGCTTTGTTCTGTAGAAAGAAAGCTCTCAGTGGCTCTGTTGCAAGATGACCCTTGTTGGTTTCTGTGAAAACGGAGGACTTTTGTACAACTGAGATTCAGGGACGTCAGATAAGGTTCACTGCGGTTTGCAGTCTTGATAATGCTGCCATCACACAATGATATGACACTTAACAGAGGCATGGTTTCAGATCTTGATCTGCTGCTATTCTTCTGGTCCTGTCTCTGATTCATAACTTTCATAACAAAAGATACAGTACATACCACCCACAGAGCCAGGACTCCCTTGTCAGCTTTAGAACAGTAGAAATCATTACTGTTTCAGCTTGACTGCCACAATGCTTCAGTCTATCAATGCCAATGAGCCTTTTATTAAATACTTTCAATGTGCTCAGTGTAGATACTTGAGGCCTGCAAACAATGCATTGTAAATGATACTCCATGTGCATGCGACCTGCATATGAAGTCCTATTTTTGTCTTGCATTTGGAAAAGACTTTTGAGAGGACAATTACATGGTTTCAGGGGCTATTTGCATTTCATACAACAAGAGAAAAGAGAAGGTTTCTAGTTGTAGCCTTGTAGAGCGGCAGAACAGCAGACAGTTTGTTTACACTGCTGCTGCCTGATATTCTCCATAGAATAGCCCTGGATGGCAAACATCAGCAAAGTGTCAACTAAAGGTTTCATGAGAATATTTTCATTCACTTGCTTTGCTCTTCTAAGCCACAACTATTCCTGAAGTAAAAAGTCGCAGCTCCATATATCACCAGCCACCCAATGATGAGCAGGTGCTGTTTCCAAGATGAGCAGGTGCTGTTTCCAGTTGCCTGCGGTAAATTTCAAGCAGAAATCCGACTACGAGTTTCCTAATTGTGACAGGCCAATGAGATGCCCACACTGTGTCATTTGCCTCCTTGGTGAAAACAAATCATGTCTGCCTTCCCATCATTGCCATCATTCTGGCGGTATCAGGGGACAAAAACAAGACTTTTCATCTTTATCCCTGTAATCATTTCACCGCAAAAACAATCCCTGTTTTCCATCCTGGCTCCCCTGTCACCTCAGCCTGAAAGCTCAACGTTTAAGACAATATGGCAGGGAGCTCCCTCAACAGCTGAATGGTTTGGAAAGCTACTATGTGGCAGCACTCCATTTGGTCAGACAAAACCTTCTCACTTTGACTCAGAGCAAACAACTTATTATTTGTGCTTGAGTTGAAATTTCACCAATGGTCTCCTGGGTGATGTATCATTAAAGGACAGTTTGATTTGATTTGAATTCTGCAGTTTGTCTTTAAAGGTACATCAAAGCTGTGCACTGAGTCTGACAGCTTTAGCTGGTGGTCTCCAACGAAACTTTCTTTGGGGTAAAGTAATCTTTTAATTTTGGATTCAAAGCTTAAAAAAACCTTAGCAACGATTACCTAAAATCTGCCAGCAAAAAAATCAATAGCTCATTCCCCAGTCCTGTAATCCTCAAATAAATATGATCATCTAAGTCTCCACTGCTTGGGAGCTTTGATATAGACAGGGGTTATGTGCAGATTTGATGGCTCACATACGGCAAAAGGATGACTGTAATGTTTGATTGTTTGGGCCATTAGAAGAACTTTACAAAACACTGTCTCTCTATGACTCTTAGATTTGTTATGTGTACACAAGTAAAGCAACTTTTTATATCTTCAACAAAGTCACTAATAAGGTTCACTTCATTGCTATTCTGAGCATGGTGGAAAACTCTACAGAAGGGCTATGGAACAGAGAGGGCTGGAGCACAGAGCATTGGTATGCTGCTGCAGCAAGAGAAGGACTCAGCAGGTCCACCATAGAGCAGCATGAACCAGAGGGCAGGGCAACAGCCGGCGTGGCTGTCACTGTTCATTAGCAGGGCGCCGTAAGCTACCTGAAGCCCACCAGAGGCCAGCACCGGGAGGTGGGTTGGGGGGGCACCTCGTTACCACCCAGCCACGAATCCCAAAATATCTCGAGATTGCAGCAGCTCTGAGATACATCTACACTACAGAGGACAAAAACTGTATTATATTATACATAGTCTACTATTGGATTCCTAATCTGTTTACTTGCACATACTTGAAGCTGCTTGTTCAGCTGATTGTTCATCCAGTTGTTGCTATGCACATAAGAGACCGAGGTGGCTGATATACCTGGGAGAGAGCACATTTGAATAAACTACTTTAAATTAGACTCATATGTCATCACTGAATACACTGAGGGACTGTAGAGAATGTATACTTACTAGACCATGCTGTATCACTCAGCACCCACAGGTGCAGGTGATGATGAATAAAACAAATACATCTACTATTTATTATCTGTATTACACACTTTACCATGACAGATAACACAAATACTATAGCCCGCCAAGACACATACAGTACACAGCTGGAATAGGAAAACTGACTGGACCTTCACTGTAAGTCTTTATGTGTGACTTTTTATGGGTAAAAAACAGCCTGTTTTCATATTGCCTTCAGTCCTACACATCCAATTATTTCCATCCAAATCTCTATTTTCGCAATGGCAAATTACTGAGAAGCATTGAATCGACTATGCAGTAATGTCAAGGACTCGCTACTGTGGAGCAACATTCACAGTGTGATGTTTGGGGATCTCTATAGAAGCAGCTGGTGCTGCTGTTACTGTAGCGTGGGATGAAGTGATGGTACGTGGCAGAGAGAAAAGGATGAACTTCCTGTGCTGTCTAGCCCAATAAAGTAATTTAATGATGCTGGTGAAGATAAAATGATAAAACTGACAGCCAGGTCCAACACCTGAAGGGCAATGGATGCATCATCAAACACACATGCATTCCAAACTATAAATCACACTAAAGTCTAGAGAAGAGTAGGAAAAAGGCCACGGATGGCTGAACTTCTGCATAATGTGTTTGCAGTATGTTTTCCGACCAAAACATATTACAGGGCTGTGTCATAATGCTCTGGGATCCATCATGTTAATCACACACAGTGATCACTCATGGAAGCGACGCCTTTTGCTGAGCTTCAGCATTTCCTATCAACTGGTCTGACTGATAGGTGATAAAATGTTTCAAGTGTCAAGTGTGGCTGTAGGTAATGGATACCTGGCCCAGATTAAGAACTTGCCATCTGGAAAGTGAGCAAAGCGGGGACAGATGATCCTTCAGAGCTGCCCGACCAGTGCTCCTGCTCCAGAGGACATGAAACACAAATTGGTGTGCAAATATCTCCTGGAAAATGTCATCTCCTTAAATAAAGAGCCCCTAACCCAATAAGCCTGCTGATACAGGGCGACTAGACCAACAGCAATTTCTCACATCTTATTCAGCTGATGAACCTATGTTATCTGATTGCATTTTACAGTTAGGGCAATAGTGCTGAGATTATATCTGCTGCTGATGAATAAATTCATCATAATCATCATCTAAAGGTGAATTGGAAATACATTATGTGTGCCAGTCACATCAGTCATTTCTTATTTTACATTTGAACTGGTATCTAAACAATGTGCTTCCACAGCTGTTATCATTCACAGCAGTATTGATCTTTCTTACATTCATCTTTAATCCATGTAGTGACAATACTAAACCAAAACCTTCTCACCTTGAAAAAAACATTGACAGCCTCAGTTTTATAATCTACCCAGCATCACAAAGCATCCCTGTCAGTGACATCCCTGCCCCCTGCCTCTTGAGTTTAATTCTTGGGCAAGGTGTAGTCAGTTTAATACTGTTCCATTTTAACACTCTTCTCATTGTCAGAGCTACATTCATGTATAGAGATGCTCAGACATTACTATTCCTGTCACTGTTCAAACAGGTTCCTCCACGTAGGCAGAGATGTGTGCGGGGGGAGGGCACTGAACTCCAAACCTTTCATTTTTGATGGCAGACTTGGTTGTCATCTTACACTTGTTTTTATACTGATAAACCATCTCAATCATAACGCAAAAATATCTGGAAACGTCATGCAAGGTTTGACCTTCATAAGCCTGCAGCACAACATTAGAACACAAACCCCTCTCAATCAGCAAGCTGTATTATGGTTGATTTTGACTGTTCTGACATTTCAGGACACTTCAGAGGTTCTTTAAGAGACTGAACGAAGAAACATAATGATATATATCACTTCTATGCAAGGCTGCGATACATTCGATAAAGATCATTTCTAGAGAGAAGTAGAGGTCATGGACATGATAAGATTTTTAAAATGCATTTTAATAGTATTGACTCAGAATTGCCAAATGTTTAGAGTTAAACAAAAGAGGACAATGAAATGTATAAATAAATCATGGATAAGTCAGTTATTGATGAATTCTCCCACTCAAATTTTATACACTATACACTTTCCATTTTTCCCCATTGTTTGATTCCATTCATTTAACCAAGGTCTGATGAAGTAAGAGTGAAATAAGAAAGAATCAACATTTTTATAGTTTTTTAGTACTCACATGCCAGGAAGCAGTCCATACTGAAAGAGATGTTGTCAAGAGAGATGGCTGAACCGGGTCCAGGCCCATCCTCTGTGCTAAACTGCAGCCAGAACCTGTGGAGGGACAGAGCTGTTGTAACTACCTTACAACCTGTGAATGGTTGGATAGCTTCTGACGGAAATGATGCAAGGAAGACTTTATCATGCTTTAAGAAAAATACCACTGAGGTTTGGCTTTCGAGGGTGTGCATTGTGTGCCTTATGACAGCTTAGTCAGTACTGTCAAGAACTATTCACTATCTCTTTTAGCAGAGACAAAAGAGCACGGTTTGACTGCAGACAGGGATGAAACACATTTTCTGCTTCCAAATTAAATACTTTGATGCACAAAATAATTTAGGCAGACACAGTTACACAAACAGGGTATGAGATATATGTCTCAAACCTTTAAAGTAATAGTTTGACATTTTGGTATATTTGCCTCTGTGCTTTCTTGCTGAGATTCAAATGAGAAGATCAACATCGTTCTCATACTGTATCTGTCTGATAACTATGAAGGGGGAGCCAGCAGTTGGTTTGGTTAGCTCAGCTAAGCTCAGCGTAAAGACTGGTAACAGAGGAAAATGCTTGTCTCTACCCAAAGTAACAAAATCCACCCACCAGCCCCTCTTAATCTCACTAAACAACATGTTACGTTTTCTTTGCTGGACCAGTTGATAGGAAACGGAGAAGTCAATGGATTGAACAATATACAAGCTGTTCATTTGTGATGTTTAGAGGATCTGGCAGGGTAGGTTGATTTTGAGTCTGGTTAGCTGTCTACATCTAGTCTTTATTCTAAACTAAGATAACCAGCTGCTCACTCCAGCTTCATATTCATCCTACAGGCACAAGAGTGGTATCAAACTCTCAGGCAAGAAAGGGAATAAGCGTATTTCCCAAAAATGGAAATGGTTTTGTGGTTGCAGAGTTTACTTTATTTTATCTATTTCTATCTTTAAGACAGTGATGCTCACAAGAAGTGATTGGGCTTCCTGTGGCTGTAACAGTCAGGAACATAACCTACACTGAGTTCTAAATCAAAAAGCATTTCTCTCCAACACCATCACTCAGTCAGATTGGAGCTTTGTATCTGTCAATTGCAACATTTAATATGACAATTGTTGCTTAAACTTGATGATAATCATATTGTATCTCTGTTCTCGCTGTCAACCCAGAGGTTCTCAAAGCAAAACCACTCATGCAGAATCTACATATACTGTCTGCTATGTCCTGACTCTTGTCTGCACTTTAGGCTGTATTTCTGATTCCATTTAAGCTCTACAAAGGTCACTGTGCGGAGACTGGCAGGTTCACCTCATGGTTACGGACATGACATTCTAATTAAGAGCACGATCACAGCTGACTACATAACCCCGGAATAAAAAATTAATCACTCTCAGTGGAGTAGGATTATCTAAGCTCGAATGGCAAAGAAACCCCCAGTCAGGCAAACAGAGATGAAATGCCTTATCTTTTTTTTTTGCTTTATTCTATTTTGTTTTAATTTCTCTCTTCTTTGAGGGGAAATCAGGGCCATGGCTAATTGGAAGGCAAGTAGGGTGGGTAGAGTCTTTTGTATTGATTTCTTCTCTCTCTATCACAGATGAGTGGAATAAAGAAAGGAAGATATTTTGTACAATTGTACACATGGCAGGTCCATGGTATAAGATTAGAGTCCCTATGGGATTCATTAATTTTGTGGCGTTGAGAGGAAATGTTTCACAGAAAATGGAATGTAAATGTTGAAAATCTGCATTTATGTGAGGTGAAAAGAAGGAGGAAGAGCCTCTTGGTTCTGTTTCTTAAAGCTTTCTTTTGCTGTGGGAGCACTTAAGTATTTGCAAGAGTGTGTTAAAGGTTTGTTGGGATGAGAGCTGGGTGGCTAATCTGATTAAACATGGAATTACCAGTCTGATACCTCCAGACAGTCTGAACACCTACTGTAGCCTTGACATAGTCAAAACGGCCTCTTATGTGGTGAAACAGGTGAGCGTTTATCGTACCAGTCTGACAGCGCGTAAAGGGGAAGTATGATGAGCTTCCAACCCCTCTCAGATTTGGGTTCACTGGCTGAATGCCACAGTCTGCGCTGCTCCTCAGGGCCTGTACTGTTCTCCACTATCCACAGAGACAGCGACCCCTTCTGTAAGCCTCCAGAACATAGCCAGAACCGCACCTGTTGAAGTAAGTTGGAATTTCCAATGGAAAATAGAGTCAAATAAAGATTAAGCATTCAGTATAGGTTACCACAAAGTTGGATGGTTGATTTTTGAGGTGCATGGTGTGTGTTTGTATATAAAATACCACAACAACTCTAACTTCCCCTGAATATTTTTGAATTGAAGTAAACCAGCAAAGGGTGTTATCAGTCAAGAAAAAGATGCACTTAAAATTGCACAGAGATCCGCAATAGCCATCTGTTCAGCTCTAATTATTCCAAGATTAATAGAATTCAACCAGGATGTGATTTGGGTTATTTTTCCATGCTGCTCCTGCATGCTTCAGCACAAATCAATCTCATTTCACTGTTTCCAGGAGGGACGTGACGGGTGTAAACCTGCTTGAAATTAAACAACACTCAGGCCATGGTAGGAATGAAACAGTAAAAGCAAGTCTCAATCTGAAGCTTGCTAACAAGCATGCGATGTGACCATGTCCCTTTACAGCATTATTTGGAGCCAGGAACATAATTCTTGCTTCACCATTTAAGCGGAACAGACTTGGCTTAAGCCTGATGAGAAGCACACGTAGAGACGATGCTATCCAGACAACCGAATTTACCACTTTTATGTTGAGTGCTTGCACTGTGCTTGTCGATAGCAGGTTGTGGTCCTTATCGTCAACTGTGAAACCACATGGTGACCGTTTAAACATCAAGATTACAGGCACTGCACAGCACACACTGGGCACGACATGAAAGTGAATGTGGTCTGTAGCTAATACCCAAAACTAATATCCTCAACATAGTTGTCCAAGAGCAGACAGGCTAGATTGAACAGCACCAAATCAGTGTAGAGAAAAGGATTTAGAGTGTTAATCTGGAATCATGGCTAATCTTTGGCTGCGTGCCAAGGTGCTGGGAGGCCAGGTCTACCCATGGTGCCTTACTGCCTCCACTGCTGCCCTCAAATATCAGACAGCACTAATTCACACCTGAGAGAAAGCAACATTCTCATTTTATTTTTCAGGTCTTTCCGTCTTCCTCGCGGCAACTTTCCTTTCACGTTGAGACTAACTTTATTTTCCCTCTGTCTCTCTTATTATCTTTGTTTTCTGACGTCTTTACCTTCCTCCCCACCTCCATCCCTCACTTCTGTCTCCCCCTCTCTCACCTGAATCGCTCCTCGCCTTCACTTCAACTGTGCAAAGTAAACAAACAAAGGGCCAAAGGTCGCTGTGCTGAGCAATATTAAAATCACTAACATAAGTCTAAATGCTAGATGCAAGAGCATCAATCAAGACTTCAAGTACACAGCCCTTTCACCCAGAGACCTGCTCTGTGAGCTTCATGGTCTGAATAATGCATGACACTTAATATTTTCACAACAGGTCAGCAGATACAACCTGTGATTGACAAGGTCGACCTCAGTGTCTGTTAGTATCTCTAAGGGACATGCAGATGGCACAGTGCTAACCTACTGTCTTGGTACATTAGCATTTGATTTTCGATATGTTTCTGAAAGCAATTTACATATCAAATTAGTGAGTGAATGTCTATATTTCTGGTGATGGCTGGAGCACTGAGTTCACGATTAAATTACAATACTATGAATGCTCCTTATTTAGTTAGGACAAGTTTAAACTCCAGCCAAACCTGCGTTACATAATGCTACATTTGCCAAATCCATTCATTATTCCTGATCCTCAAAACACGTACTTTTGTAAAAGTGAAGCAAACCCAATACAAATATTAAAGTATAAATTTATCTACAGTATATCAGTGTCTTTCTATTGTAAGACTTTAAGCCATCCAGGGCTTATGTAAGAAGAGACCTTTACAAGCTGCTTTTAAAATAAATCAGTTGAAAACATTAAACAGTCAACTGGAGACAGCTGGAGTTTTCAACCAATGAATTAATATTATCAATATCATTTTACACTAGCAGCTAATTCAAGCTGATATAATCTGCTAGTGACAGCTGTCACTTCAGTGGAGAAAATCCATGGTCATCAGTTCAAAAGGAAAAAGCCTGCTTTTCAGTGTGAAATTGAAGACCCATGTTTTCAAAAAAGTACAGCACATTTGAAGCAGTATCACATAAACTACACAACTGCTTTGAGAGAATGGAAAGATTGACAGGTGTAACGATAATAACTATGGGTGATGGGGCTGAGTGAACTGTCAGTTGTGTACGTGTGATCATGTGTTTGTATGTGCATGTCTGAGAATAAAGATTATATTCACACTGTGCAGAGACACACTCTATACTTTGCTCACCGTGCATGGGGAGTTTCTGAGAGGAGGGGGGAAGAGAGGGCTCCTCAGTAATGCTGAGCCACGCTGACCTTTGAACTGGCCTCCCTCCACACTGAATGTAGCACCTTTAACACACAAACACACACATTAAACAAACAGAATAAAAACCGTGTCAGAAATAAAAAATATTATACAATCTAAATCTGTGCATGTAAAATGAAATAAGAAATCTTACATCATACATTTTCAGGTTTTGAATTGTGATGCAACCATTAGTGAGTCAGAGTGTTGGCATGTTTCTCTACTTTTTCTCCATCATTTGTTCGACTGCACTGCACAACTTAACCAAACTAACTCTCATAAAGTTCTGTCTGAGAAAAGCTCAGTTCAACAGAGCCATAGCAACAAACAGTACAGATAACATTAATTTCCCCGCCATCATTTTAGGCTAATTATTGCAGTAATATAGCAACAAAAAAATCAAGACAAAATCACCATATATGGTAAAAAATACAATGCTCCATTTATAGTTTCTACACTCTACTTCTGAGATTTCTGTAAATAGCTGAGAACAAAAACAAGCCTCAGCAAGCCAAGACTTTAAAATCTCATCAAGGTACACACTGGAGTCACTGTACTGAAGATGAATTTCAGATGCGGGGCTCAGAGTCTATATGCTGGAGCTTTTATACCCAGTGGGTTGCTGTTTGGATCAATGCAGAGAGCTCGGAACAAGACAACATGACTGTGTCTGACACATCATAGGTTCTGATTACCTTTCCATATTCACAAACTGAATACACTCAAATGTCGAAATTATTGGTTTAAATGCCCTAGTCTTACTTCAGTGTAAAATTTCCCCCTTTGAAGTCTCTTTTAATGAAGCATTACAAATATATACACTGTTGGAGATGCTGCAAACAGCTGCTGCTGCCGTTTCATCACTTGATCGCAACAGTGTTTATGAGATTTTAAGAGACGTGTATGAACCACCTGAGGATGGGCAGCTCTGTCTGGTAGCCTTGGCGGGAGACTGGACTCTTCTCCAGGAGAGACCGCGACCCATTATTGATTGCCAACTGCACTCGCCTTCTTCAAAAGAGCAGTAGCTCCCATTGAGAAAGCGTCCTGGAGAGAGACAGGAGAGAGAATATATCAAGGGAGGAGGGAAGATGATGATACAAATGGGGGGGGGCATGTAATGAGTGGACAGGCCTGGCAAGAGAAGAAGAGAGAATGGAGGGGAACACTGACAGCCAAACTGCCAAGGAGAAAGAGGACAGGGGTGAGGTGGGGACTGGGGATCAAGGAGTTGAGTGACACTGAAGGCAAAGAGGTTGAAAGGAGAGAGGCATGCAGGAGGTGAAGACTAATGGCTCTCAGGACTCAATGTGTTGGTGAAAATTAGAGTTGAGGTGCAGTGCGAGGGGGCTCTCAGACTGACTCTACAAACAGAAACAGTAAATGGAAAAGCCCTGAAGTATCTGGAGGGGGAGATAGGAAACAGCAAAGGAAGAAGGAAGAGGCTCTGAGGGTAAATGAGAAAGCTGAGGTGGTGACATGATGTGTTTAGGTGAGCAAGTCAACACTGAAAGAATGGCATGAGCCCTGGAGGCATGGAGAATGTTTTATTGTGGAGAAAACTTGTGGAACCACAAAAAGAGAAGTGTGTGTGTGTGTGTTAAGAAAAGGTGCAAACTCCTTGATTTGCAAACAAGGTTTCTGGTTTTACGTTTTAGTAACTGACAGAAGAAATCAAATACAATGAAGTGGACCAAATATTTAAATATCCATTCTTTTGCAAAGGCGCAATTTTGATCACATGCTCTCTTTTCCAGTTCATCTCCACTTATAGATAACAGATGTGCATATATGTATAGTGCACCACGTCAGTTTAAATATTTCAAACTACTGTCACTGAGTCCTTCCAAGGTGCTGAAATGACTGCACTGGAAATACCTGCCATATAAATAAATTAAATAACATGGATTATTTAAGTGCGCCACTCACTGTGGTGAAGTTCAAATCAGAGATACATGTGTTCTCTATGCTATGGAATTAAATGAGGCATATTTTCTTTCCTTGCACAGTTAGATCTATTAAGTCCTATTGTGGAATCACTTTAGTTTTTGCTGAGTGTTATGACAGTTTGTGATAACACTGAGGAGCTCTGAGGCTCGAGTTTCATTTCAGCGTTTGAAAGTTTTCACCTTAAGTTTGCTTTATGTTCCTTTTATCTTCAGCTACTGTCTGTGAGTGCCCAGTGCCTATAGGAATCTGTAAGTGCCCTGATAACAGTGTGCTTTTTGGAAATAGCATCATCCAGATAATGGAGCTGAAATTGGCTGGAGCAGAGATCATAAGGCAGGTATTCTTCAGGAACAAAGGCAAGAAAAATGCTTCCTTTCTCAATGACACTCACATTAGAATTATTGTCATGATACAAAGGGCTTTTAACAGGTCTCACACACCTAAAACATCACAAAAATAACTGGGAAAAAATCATTATCGTTTATTTTTTTAGGTGCCAAAATAGATTTTTTTTTTCCAGTGATGTTTTTCTCAAGCAAGTGAAAGCTTCTCTGGACTTTTTGGGTGAATTTCATGTTCTTCTGTGTCTTGCGTTATCATGAGTCACTCTTTGTTACATAAACAAGTCAGTGCCACTTTAATGTGCTTCATGCACAGAGATCCAATGTCACATAATATGAAGCTGCTCACAGTATGAATAGAAAGGTCTGTGGGGATGTCACTTCAGACATATCTATACACATTAGCTCTGTGCAGATTTGTCACTCTGCCTTTTGCTTTCCAAGCTATCTCTCTTCCCTGTCATTGCCATTAGTCTAGTTTTGCCACTCCCCAATAGACTAAACTGGTAACACATTATTTAATGAGGTGTGAATGAGGCTGACATAACAGTATCATTACTATTTTTTGAAAACTGACATCAACATTACTTAATTTTTATGAATGATGAGTTAAGTGTCAGTGACTTGTGTCATGACAACTTGGAAAAAAAAACATGTCATGGTAGGTTTCATGTAATAAAGTGTGATTACGTTGGCAAATGCTCTCAAAAAATAATATTCTTTACCTCTTTACCAATGTAAAGAGTTCAGAAGATTCATAAAGTCTTAACAATGTACTATTATCCTGTCAAATCTAATAACAGTTTAAATTATTACAGTTACTGTTATTGGTTTGAGGAAAATCCCCATGAAGTGATGTGGTACTCGACCAAAGAAAGACTGGGTAGTCACAGGAGCATGAGCAGTAACAGTTACCACAGCCTACCAGTCAAAGACATCATAGCTCTGGCCTCACTCTCTAACAATGAGTGATATTTGGGAGGAGCAACGATCTGTCATCACAGTTGATATTCCAAGAAAAACTAAACAAAAGAAAATTTGGCAAATTACCACTTTAAGGTCCTATCTTTGATGTAAAGCAGCATTTCTCTGTTGTTGCAGGGAAACTGTGGTGTTGGAAAGCAGTAGGGTATCTGCAGAATTTAGACTGACTAAGATCAACCAGAGGAAACTGTGACTCTCAAAGAGTGGAGGATGTGTTTATGCATAATGATGCTGGGAAAGGATGGTGAAGGAGATCCACAGGGACTTGATTTTCATTATATGTCAGGAATGTTTGTGATTGACACAAGCTAAGTTTGTTCCTCCTGCCTCTTTCTGCTTCTTACTGTTAATGAGCCTTGGCACATCTTATGAAGGATTTAAATAGATCAAATCAGATGAAGACAACTTGTGGATAGATCATAGAGAATAGGGTATCAGAGAGGGAACACTATGTGATTTGGGGGAGCAGGGGCTAATTGTGATGAATGATGGAGACGAGAATGAAATAAACACACACACACCATGAAGTACCGGGGTAGACTGTGTGCGACTGTGAAAAAAAACAAACAACGTGACAGTGTGAAGCTGGACCTATGAACTATGGATTGTCAGTCACTGTTCTTAGATTGAGAGACAGAGAGAAAACCTTGATTCAAAGCAAATGACATCTGGCCTTCATGCCTCTGTGCACTTCAGCATGGTGCGGGCAGACAGTGGAGAAGGTGTGTGAAGATGCAGAGAAAAGAGGTGTTGGATCTTAAACATTTTCTAGTTGACTCACAGCAAGTATTAGACCACACTTCCCATACTCTGTTGCTAATGTAAATATACAAATACTAGTCTCACGATGGTGCTCATAACACATGATTCAGAAATATTTATATAAACATTGCACTTTCTGTTGCCTCATACTGTACTGTAGATGGTTGCTGAATGACTTCAGTGTCGTGTAAAAGCTCGCTTTGTGTTTTGCTGATTATATTTACACTCAAATGTCCAATTCTGTCTTCTACAATCAAAATGTTACACACAAACACACTTATTACATTCAAATGGAGATTATACCCTTGGGTTAGCCTCACTGGCCAATTAGCACTGATAAGTCCTCCTGCAGTAAAAAGAGAGCCTGAGTGCCTGGCTGGGATTTTCATCCTCTCGTTACCCTCTTATCTTTCAGCGACCATAGTTTGCAAACCTATGAGCACAAGGGAGCAGCCATCATTTTAATAAGCGCCACATGGGAGGCTGACCTGCACTGTGGGCAGGAGCAAATTATTTCTGGTCAGTTTAATACGGGTGAAAAACTCTGAAATCAAACTACAACATTTAAAAACACTGTAGGGGGTAAGAGTCTGAACTGTGAAGACAATGTAAAAAAATGCACACACGCAGGTAGGACTAAAAAAAGATCCTCGCCGCTCATGCACACAGACACAGACACAAACACAGACACACAAACAGCAGGGCCTGGGGGACTTCACTTGTGAATAAGATGTCAGCATACTTGGCTAGTGTTCCTCCTAGGGCTTGAGAAAAGCAGAAAACAAATGTGCAAAGAGGTAGAAATAACAACTATGGAATATGTCAAGGGTGAGAAATGCTAGCCAAGCATAGCTCTGCTGCCTTTTTTTCTGCCTTTCCTCCTGCCTCACTGTCAGGAAAGCACATGCAGGCATTCAGTTGTTGCTCTGTTGGGCAGGATGCAATGGCTTCATTAAAGACGTCTCACAACGGCTGACCAACTTCACAACTAGGCTGTTTTGATCCAGGAGTGAATGCAGGAAGGACAGCTGACACGTGAGCTTTCCTCTCACACATTCTTATCAACAGCTGCGTTCTTGTATCGCGGTGTACTCACGACAGAGGTCGCCTTCGTCATCGCCGAGCGGACAGTCTGTACTGAAGTCACACAGTTTGTCCAGTGGGATCCCAGGTCCCTGGTGACAGTTGTACTGACCCTCCAGTGTGATGTTAGGACCAGGTGAGGATGCTGGACAGAGGAGGAGGAGGGAAAGAAGACAAAGAAAACTTGTGATATCAAGTAATTCTTCACACAGACATTGTAACAGAACACAATACAAACGGAAAAAGTTTCCAAAGTGTCTTCAGAATTTAGAAAACACTTTGCGATGGCAGCAAAATCAGAAAACATAACAACAAAAAAATCTATTGTGAAGCAAAGGGAAAAAAACCCAGATTATGTCCCAAGTTTACTTATTGAATACCGCTTCTAGATTTATATGTTAGACAGAAAACACAAATCAGTAGCTCGGGGAAATTTTACAAATAGTAGAAAATATATAGTCACCACATAAAAGTACATCAGTCAGTGACAAAGGCTAATATAACCCCTGACTGTAAACCTTGTACGGCATCCACAGACTGCCTGTAGCATCATAAATAACTTGGCCCAGGCTGCATAAGCATCTGGCTTTGAATAGAGTACATATCCATCAGACAAGGAACACAAGCAGCAAAAACAATGACCTAGATACTGTAGCAGGTAGCAGAGGAGAGCACACACACACACACACACACACACACACACACAAATTGATATTACCGGTCTCAACAACTCAATTGGAACCTGGGACATTTGCATACCTATGCAAATTAGAGAGGTGATATCTCCAGGTTGTGGAAACTGACTGCTCACCTCCACCTTAATCATCAGAGAATGATCACAGTGACGAGAACAAAACAGAAAAGAGGGAAAAAAAAACTTTCCGCTGATGGGGATCTTGTTTTCCCCCCTCACTCATAAGGAAAAAACGAGAAGTGATTGTTATCATGAGTGACTGGCTCCGCTTACTGTAGTTTGCCCTTGATCTGTATTATGTAGATTTATTCTACGTGCAGACAAACTTGAGTCAGAAGTCTGATAACGCTGGAGTCCATGACAGGAGAGGGAGTGTAGAGCAAATACTGTTAGCTGACTGGATATACAGTACAGTAATGCTACACTAATTTTGCCACACAGCATTTGTAATGATTGTACTCTGTTGTTCCAGTTGCATAACTTTCTCTCTGACACAATGATGCACTTTTGACATGACTTTTTTCAAGCTCTGATGTACATGAAGGCGACAGGCTCACATACCTGTATTGGGACAAGATGCAGTACAGCGTAAATCAACACTAAAACATTTCTAATGTTGTGTCAGAACATCAAACTGTGAAAAACACCAATATACAGCAATATTACTACTGTTTCTTGATGCTTCTGTTGCATTTAGTTTTAGAACCAGGCTCCAGAAAACAGGCAGGTTAGGACAAACCAAAATAAGTGGATGACTAATTATTTAATTATTTTTATATTATAAGCTATTATTATAGATACATGTTAAATAAACGGTTTGTTTATTTTGCTGCATGGTTTAGCAGGTCTGAGGGAAATACAATTTAAGATAGATAGATAGATAGAAGACAGTACATAATCTATTTCACAGTGCAAAGTGTGTGGGTGTAAGAGATGCAATTAAATGTGTGTTAAGTAAAATTTATCAGGTGAAACTAAAGCAAAAGTCAGATTAATTACCTGCTCTAATATTTGCGACATATAAAGTTTAAGTACACAAATCAAGTGCTCGGTTTCAGTAATTACACTACAGTTGTTACTGCCACTCTTGCATGGTAGGAGCACAGAAATGATTGTCTGGTTAAAATGCAGTAGAGAGCAGAAATTTCATAGCTATGCCTGATTAGCAGCACACTTCACTCCTTTTTTCACTGTGGGTGAGAAACCTTAAGGCCCAGTGAGAAACTGGCATAGTCAACTCTATGGATTAGAAAGAGGGGGTGGCATTTTTTATTGGACAAAAACACATTAGTCAGGGGCCTCCCACAGTGCACTATTGTGGCAGGGCCTTAATGGCTGCAGAGAGCCATATTAACATGTCAGTGAGTAATCCAGTTCAAATTCTTTGAAAAAATATTAGACTGAGTAAATGACTTTGATAATGAAAAGCTTTTTTCATCAGTGCTTTGCTGCATAATATGATTCATTTTGCAGCACTCTTTACAAAGTAAAGACTGTGAACTGTGCATTTGCTTGCACACAAAAAAATCACAGTCTCACAGACATGACATTTGCAGAACGCACATTTACAGAAGAGCACACAAGATAGCAAATATGCCATTTTATTCAAATGAGGTGAGGCAGAGGCTTGTTTGATTTTGACCAACTGTGGTGGTTTAGATGTGGTCTTGCTATGTGTACTCAGTCATGCTCAACACACATGCATTATGCATTCATTGTGCCCAGTGGCTTCTTCTTTGTATAATGTTGACACCGCAAGCAGGACAATTTATCAAGTAAGAAAAAAGGTATCTTGAGTTCACTGAAACCTTTGGGCAAGGTATGTAAATTCATCGATTTATCTTAGTTTGATGACAGTGGAGTAAAAAGTATCAAAGTGGCGATGTCACTGAACTTTAAGCTCCTACAGCAAGTAAGTGCAGCTAGACATGGCCACTGCACTCTACATGCACTCCTGGTCCACCGCAGTTCTTAAATCACACCTGTCAGATTGCAAAAACAAGTGGGTCGGTGGGGGATCTATTGCCTGTGGGAGTAAGTGAGTTTTGTTATCGGTGTGCTCAGGGGGTTGATTTGTCTTTGTAAGGGGAATGATGTACGAGTGGTGAGGAGCTGGACAGGTGACAGAGGGCACAGCAGCCGCTAATAAATGACAAAATAGATACACAAACACAGCAAATGAGGTGCTTGTTGGAAACAGCTAACAATTAGTCCTTCTGTGTACAGCTGTTAATGTTAAAAAAAAACTGAAAACACTTACAATGACAAAGAAAGCCTGGGTTATTTGAGTCGTTAGCTTCATCATATGTGGAAACAGCTGTGCATAAGGTACACACTTCACTCATTTAGATCAAGTTCCAAGCTATTATACCTGCTATACCTCTGACAGCTTTAAAAGGAATACTGTTTCAGGTGTTTACGACAAATGTTCAAAGGAAAAATAAACAAACCCACCAGACAAGACACTAAAAGAAACATTTCATGCAGCAAGAAAGCCAACCTATTCAGAGATCAACAAATATGCTGTATTTCAGTCCTGAGAAAATCAATACTGTAGGACAAAAAAACATTTATACATTGACACATATAGTCTTAACAAAAACAGACTCTAGTGTCAATTCAGACGCCCTGATGTTTGTTTTTGTTTTTTTTATAACTACACATTATATTTCTGATACAATTCTGTAGAAAATAACAGTAACTGGTTCACTTCCTCAATACTACCTTCCAGCTTTGTATGATTTCATAACAAATAAGTTTCACTCCAAAATAATGCCTTTTTCAAGGTCCATTGGGTTTTAGAGTCAGAGTTGCAGGTCTACATTGACACCCATGTTCGGTTGCAAAGCTGAAGAAACAGGAATGGCAGACACCCTGCTGTTTACTATACACCCCTGTTGCTTTTGTCTAAATGTCAGAGAGGAATGAAGAAAGCCATCAGTCACATTCTACTGTAAAATGTCCAGGTTACCAGGATTGACAACTTCCAGTGAATAACTGGTAAACAATGAACAAGTCACCAGAGGAGAATCAATTAAAACATGCTAGTACTGTCAATATACTGTACGTCGTCAAAACCTGGCGTTGCCACTGGTAACATTCAGTAGGCGGGGGGATTAGATTGTACTTGTCTATCGTTGTTAATGGCTGCTCCAAAAGATGGGTCCAGGGTTTATTATACATGATAGTGTTACCAGCTATTATAGTGGATACATTGCTGCTAAATTGAATGTTAGAGTTATGTTTGAATATACTTTTTTTCTTTAGATATTCTGTAAAAACTCTTCCAATGAAGATCAAATCTGAATACAATTCAGTCACATGATCAGATACAGTGGGCACAATGTTATGTTCATAAATTACAACAAATACATGTTATATTAAATGTGGATTTTGTGCTGCTTTCTTCAAACAGCGGTATAATAAATTTGGGCCTTATCATCATTATAAGTTAAATAATTTCTTCATCTACATCTTCTAATTGCAGACAAGCATGTTTTAGAGATGTATTATCACTCAAGTTTTGTTTTTAACTTGTTAACCCTTCTTCCAGCCAAGTTCACCTACTTTTTCAACTTTCATTCAACCCACCTGTTTACAGGATGAAAATCAGGGAACATTTTACCTTCAAGACTAACAGGAAAAACCATACACTAAAAAATAGGCAGATGTCCAAAGTTTTGTTCTAACTGTAGTGTCTGCAGTGCTGTCAATATTGTAAAATAAATCAGTCAAATTTCATAAATGATGAAAGCCATAAACAAAATCAAATATGGAGGGTGACGAATGATGATGTTAATGAAAATAATTAAAGTGAAGGAAAGAGGGTTAGAGGTCTAATGAATATAGAGTACATTAAGTACTTGTCATTGTAGCCAAGAAATTTGGGAGCCATTGGTGTAGAGTGTGTCATGGTTTTAGTGTATGCAGAAGAATAAAGAAATTGTGCATTGTGTTGGAAGTAGTGGTTCCCTTTTTTTTTCGTACTCTCCACTAGTTGAAATCAATTCAGCACTTAACATTTTAGTGTTTTTGCATAACCGCATCGTGCACATCACGTTTTTGAGATTCCACTGATAGAGATGTCTCACTCTGCAGCGTATCATAAAATCATGCAAAGTAGTTTGTCTCGCTATTTGAATAAAACTTTTGCTATGGTTTAGTGGAGATTACTTGTAAATTTGAATACAGACAGACATGTCCTTGTTGAAGTCAAGCTGCAAAAATACAGTCTGGAGTCATGCAGAGGGTAGACTTGTACTGAAATTAATATGGCTTTTGTTTTCCTACAGATGAGCAAGCATGTCAGTCATATCCTGAAATCTCTGTGTGTGCTCTGAAACAACAAAAAACAGTCTGAAGAACTGCCTGGTTTGAGATCTGCTTGTGCTTTGTGTGTACAGAATAGAAATAACTTTAAACCACTTACAAAAAGGGAAAATACAATAGAAAAAAAACCCCTCACAGTCCAGCCATAACAATTCACAAGTAGTTAGAGCTCATTTATCCTACTCTGATCATTCATTGCTTTGTATTATCTAATCTCACATGCTATAAATGATGGACTGTTCTCTGTCATGAGGTAAAAATCTCAAGGGGTCCAAGCAAGGGATGCTCCACTACGCAGCCACCACACTGAAGCCACAATCCGGAGATATTCATGGAGATTTACAGTGGCTGGGTTGCTAAAGATGGATGCAGCTGGGTTTCCCACTGGACAGTCGACAGGACAAGAAGTATTTGCTCATGAATTCAATTAACTGCACACAGCCACGCTCGATTGGTCAGAGCTGTGCCCAATCACTATTGCTATCTGTCATACTCACTGCTGGAGAGGCATCGGCACACACAAGAGCAGACTGGCTGAGACAGAAAATAATACCTTTAATGTCTATTCTACATTCCATGGATTCATTTTTTTAACAATACAAAATTGAAAATGATTTTGTTTGAAGTATTGTACTAAAGATAATGAATTCAACATGAGCTATAATTTCTCTTTTTATAACTGTACTGATCCTTTCTGACCAAATATGTTTGACTCGCCTGTGGAAAGAGCATGGAGCTTAAAGGTAGCATCAAAGCAAGACTTAAGAGTCTACAGCCATTCTAACAGCTATGAGCTAAGTGCTAACATTAGCATGCTAACATGCTTACTATGACAATGATAACATGTTAAGTAGGTACATGCTTACCATGTTTGCCATCTTAGTTTAGCATGGTAGCATACTGACATTATGATAATTAGCAACAAACACAAAGTAGCCTACAGCTGAGGCTGATGGGAATGTCATTCCATTTTGCAGATATTTCTGTCATAAAGTTTGGACATATTGAAATTTTGATCTACTGATGGAGCTTGATGAAAAGTCAGGTGATCACCAAAGCTATTACAAGAATGGCATGAATGGCTGTCCCAAATTTCATTACAAGTGTGCAGATAGGTCTGTGCAAGACTATAATTTGACTATCGTTACCGTATCAATGGACAGTGGGATGAGGCGACAATAATCCTAAACTAACATCGGTTATAAACAGATGATAGGAGTGGGATGAGTAATATTAGACTCAGAGCACATAAAATCAACATAAAACCAGTTTGAGATGACTTTTGCTTTGTGACATGATGCATTAACATGCTGAAAGTAGCCATGAGAAGATGGATAAACTGTGGCCATAAAGGGATGCACAACAATACTCATAAACTGTGGCATTCAAATGATGATTGATTGGTATTAAGAGGCCCAAAGTGCACCAAGAAAACACTCCCCACACCATTGCACCACCAGCAGCAGCCTGAACTATTGACACAAGGCAGGTTGAACCTATGGATTCGTGCTGTTGATGCCAAATTCTGACCTTACCATCATCTGCTTCAGCAGAAATTGAGATTCACCAGTCTAACCTTCATTCTTCCAGTCTTCAACTGTCCAGTTTTGAGGAGCCTGTGCCCACTGCAGCCTCAGATTTCTGCTCTTGGCTGTCCCTGTCTCTGAGATCCCTTTTCCCAAATCTGATTGATGTGAACATTAACAGAAGATTCAAACCTGTATCTGCATGTTTTTATACACTGCGCTGCTACCACATGATTGGCTAATTGAATAATGGCATGAATAAACAGATGTACAGACCTAATAAAGTTCCTTATAAAGTGCTTGGTGAGTGTAAATTCTATCATGTTGACATTTGCACTATTTGTAGATTGAAGGCAGTAGAGTTCAGAGAATAGTTGGTGAGTACTCTTAACAGCTCAACCTTATATCTCTCTAATAGAATCTAGTTACAAGTGAAAATTCACACACAATAAAACCGTTCTTTAGCAATTATATTGTACAACACAGTAAAGCCTGTTATTTGAAATTACATGGACAGAAGTGACTCAATGGCCAGATTAAATATTCCATGCAGGAATTCTCAGTACGAATGTATCCTCTACAGAATACCATGAGATTTAAGGTTGCTGTAGCTTAATGACTGACTTTCCATCAATGATGCTTTGAATCCATAACATCCAGAAATTTTCTCCTTGCTGCCAGGTCAGGGTTGATTTAGACATCTGTTCCATTTGGCATGTGTATGCTGGGAACACTCTGCTTGGTGCCCTGGGCCATTTAACACTTGCTCAATATCTTAAAATCAAACTACCTGTTTAGATTGCCTTGGAAAGGTGCCTGCAACAGACACCCAGTTTGTGTTGAGGGGATGCTGCTCAGGGAAAGCCCCAAGGCAAGAGATTAGAGCTAGAATGTGATGAAGCTTCGTACTGCCAGATAGGGCCTTCTCTTGGCAGGTTGTATCTTCTGTTAATTGATGAGCTGTGTTTTTTGTTTTTACTTGCTCCCACTTTTTTGTCAGTGCACATTCTCTTAGGAGCTAACAATGTGTGACCTCCAACAAGTCTGCAATGGAGCTAAAAGTATCCTGAGCCATCAGATGATCTACAGATCCTCACAACAAAAAGAGAAGAAATATCAATCAAATTAAATTCGAGTAAATCCGGCAGGTAGGTGAACTGCTGGCTGCCCCCAAGGCTCCTGAAGGCCTTGGCTTAAATTAAAGAGTGCCTCCTTTCAACATTCTTATCTTAATGTACTTATGAAATCAAGATACAGGAAGTATCTGTGATGAAAAATTACATTTTAGTTCTGATCTTTTAATCCAGGCCCACAGAAGGGGCAGATACATAGGCAGAGAGGCAGAGATCTCTTTTTATGCTTCTCTTAATCAATATCTTTACAATACATTCAACTGATAGTATGAATAAAATAATGGACAGTATGCCATGGAACAAATATTTTGGCATTCAAGTCATTTGACAGGATAACAAAATTCCACCACTAAAAAGTACCTCAAGAAAAAATACATATGGTCTTTTTAATACTGCTGCCACCCCAAGGCAAAAATGCAGCAAATAATCAGCCACTCAGGTTATTCAATTAAAACTAATGAACTGATACACAATTTGCAACTACGCATAATGATTGAAATTATGTGACTAACTGAAATACAGACAGGTCAAATTAAAGGAAAACCAACATAAAGTGTCTTTAGTTAGGTGTTGGGCCACTACGTTCCGCCAGAACAGCTTTAATGTGCCGCGGCATTGATTCTACAATTCTCTGGGAAACTACTGGAGGCATGAACACTGTTCTTCTAACAGTCATTCCTTACTTGGTGTTTTAATGATAGTGTTTGAGAGCGCTGTAACACGTCATTTCATGGTCTCCCATAGGTGTTCAGTTGGGTTAAGATCTGGTGACTGTGATAGCATATGATTCACATCATTTTCATACTCATCAGGACACAAATGTTTGATCGTCACTCAGAACAACTTTGTATTGATTTGCAGTGACCCCTCCCTTTTCCCTCATTAGTGACCCTAGGTGTGTTGGCAGAGGGGGCGAGGTGACTATGGTTTTCAAGAATTGATGTAAATTACAGAAACTTTCTTTTGGGAGCTTTTCTACATTTGAGTCACAGACTGTAAAAATAGAATCTGTGACTAACCCTGTAGTCTGTGTCTTAGCCTCTAGGCCTACCAAGTCAGATAAAGATTTTGTAACAGAATTCTCTAACTTCCTGTCTCGTATTGTTCCATTTCATGATGGTGTTTATACAAGGTGATTTTAATATTCATGTGTGTTGTCCAGTTAAGCCCATGGTGAACAATGCCCTAGACTTCTTTGGCCTTAGCATATATACAAGGGCATACCCTTGACCTTATCATGTTTTATAGGTTTTCTATTGATAATAATAACATAGAAGATGCATGTTTTCTGATTATATGCCTATTGTCTCCAACGCCACCTTATCTAGTCCTTTGTGTACTGCCCCTGGTTATTATTCCCATTACATAAATTGTCTCACTGCAAATCAGTTTGCTGAAGCCTATCAAAGAACTGCCATTGCAACCTCTATTTCTAGATGCTGAGCTTCTCTCTAGTCCAGATAATCTAATTTCCCTTTTCCATTCCTTCTGTTCAGCTATCCTGGACTGTGTAGCCCCACTCAAATAATAGACATCGCAAACTTAAATCCCATCAGTAGTTACACGATTCAACTCATTCAACTCTTAGGCAGGCCTGACAGAAAGCAGAACGGAGATGGAAAAGAGATCGCCTCTTAGTTTCATTTAAAATATTTAAAAACTGTCTGACTAATTTCCAATCAGCAGCCAAAAATGCCAGAGCTAAATATTTCACTGAGTTAATCAGTAAACATTCTCACAGACCAAAAATTCTGTTTATCACAATAAATTCTGTTCTCTATCCCCAAGTATCCACAGACATCTGAAATTGAAAACATTAGATCACATTAGTGCCTACGGCACCCAGCTACCTTTGATTAATCAATTTCAACTGTTTTCCTTGTCTGGTTTGAGGCACATAATCATGCATATGAAACCCACAGCCTCCTCTCATGATGTTGTGCCCCTCTTTATCATAAAGTACACTTTTGATATGACTGGACCTTGCAATCAAGGTATTATTAACTCTCACTTAGCCTCTGGCACTGTCCCTGAATGTTTTAAACATGCAGTAAAAGCACAGACTCCACTCAGAAATCCTAACCTTGATGTTAAATGTTTAGGTTACTATTGGCCCATTGCTAAATTACCTTCTTTTTTCCCCAAAATAATGGAGAAAATTGTCCTGTCACAACTGCAAGCACTCCTGAATACCAAGACTCTTGATCCACTTCGATCAGGGTTCAAAACCCTTCACACCAATAAAATGGCTCTAGTGAAAATGTGATCCTGGTTGTGCTAGATCTTAGTTACATCCTTCTGACACATCTTGAACTGCGGGTTGGTATTACGGGTATAGCACTATACTGGTTGAAATCTTATCTCAAACATAGGACATTCTCAATGGCTACAGGACAGTTTTCCTCTTCCTCTGCCCTGTCACCTACGGGGTCTCTCAGGGATCCATTCTGGGGCCAGTTAAATTTAGCCTCTTGGACACATTATTAGGAAGTATATCTCAGTCACTTCTACGGTGATGACTGACAGCTTTATCTTCCACTAAAATCTAGGGATTCCCTCCAGCCATTCAAAGTTGGATGGCAACATTCACAAAACTGAAACAGTTATCTTTGGTCCCTCTATGTCCGGAAACCATTTCACTAGTAAGCTAGACCACCTAACTGCAACATATATCAGTCTTTCAAATCAGTTCTATTGTTACAAATAGTTACTATCAGTAAGGAATCATTTCCAAACTCAAGCAAATTCTGTCTTCCCATGACATGGAAAAAGTAATTCACGCCTTTATTACATCACAACTGAAACAGTGTAATTCCCCATATTTCAGCCTTCCCTAGTCGTCATCCTCATTCGCTTGCAGATCTCTTCATTGGCTCCCTAGTCATTTAGGAATCCACCTTAAGACTAACTCTTTTCAAAGCTCTGAATGGTGAAGCCCCATCTTATATCACTACTTAATAATTAAAAGATGACAGAACTTTTGCAATTGCTGTTCCACGATTGTGGAACCAATTACTGTTAGATGTGCTCCTCCATCTGTGTTTTTACGTCTAGGCTAAAACTTTTTATTCACTGGCCTTTTTGGCCCAATAATCTTTTATCTGTTGTAATGTCTATAATTCTATTTTTGTCCCTGGTTGTTTAATGTTGTCTTTGGTATGTTTCTTTTTGTTTTACTTTTACTTTATTTTAATATCCTTTGTACAGCACTTTGTTCAGCTTGAGCTGTGTATAAATGCGCTTTCAAGATAAACTTTACTCACAATTAGGACAAGTGGACCCAAACCATGTCAGTTAAAGCCCCTGTTAGATTCAAATATAATGGCTTGTGGGGTAGGCTGAGAGCTTTTTTATTACATTTTTTTGTTGATTTCATTTTTGATTTCATTTTGTTGAAAACAAAAGGAGGAAGGCAGTACATACAACCTCTCAACTTGGTGAAGTGGTTGCACCTGAGGGGGACAGATCCTTTCCAGACAGGAGTGGACAGACAGAGAGGACCATGTAATCTCTTCGCTGCTGTGGCTCAGTGAGTTATTTTGCCCTCCCGTTCCTGCTCTACTTGTGTTAGTGAAGCTGTCCATTTCATTATTTTATATTCATGTAATTAACATACAAATGTCAATTAGATGGTAATCTGCATTAGAAATAAAGACCAAGGAAAAAAATGTGGTTATAGTAATCATTTGCTTGTAGTGATCATTTTGACCTGAACAGACAATTGGTTCCCACTGCATATTTTGTATATATATATACATACATATAACAGTATGTCTCACATTTGCCACAGTTGTTTTGTTAAAGATAAAAGCTCTTAGTGTCAAGTTAAGGCAGAGGCTTTTAACAGTGAATGTTAATATTAATCACCATTAATTAGCAGCACAAAAGTATACTTAGTAAATTTCATCCTCCTACTGAAAGCTTTTCAAGCTCAACACCATTAACAAACACCCTGCTTACAATAATGTACACCTGCTTGACATTTTTCAGTCTGCACAAGTATACATGTACAGATATATGAACACTGCCAGAGCTGATGAATCTTTACAAGACTGACACGAAACAATTTTCAGTGAACCATATCACCCAGCCTTAAAGGCCACTGCTTGATTGTATGACAACACTTATAAACCTTAGCTGCAATTTTGGCATTCTTTTGATGTGACATTCTTCACGTGTGTGAATAGACTGTGTGTGTGTATATATATATATATATATATATATATATATATATATATATTACCCTGTGCTTGTCACCCAATAATGAAATCTCCAGGGATGAGTTTATTTTATTCATGCAGTCAAAGTGAAATTGAATACTCAATTAAAGGCTTATGCTGGAGAATGTTCAGCGCATTTAAAGGCGAACCTCACTACAGCACTATGATACTGAACAGCTTTTTTTCCTCCAAATCGCCATCACCCATCCATCCACATGTCCAACATTCTGTCCACTCCACCGGCTTTCTCCAAACCTATTTCCCTCATTGCTTCCACAGGGCCGTGTGTGATTGATGGGCCTAGGGACACCCTCACTCTGCTGTGTACCTAATCGCAAAGTATAGACTTGCTGTAACGCTCCATTAGGAGGCTGCAGCAGCATGGTGTAATGGTTAGGGAAATTGGCCAGGGAGGGGAAGGTCACTGGTTCAAATTCCCACGGGGTTCACCGCTGCCTTGTCTCAGCTACATGTCCAATTGGAAAAATGAATTGTGACAAGTTGCAGGGTAATGCATGAGCACAAATACCAAATATGATCTTCGGTGGACAAACATTATTTTATTTACTGTAACTGTAAAGGCAAATGTGACCTTCTGCCTTGCCACAGTACTATGACAGAGGCAAAGTCAAATCTGCTATTGACACAATCTGGTAATGAGCTTTATAGTCATCACAGTAGTCTGTGTTTACTTCCAGGATGAGGAACTGTGGGACATTAAGAGTGTCATTGACAGATTTGCTGTGCTTGAATAATTAGGTTTTGTGCACAGCTATGCCACAACCATCAGAAAAATACTAGCAGAAGTAGAAAAGTAGAAGAATCCTAACTTCCTGTCAGGAGGATGAGCTCATATAACCACACAAGTCACTTTAGGGGCAACAAATTGGATTGCTTGTTGGCCCTGTGACTGATGAGTTAATTAAAGTGGAGGGGTATGGAGAGAGAAGTCAGACATTGCTCCATTTATTTATCCTGTATTGACTATATCTCCTTGCACTTCACTGGCTTGAGTAATCGCGGCCTTTCTGCTCAAGAAAACAAGTAAGAGGGAGGAAAGGGACATTGTCATTGTCAAATTTGATTAAAACAGAATTTATCTACAAGATTTAGCAGAATTTGAGTCAACTAACAGTCCGTGAGGAGAATTTTGACTTCTAACTGCTGCATATCCCAAGGCAGATGTGCTGAAAAGACAACAACAAGCAATACACCACATGAGGTTAGAAATGAAATTAATCTTTAGCATGATTTCTCTCTCACTAAGTCCTAAGTCCTCAGAGTTTCTTGAAGTCTGCAGGAAACCATTATGCAACTGCCCCAGTGTAAAATACAGAACATTTTGTGTCCACAGACTTATATCAGGTGAAATTAAAACTTGAAACCTTTGGGACCAAATTTTATACAGTTAATCTACTTTGGATCAGTCCCCTCCCCCCACAAAAGCCTGACAATACAGGACATTAATAGCTGTAATTAACTAATTTTGAGTGCAAGCGACTGGAACAAATAAAGCAAACGACTGTTTTCTGCCAGGGAAGGAATTGGAGAGCCTTAATCGAGCTCCCTGGCTTCATGTTCTGTGCTAGGTAGGAAGGAAGGTAATTTGAGCCCAGCCTTGTGACAGGTGCTGGAGGGGAAAGTGGGGGAGCTTTAGAGCACCGCGAAATGTGGAGAGGCCGCACGGCGAGCGTGCCGAGACGGATTAGGGCTTAGTTTGGGAGTGGGATGTGTGTAGTAGGTGTTGTGCTAGGGGCCCAGGTGTTGCCTGAGGAGAATATGGCACGTCTGCATCCTTTCTCTTTCTACTAGCCACAGCTTATGTACTGCCTGGGAAGAGGAACACAGTGAACCCAGAGAACAAATAGACACTGTTCAACTGAGGCTGGATTTGCATGAGCAATAGCACTCACTCTGCCCCGTCCTTACAGTGACAGAAGAGACAGTTAGACAAACAATCACTGGAGAATCACTAATGATGTAGCGGGACTGATTTGTTTGTGTGTGGATTTGAGTTACCTTTATGTTTTTCTTTTTTTTTGCACTTTGATCAGACGCTCTCCACATGCAAAGAGAGTCTCGGGATAATTTTACGGAAGTGACTGATTCTCTCAGTTCTCACTTGAAGAATCACATAGGACCAGGACTTATCTTTAAGTATGAGATTTGGACTTTTTTTTATTTTTAGTTTATGTTAAGTTAAGTTAAAGTTAGCTATGCAGTGTTGAGACTCAAGGTAAGAAATGTGAAATTTATGAGCAATAGAGATCTATTTTAGTTTCCCTCTTCTTCTCCTTTCCATTATCTCTTTTTCTCTCTTCCTCTCCTTCTCACACTCTCACAGACGTTCATTTACATATATGACAACCAAAATCAGATAATGTAATGGGGAAGTCAGGTGTTGCTGATTTGTTATCAGGCTGTCAGTGCTGGCGAGCTGTGAGAAACTCACCTCAAATCCAAACATCCCATCTGAACCAAATCTGAAGAATTAGAGATAGACAAATCTTTCCTGTTGAATGAAGTTCCTCATTCATTCGCAGCTAAATATTGACCGAGCATAAAAGCTATTTCATTGTTGCAGAGCTCAAAGAGACTCACCCTCTATAAAAGCAGAGGAGATTAAATTTTCTGGACTGTGTGCATCTCTCTGAATTTAAAAAGAGGCCTTGGGGAATGATCAGCTTCTTAAGATGCTCTGTATGGTTTTATAGAAAAATACAAGCTAAAGCCTTCCAGTATGTGGGGTAACAAGCAGTGGAATAGAGTGGACTTTGAAGATGCTGTGCACAATGCCGGTCTACCTGTCAGTCTTTTCTCTAAGTGATCCACCCAAAATCTCTGGCTAAAAATCAGGGCAACTGAGGATGACAATAGCTGACAGGAAGCCGAACAACTGTTCAAATAACAAAGCAATATTCCCAGGTGTCCTATATGTCCAGTAGCAGAACCTTTGCCACTGTCCTACAAACAGGAAAAAAAACTAAACCAACCTTTCCTCGCTGTTTCATGTTCATGGGGAAAATGACCAGAACCAGTTTTTATGAGACCACAAATAACAGATGAATAATAATAAGCCACAAAATAAGGCTATGTGTAATATGTGCTGACAGAAGGTATGGATTTTGATCATAATCTCCAAACGTCTTTAAATCTGGTATCAGATTGCGTGAAAGGGTAAATGAAATGGTAAATGCTGGCAGTTGCAGTCCTACCGCCAGCATTCACTGCAGACTGGGGATTATTTTTCAAAAAGAGGAGCTTTATAGTTCATCCTGCATGTTCTATGTAGTGCAGATGCAAAAAAAAAAAAACAGAACAGTATCTCATGTGCCTTTCTAGAGCAACAAAAAACAACAAAAACTAAGAAACTGCAGACTTCTAATCAGCATATTTACTGAAGATGTCTCAAAGTTTTATATGAGAATACTAATAGAAATACATGATTGCAAATCCAGATAAAAAGGCAGGTTTGTAAGGACAATGTTGTGTAAACAACATTATATCAATGAAGGGATCTCTTTTGAGGGCTGCTGCCAGTTTTGAGATTTAATTTAGTCCATGAGAAGCAGCTACTGGTGGAACATCTCTCTCGGTCACCCTTTACTTGATTATTCCTTTTTATGTGAGTTCAGCAGACTCTAACATGGTCTAGTAAACAAGTTGGGTAACTTTTTTTAATTTTTTTTTTTACAGAAGTCTGAAATTTACTCACTCACTCACCAATTCCTGCTTATTTCAATATATAGCTGTTTGTAAAAATGATGACATTTTAGATATTAAATACACATGGATGATTTCATACAATCTGTCACATTAAAATATCACCTGCTTGGTATGACATTTTGTACCTCTCTGCCTACCACAGATCTGCCTGTTACTGTTAGGAAACAAGGACTTTATCCATATTTCCTAGTAATTCACCCTTGAAATGCTTAAGCAAGGGTTGCTGTGCTCCTGCATCTAGCTCAGAGGAAATTGAATCAGTTATATTAATCCAATTTCAGGAGCTTTCGAGGTTGACAGAGAAGGATATTATTTGAGTCTCGAGCAGTCTACGCATTTCATTCCACAACAGGGTGTAATAAAGTTAAAAATCACAGAATGTCGCTGTGCAATTTCCACTTTGACATGTTTGAGCTGCTTTGGGAACTCGGTCACTGTGCAGACATGTGACACACATTTAGTCTGTATATACATACGTTATATACACAGACTGATAGGAAACACACAAACACACACATATTGGAAAAACACAGAAAAAAAACCAACTGAAAACTTAAGAAGAAGCCCAAGAGTTATCACCTAAAACCCTGGTTTGTACTTGTTTGTACCACTTTATATTAGATCAGATAATTAGATAAACCAGAAAAACTAGAGGCCAGAGTGACATCCAATATGATGTGACTGAAAAACAGCCCATGTCAGTACAATATCCAATTTATAATGATATGAAACAGATGGGAAACAAGCAACAGTCTGCATTTTCGAAGCTGTAACCAGCAAATATTTGTACAGAAAACTTGATACAACACTCAATTTAGATTTATCTAATTCGAATCGACTAATAAACTACTTTTTAAAAGTTTTTCACACATTCCAGTGATCACACAAAGTATCCTTAAAAAGAGCAGCATCACCATTACCTTACAATAATTCCGAAAGAAATTATATGGATGTGCCAGCTTACCCATAGTGCAGTTGGTGGTGAAGTGGGGCTCGATGGTGGCTGTGTCATCCTGTGGGACCCGCTGATCGTAGCTGGCTGAGACCCGAAAAGGCGATCCTCCGTGAGTGCCCAGAGTGAGGTGGACCACTGCCCAGCTGCCAAGGAGAGAAAGCAGGAGCATGGTCAATGCAAGGATCAGACACCATGGCTGACAGAAAAACCCACATCCACTGCGGGGGTTGGGGGTTAGGACAGCATGAGCCTGTTCTGCCTGAGCTCCCAAAGTTTCTGAGGAGGGACTGTCCAGGACTTGAGCAGAAGCCGTCATGGGGGCTTCCTCATTCTCTTCCATTTTGGGAGGGTCGCTTTCTTCCTTAGTCTGGTGATGCATGGCTCAACCTTTGAGCCCACCCCAGACTCTTGTGGAGGTTTAGAGGTGGCGCCTCAGTTGAGAGCTGCGTGTGAAGATGGCACTATGCCTAGACTTTAAAGCCACTACTACAGCAGGTGTGTGGTTGAGAGACAACAACACACCCAGGTCAAGTTCTTGTGTTGAGGCAAGCTGCAGTCCTGCGGTGAATGCTGTCCTCCCTCACCCAGCAGCTGGCTTTGTGTAGTTCAACTGTACCTAATTTTATTAAGCAAATTGTGCTGATTTCTCTTTGGCTCCGAACTCATCAACAATATCTCTCTCTCTCTCTTTCGCTCTCTCTCTCTCCCTTTCTCTCTGTCTCTCTCTCTCCTCCCCTATCTTTTGCCCATCCCTTTATTTTTTACATACAAGTCCTGACACTTTCTTTGCTGGTATCCATACTATCATGCTGTTTTCATTAACAGTGTCCAGTTTCCAAAGACATTTCACATCAAGAGCTCAGATATATAACTGAACAGATTTTGACAGTTTGATGTTACAGTACATCATGATACTTCCTCTCTGGCTCTAAAAACCTGACTGTCTTCTACATAAAACCAACTTACTACTCCATCTTTACTTAAATAACTATAAATGTATTTATTTATAAATAAAAAACAAATTTCTGCAATATAAAAGTCTTTGCTGTCAACACAACTGAATTGACTTACTCAAAGTCAAATTGGCTGAGGACTTGCAATATTCAAGCTGCTGAGCCCTCAGTTGAGCTATGTCATATTTTAGCCATGCTATTTATTTTGGCATTAAATCAGGAAAAGGGGAAAAAAAAGTTCAAACTTAATAAAATGACAATGATTAATGGAAAAGGATTCACTCACAGTGACAACCCACTGTGAATTGTCAGCCAACATCTACATCTCTGTACTTAGCTTTTTAGTCTCTTTTAGCTCATTGTTTAGTTTTAATACTGACTGTATCGTTTTGACTGCTCTCATCAATTCTGTCTCCTGCAGCTGTTATTGGCAAAAAAGCTCAGACAAATCCACTGTACCATACCTGTCCAGCACCAAAAGATAGACAATGATAGTTAGTTTGTACAAAAAAATAGTTAAGGAAGAATGTTGCTAATTGCTAAGTTTTTTCTGGATGTCTAAACATACAACTGTGCTGTAACATGTTAGCAGCAATTTTATAATACTTTAATTTGTCAGGGTTGTGTATCTGTACCTTGCCTTCATAGTGCCATCTATAAATGTCACCTCACTTACACCATTTGCACTCATGCAGAGCCTACAGTCCTGACCAGGTCCTCACCAAACATGCTGTATCCCATCTGATCCAAATAACATTTATCAGGCTTCTTTCATGTTCAGTTTAATCTTGTGGTTTTGTGCAGTTTTTAGTGTAATGGTTTTCTTTTTGGTTGTCCTTTGCATCTGATCAGTCACTGAAACACCAATTTTCACAGATAATGCTTGCTCCAAGTCAAAAGCACTTCCCTGTCTGTTTTTGAATAAAAAGTTGTATAAACTGCAAATTGTGTGCTGTCATTTGTTGAGGACAGACCCTGCACCTTCTGTTATTAGTAGTATGGCTCTTGGACTTTGTTTATGCTCCCATAAAGTCTAACCATCTGGCATTTCCTTACCATGTGGAGCCATGTTGTATTAGACACAACCCAGGCCAGAGCTGAGACCACTGTGGTGTCCACAGGTTAGTGGTTGCGGCCTGTATTTTCAATGTAATCTATCTAACCTATTAATTGTACATAAAATCATATACTCTACATTTCAACTTTGAACTCAACTCAAAAAAGTACAATTATTGCAATATGACATAGTTCCGTGTGTACTCAGTTTTGTTGTAACCCGTATTTGCAAGATGTCCACAATGATATTATTTTTTGATATTAAGTGATATTATGATTAATATTAGGACCACCAAATTGGAACAATTTCACCACAGGTCTTCACCACCCACAGACCCCTGCTGATAACATTATTCTCACAGATCTCAGAAGGTCTCTACCTTTCGATTATGACAAGTGCACTGGGAAACTTCCCGTGTTTATTTTGGGGTTTATTTTGTGCTTTGTTTGGAGAGAACTGTGCTAGTAAGAGTACAGCAAACATAAATGCACACATGCACACACACAAGCCTCCACTACACAAACAGGCTCTGAGCTTTTCTGATTTCCCCAATGTCTCTGCCCTGACTCCACAGGCTTTGCATTACTGTGGCTTTGCCAGCTTCCCCCCTTATGTTTTTCTTTTTTTTTTTTTTTTTTTTAAATGTTGCATTGGCTTTCCTCTATCATCCCCTCTTTCACTGCTCTCACCTTTCCAAGTCCCTTTCCACTAAACCTCCCTCACTCCATCTCTCTCCCTGTCCCACCACCCAGATTTTGCTCAAAGTGGAGGGAAGGTGTTGACCAGATGGGAAGTGATTTTATAGCACCATAGTACATCGTTACAGAACAGCTTTGCAGTGTGGGACCTGCTCTCTGCCATATCCCATAATAGAAAGGAAATGAAGCCCTAGATAAGGGCTGCCACTGTCTCCTTGATAACCTTGAAATGATTCGCCAAATGAGTAATATACATATGGTGTGGCTGAATTCACCACCAGCCCAGCTGAGGGCTGAAATGGTCTTTCTGTTGAATGAGTACTCAGCATGAGGATGATGGGATTGTAACTGTACAGGAATGTTTGTCTCCTTGTGCATAAGATAAACAGAAGCATATGAGCGACAACCCAGTGTGGTGTTAAATACAGATAAACAGGGATGAAAGTGCTCCGTTTTCAAATGTGAAACGCATGAGGAATCAGCAAAATCTATAATTCGAGAGGTGCAGAAGTGTAAACAAAGGAGTTTGTGCCTCGCATTAAATATGCTCAATGTACTGATAATAAAATGGACAGAGCTATACTGCATCCTATCTAAAGTGATCAATGTAAACCTGATCTCTATCTACTCACAGTGTAAAATTGTACACAAGTCTCCTGAACTACTGAATTATTTTTATGTCTTATCACGTTATGTTTGTGCCGGCGCTCACAGGACTGATTAACTGAGCAGTGGATCAGAGCAGAGCTGCCAGAGCATATCACTCAAACATTTAAATATAATTAGCAGCATACCATGCAATGCACAGTCCGAAATATAAATAAATGAAATGAAAATGAATGATAAAGACTCCTCATGCAGGAATTAGATATACATGACTAATCCAAATGTGGATGCTAATAATTCTCATTATGGTCCTTTGTGTCCTAACAGCCTGTTCGTTATTTAAAATCACCTGACCTTTGTTCAGACTCCAGTTTGATGAGAGCTTCTCCCATGATGAAAATGTTTTGTTTTTTTCACCATAGAAAAACAAAAACAAAAAACAGCTCAGGCCAACTAATCTTTGCTGCCAATTGACAATTCTCATTTCATAATGCTATTCATTTATGCTCCCTTAGTGCTCTGCTCTGGCTAATGTTGCTCTTTTAATTTTAATTTAGAGTGTATGTGTGTGTGTGTTAGTGAGGATGTAGGATGTTTATGTCCTAACCACATTAGGGTTTGTTTTTCTTCTGGGTTCTGGTTTGCATTAGCTGTGAGTGTCATCCATCACGACATGCAATTCATGAAGAAAAAGTGTGTTGCGTGGTGGTAATGTTTCCCTAAGACCTTGTTGGACACATTACCAGAGTGAGGTTAGTGCAACTTTCTAACTGCCCTACAGTATATAGTTGTGTATTCTCATGCTTCTGTCCTCACAGCACACATCACATTGCAAGCTTTCTGTTTCTCACATCCTGTGGTTAAAATTACTATTAGTGCAAAGACAATTTTTATTCATTAAAAAATCATTCCAAAACAGATTATACATTTGTTTGACTTGTTTGCTGTTGAGCACAAATCACTGTCATTCAAAAAATAATAACCCACATTGAATTGTGCATTTCCTGTATACAAAATGGCTTCAAATACAAAAATAAAATAAAAGCCAGTTTCCTTTCATGAGAAAAAAGTTAGTTTTGCCTTTTGAACAATGTGTGTATTTTTCAGTTCCTATCACTAATTACAACTCATTTACATGCAACTGAAAGACAATGATGAGGGCATCAAATAAGTGTCTTCCTTGTGTGTTCATTGGCCCTGCTTCAGTGATTTCCATCACATGCTGTTTGGGTTGGTTAGTTTTTTGTCACTGTCCGGTAGTCAGGAAACAATTATAGACTGCAAATTGAATAAGTAAACTAATTAGAAAACTAATATGAAGAAAAGGAGAGTGAAAGAGAAGAGGTAAGTTGAATTCAGCTATGGGGGCATTGAAGAACAGACAGCACATTGTGGAACGAAGCCAGTCGTGCAGTCGGGCTAGGAACACACTGGCAGCATGGCATGTGCGTGGCGTCTGCGAACGTCTTAGTTTTCATTACAGTGCCTATGTTAATGGGTTAGAGCCATTAACATGATTAACATGATCTAGAGATTCGGCGTCTTGCCTATTTTTCACGCGTGGCGCATCTCCAGCAAAATTAGACAGATATGGCATAGATGTTTATAGTCATATTGACATCACACCAGCAACATTACATAACATTGACACCTTTCACTATAGTTGTCTCCGTCTTGGCTGAATCTGAACATGACAAAGACATGAAAAAAAATCTAAATATAGTTTTTAACCGTTTTAGTGGCTGCATGTGGAGACAGTGGCATTTTATAGACATCTTATATTCAAAAATAAATCGGAGATTAATTTATAATGACAAGAAATCCAACATTCGAGTAGCCTGAAAAATCTATGAAGAAAGATAGAGCTGGCAGTAGCAGTGATGCAGCAGACATGCAGCTGGTGTGAACACACACACGTGCGAGCCACGGCAGTTCAGCAACACAGCCACCACACACATGAAACACAGGCAGGGTTTTCTCAGCGTCAAGCACAGCAGCCAACATTTGGCCAATTTGTTCTCATCTCTGTTTGTGTTTACAGCACTGACATCATGGGCCCTATCTTACACCCGGCACCAAGTGAATCGCAAGTGTCTTTGTTCGTTTCAGACCAACATAGTTGACATTTTCCCATCCAGTGCCCACATTGTTTAAATATCAAATACACTTGCACCCATCTGAGCACCCATAGGCGTGTTGGTCTTAAAATAAGGGTGTGGTCAGGTGCATTGTTGGCGCATTGCTATCTTGAGGCAGTGGAAAGTAATTGTGCTATATTGGTCAATGGCACAGTATGTCACTGTTATTTTAAGGATGCATTGTCAAGACAGTAGTATGAACCTACAGCACATAAGTACGTGCACAAAGTGCGTACACTCTGCCTGATATGCACAAGCTGTCTGTGGTGAAAATGAGCTTCATATGTTTGGAGTCAGGTGGAACATTACAACATAGCCCTCAGAAGGTCGGACCTTGCATATTGTGGCATATTGTGTTTATTATTACTATTTATTTTTATTGCATAACACTGCCAGACATCATGGATGTCTCTTGGACATAAATGAGTATCTGCAGAGAGGCATTCTTTCCTACTACCTGGTAAATAAGCCACAGTGTTTCCCATTCATCACCTAGACTAAATGAATCTTGCCAGTTTCATAATGAACCAATAATTTATTTACAATTCTCATAATAAACATTCAACTCTAACATCTGATGGTGTGATTTGTGCTGTTGCTTCTTTGTAGAGCTGTTAATTGATTCACTCAGCCCTTCCTTGCCCCTCAGGGCACACAGAACTGCTGCGTGTGTGTGCCGGGACTGGGTTCACTGGTCAGTCACAATCAACTCACCACAAATACAATCTAATCCTGTGGGAAACACTGCGCCATTATAATAGCAATCCTCCAAGGTGCAAGCAGGTGTGGCTTTTAAAAGGGAATGGGAGATGGTGATTGGGGATTGGTTTGTTGAATGTTACACCCAAAACACTCCCATGATTAATTAAGAGACCAAGTACAACCCTTTTGAACCATGCACCTGGTGCAGCAACAGGTTTTTCTGCCATTAAATTAGCAAATGGGGATATGGACATGCCCTAAACACACATGCTCCATGTGTTTTAGACCATGCGCTTCATGAGAGGAGTTAAATTTTATTGTCCAAGGCATTCATGCTGAATGACTGTATAATCACAATGCTCCAAAACGATCATAAATGATACCACACAGATATTAAAAATGGTGAAATAAAACGGTAAATCTTAATTTCTGACAGAGATTACCAAAACTAAAGAAAATCTGCAAATCCTGTAATGATCAAATATTGCATATAGACTTGTTAAATAAATCTGTTTTGGGTCAGCTGAAGGAAGTACTGCAACAGAAATGTTGTACAGAAATGAATCTGATTCCGACCTTTGTTATGTGTCACCTCTCTCTCTCTCTCTCTCTCTCTCTCTATGTTTTTTGTCTCTTTTTGCACTTTTATTTGCCAATTAAAGGAAAAAATGCCCAAACAAATCTTAAAAAAAAATATTCAAATGTCTCCTTGTCTTGGCCAAATAGCCCTCTGTAAAACACAACACAACCACAACCTGGTGATGCTATGACAAAACAAATAACTTGTAATGTGTAAGGTATCAACAAAATACAGTGTGTTGTATTGACAAAGCCATTTAAGCCAGATCCCAAAGCCTAAGTGCATGAAATGGAAAAGATTTTCAATCATCCCCAAAGTCCAAGTAACCAGTTGAATGCATCTGTAAAACTAAAGGAAGGGGAGGACAGAAATGGAAACCCTTTACATGGTAATGGAATTTTTACCCCTTAAGAGACATTGCCATAGGTTTCGATCATGTCTGCCGTTTTAAATTGAAGTGGTTTTTTTTCATAGGGGAAAGATGAAATTGATTGAAAATCATGCTGTGTATGACTCGGTATGCATAGAGGCAACAGGGGTTAAGGAGTTAGGAGATGGGTGGTGGTGCTGCCGTGATTGCTGCTAGATCAGGATATCTACTTAAGCCACATTGATTTTGACTGTCAAATGGTGTAGTGCATAACAGGTGTAAGCCAATGTGTCTAAGAGAAGTGCAGATTAGATTGAATGGCCTGACATGGCCCAGCTGAATGAATGTCACTTCCCCAAACTAAACAGAACACATTTGAATGCTATCTGTTGAGAGCAAAATCTGTTATGCCCTCATGCAGCTGGAATCATAGTTTAGATGAGGTTACCTGGGGATACAGGCTTGACTTGACTTGGGAACATGTTTCTGGCAGAATTCAGTGTTTGTTCAGCCAAAGTGGTTAAATGAACTCTAAAGATCTTTTTTTCACACTGCTCCAAACTTAATTTTTCAACCACTATACACTACATTCTCAGCAAACTACATCACACACGTGCCTCACAGACAATGAATAACAAAACAATTCCATTATAGCAGTGAGTGAACACACAAAAACTGGGAAAAGGTGGTTTAGCCGACAGTAATCGTGAGGCTTTTACATGATTTTACAGCCTAAAACTTCGGATTGCACTCAAGGCAAGTATTAGCCATTGTATATTCAGATGAGTCACACCTGAATACAGCTATCTTGAATTTCTATGCTAAGCAAATTATTCTGTGACTGAAAAATGAACAATCTGCCAAGAGCAAATTACAGAGGATGAAAGCAAACCCAAGCACATAAACAAACCCAGATGAAAAAATGGGATGCAAGTGAGTCCACCAGGGATTCGTGTCAGTGTGGCAATTTCACATGCCCTAAAAATATACAAGTTCTCCATGAACCCAGACCAAGTGTGTAATTACCAGTGGTGATGGGGAGACACACCCCCTGCAATGTGCCAACCTCTTCAGTAAGACATTTAGCTCCAGTAGGTGGCTTTTTGAACACATCTTTACAGAGGCACAGCTATTCTATTTAATGACAGGGATAATGTTGACAGTGTGCTGCTGTTGCTGATAACTATTGTACACATGGACTTTTGCTGTATTATGATCTGGATTTCACTCCTTCAAACACTTCTGAATGCAGGGTCTGCTGTCAACCATGTGAACTTGTGTGAACTGACCAGGTTATCTGACATAAAACTGATGATTAAAGCAAAGATGCACTCACTGGTGAACACTTGCATGAGCGCTGTTGCAAATAATTCATCTCCTGCACAGTAGTTAACACTGCCTCCTCCTATGTTTACACAGAACTTAATTGTTGAGGAAGTAAAATACAGACAAATTGGGGAAAATTCAGTGTCAAGACGTGCAAAGCTGATACAGACCTATCCACAGAGATTCCAGCATGTAGCTGCTGCCAAAGGTGCATCTACTAAATACTGACTTGGAGGGCCTGAATACTTGCAAACACGTAATGTGGGCTGAGAGAGTGAGTGGAACATTGTGAGAACAAAAAAACCTACACAGCTTAGAGAGAATACTGCACTGATGATTGCATATTTTCATCTTTACTCTTTTTTCACTTTGTATACAGTATCTTGTCTTGAGAACGTGTTACATAGCAACAAGGTTAAAATACCATTTTGCAATAGGTTATTAGATTGAAATGTTAAGCTTCAATCTTAGTTTTAAATCAAACCAGAACAAAATTCTGCTACAAATTAATAGAGGTCAAACTGAAGAGGGAATATTGGCTGACCATAAGGGCTTACATCAGAAACTGTGAGAGAATTTATAAGAGAAATTAAGAAAGGAATGGGGGAGGCCATGCCAAGACTGATGGAAACAGATGACTTAGATGTCTTACTGTTAGCCGAACATAATGGCAATGCATCAAAAGAATGACAGGTCTACAATAAAATCTCCATTTCCATCTTCTGAGCATCCTTCTTCAGCGTTTTAGGTTTTGCTAATAGAATCTATGTCTTGAGTAAGCATTGTATCAGCTCCAATGTTCATTGCTTGACAAGGTCCTATAATGAGATGAGATATTTTGTATCTACTGCTAAACACCCTCTCATGAATAAACTGTCTGAGTGGAATGTATTATAGTGGATAGGGGTTAAGAGGAAGTACTGACACAACTTTGGGAATTAAAATATGAATTCTAAATTAAATGAGTCCAAACCCTGTGTGGGCTCAAAACAGAACATGTCTTTTCTATATAATGCTGTGCGTCAGCTGATGATTAGAAAATGATTTCAGTGTTGTGAAGTAGTGGAGCAGGATTCTCACTTGACTTGACAGCTTACTTCAGTTGACTATCTGCACTCTGACATCTCTTGACAATTTTTGTGGCTACAGTAACGTCTTTAAAAAGTATCTGAGGTTTAGAAAAAAACAAAACTTAATCCTGCCACTGAGACAGAAGAATCTCAAGAACTGGGGCAGTTTTGCCATCTGGAATAGCGGGAGTTTTAATGTAGGCCCATCCATGTGTGGGCTGGCAACACTGATACAAAAGACAAACAAATGTCACATTCTGTTTGATTCTGTTTGATTAGACCGGCCAGCTGGCTCCATATAAGTGTGTTTGTTTGTGTTGTGGCTGTAAATTCATTACATCTTATGAGTGAATCCTTCTCACTTGCTTTACTTTGGTACCTTTTCAAGTGACAATTGCAACTTGGTTGTGTCCATACTGGGGTAAGGGGATCTCTGGCATGATTGACCAGTCTGGGCCAAAGTTTTATTGCTCATTTTTTTCTTTCCCATTCAGCTGCTGTTAAAATCACACAGAGACAACATGAGGTTATTTATCTAGTAACCTTTGTTCTCTTATACATGAGTGAGGTGTCTCACACCGCAGCATTATCTTTAGAAGCCTCTGCATCATTACCAAGCCAATTGTCAAGGCTGAGCTCCTTGCTTTCCCCAAAAAAGGGATTGATGCAGCGCCACTCATCATTCAAGATAAGCCCAACGCTTCCTCAGTATGTGAAAGGTGGATGCCTCTGGTGAGACACCCAACTCATGTTATCAGAGAACAGGGGTTACGGGATAACTAACCCCTTCTCTAAAATAGTCCTTTCAGTGTCTCTTAATGGGGTTATACTGACTCCTCTACTGCCAGATAAGCTTATCTGACTGGCAGTCAAAGAGTCCACACTCAGGACAGTGCACCAGGGAGGGTGCATTGACATACAATTTTTTGAAACCCAACTCACTGTAGCATGAGTTTCTTCAGTAGTTACAACCCTAAACTGGGCTGAGATACTGTCACTCCTTTGGTGAATCCGCACACAGTCCAACAAGAGGCTGTAGCACTTCTGAAGTGTAGGCTATATCAATTACACAACACAGCTCAATGGGTAAGATTGTTAACTATTGGGCTCACCAGTATGTAGCTTAATCCATGACAAACAACTGAGAGGAGCTCCTATACTCTCCCTATCAATGTACAGAAATGCTAGAAAGGATATGAAAACTTTATTTTGAGTTGGGAAGCTACTGTTATTTATGGCATATGGACATTGCTAGCTATTGTTGCTAACACTTGTGCAACATATTTGGTAAGTAATGGAGATGATTAATTAGTTTTAGTCAGCTTAATAGCAGGATAATTTCTCAAACCCTAAAATTATGTGGTAAAGAGTGAGCTAGTTCTCTGAAAATAAAGCTATGTGCTACCAAATGGTGATAAATTAGTTTGCCTCATTGTTCTGGTATGCTAACCTCTAAACTAGAAAAATGATGAGTGATGCAAACTCAAACACCGGGGAACCATGTGGCTTTAGCTGACAAGGGCTTAATGACAGCAGAAGTAGCATCTTCACATAAGACCAGCTCACATGCAATAAATAGTGCAAGCATCAGCACAACACCACAGTGCTAAGATAGTGCTGTACATATGACAAATAAACCTGTCCTCACTACAGTCACCATGTATGATAGGGAAGTACTACATGTTGACAGCTATCCCAGCCATTTTTAGTGCTATTTATCACTGTAGCTGCTTTCCCTCCCTCAGTCATTTGCCCCTCTAATCTAATTTCCTATAGTGTCATTCATTATCTATGCCACAGTCTGTTACACTGCTTCATACTCTCTGTCATGCTTACTCTCTCCTGTTGACTGTGGTCTGTTTCCTCACACTGTTCTATAATCATATGTGTTATCCCCCTATAATGCTGTTCTGAAAAATTCAGAGCAGCACTGTGTAATGATATTGTGCTGATTGAAATATCACTGCAATTGTGAGTTGGGAAATATCAGGGCTGGGGGGGATCAGAAAACCATGGAAACATGTGAACCATGCTTGTATAGAGGAATGGAAACTACCCTCTCTTCACACAAATAATGTAAACTAAATTTTGTTTACAGTTAGAAAACTGGATTGGATACTGCAGTAAATCTCCACATTAGACAGATATTAACCTTGTCATTAATCTAGCAAGCTCTCTCCATGACTGATCGTCAACACATTTGTGTTTTTTTCTTGTCATTGTCAAATTAAACTGCATATCCAATTTGGTTTGGCTTCTGGTGTACCTTACATGGCACATAAAGCATGGAAGACCTCTACAAATTATTAAATTCAGTGATGAAAACTTTTCCTCTCAGACATAAACTGCTATGCTATTACAAAGATGAAAGGCATGGGGGGAAAGATCACATGGCTCCTTGCACTTTTTAATTATGACCCAAATTCAATTACTTTGCTACCTCATACTTTACAGAGCCACAGGAAATTGCTCCAATCGAGTGACAGCACTTGTGATTAAAACATGTTCACTTTGCAACATAAAAATGCTGCTGTTAAAGCTTTGAGCTCACAGGAAATGGATAATGGCTCAAAACAACAGGAAACAGTTACCCTCTTCTAACCAACTAATTCATCATGTCACCAGACCACATCACATGTTAGATGTGTGATTTAACTCACAAAATAATGCTCTTATTTTCCCTGCAACCAGAACATGGGACAGATCCACAGTATGCTCGTGCTAAATAATAAAATATAAAGTTTAATAAAAACCCTTCAAGATAAATTGCTCATCTACATTGTAGCTAATATGTTTGCACTGCTCTCTAGTGCAAAGTAAACAAGAACACAAGTGAGTTTAAATGACTCCACTGGCAACCTGGTGACAATCAGATTTTGAAAAATATTTCTTTAGCGAAGGACATCAGGAAAGTAGTCACCTCAACAATCTCTGAATCCATGTTCTCTTCCTGATGTAGACTAGCCTTGGAGGCACAACAGACCACTAATCATCCTGAGAGGAGATGAATGCTAAGATGCTGGCAGCCCTAAGGGCCTGCACTGTTGAGATGTAAGCACTGTTATAATCTAGACTGTTGCACCTGGTACTGAGGAAAAGAAAGACCTATATGGGATAAGACCAAGGCACAGTACAAACCTTTTTGGCTTGCGCCCTGTTAAGATACAGCAATCATTACATGTTCGACAAAAACATTTTATTTTTAGAGGCCTGATGAGGTAAAATGAACCAACAATTTACTACCAAGCATGCACAATTTTCTGTAGCAGAAAGTGTGTTTTTTTCTGGCTCATCTGCTGAAGAACCAGAAAGGAGGAACCTGAGGATCATCCTCTGCTTTTTTTCTGGTTCCACAGCTTCATGTCACAGCCCCTTAGATTTATCTTGTGACCCCTTGTGTGGGTCACGTCATAGCTTACAGTGGAGTTGGATACCCAGAAGAAAATGTCAGCCTATGGAAGAACATCCACATTCATAGAAATGGTTTCTTTCGTTGTTTTTTAAGGTCTCTGTGTATCATTATGCAAAGATGCATATGTAGGTTGAATTTTGAGGAATAACTATTTCTTTGTTGCTGTCAAATGAGGAAATACATCAGATGGGTCTTAGATTATCACATCACCAGATTCTGGTGCTGATAGTCTGTTTAACAGCATTTAGGTAACTGACTGACTTCTTTGTATGGAAAAGCTTCATGCACAAGCATGTCATTAGAGGAAAAGACACCAGATTAGTGGATTTTAAGCAGATGGAATGCTTTCAGCAATATAGTAGTAACTGCACTGCTTTTCCATGTATGTTTATGTTTTTTTTTATACTGAGGCTCAAAATTATTCTGACCTTTTTCACTGAGCTTCAAATGTTTAGCTGTGTATTAAAACAGAATGTGTAAGTGGTATTTACTTGAAAACCTTAGGCCTGGGGTTGTGCAAAAGAAATGTTTTCCATGTTTAAATAGGAAGCACAAGGGAATGGGTGTTTGAGAGTTTGGAAAGCAGAAATCAATGTGAATGTAATATGATATGGTTTTAGTGAGGAATGCTGGCTAAACTAAGTATTAGTATCAGTACTAAGGACTTCAAGTAAGAGTGCATTTTCTATGGTTAAAAAGGATGTTTTTCCTTTTATGCAACATAGTGCAGCAGAAGTTAAACATTTAGCTAATCAAATAGCTTTAAAGAGGCGATGACCTTAGCTTATGGTAATGAACTTTTCCACATATGACATGGTATGAAAAAACATAAAAAAAACATCATTTAAATTACTGATCTGTACAGGGCTAAGAAAGCTGACAGTATGTGAATAATGGGTTCCTTGTAAAATGTATATAGTCAAAAGAATGTTAGTAATTTAAATAAGATGACACAGTGGTACTGTGATAGGCTGGTGACAGCATGCGGTACGTACGACATGGACATATCATGAAAGCTGGCATATTGATTCAACACTCAGATCTATATTCCTGACTGGGTCATGTAGCTGTTATGAAGCTAACATGCATGGATGAAGAACATGTTATTAGTGATATTATGAGTTATTATATGAGTTCAGGAAACAGTAAATGTTTTCGGATTTACTATGTCTACCTAAACTTTCAGACCCTGTCACCTGGCTACCTGCAGCACACCATTTTCACCCACCGAGAACACCAGACTTGTTTCCTCCAAGAGGATCGATTGAATTAAGAAAAAAAACAAAAAAAACATCTTAAAAGATCTTTCATTAGTCCAGAGCTGTAACTAAACCTGGACTGAGAGACTGGATAATCATAATCTGTTTTAAAATTATGTTCACCTATGAGGAGTGCCATCATACTCATATATTGTCTGGACTGTGTACGTGCACATGAACGTATGTTAACAGAAGCATTGTTCCACTTCATCCTCTCATCAAAGTTGTAAACAGGCAGTTTAGGGTTTAACCTGCTTGTACCACAAATATCCAAAGATCAAACAGACAGATAATTTGCTCCATTAACACTTTCAGAACTACACAAATGCCTAATAATAAAGCTCTTAGACCAGATGGACTCCCTGCTTAATTCCTTTAACACTTTTAGCCGACACTGAATCCACTCTTTAGGATGGTAGCTGAAATTAAAGACAAAGGTTCTTTCACTTAAACACATAGGAACAAAAACAAATCACACATCTTCACCATCTATTTCAAGACAACTCATCTCATTGAAAGACCCGGGCCAGAGGTATGGGGTGAGGAGTGGGGATGTGGGGGTGTTTCTCTGATACATAAAAATGAAATGTCATTAAAAATAAAATCAATATAACACGTAATGTACTCCAACTACCCCAAAAACAGATCATGATATATTCTACACCCACCACTATTCTTTCAAACTTATACAGTATAAACTAATATACAATATGGATAACAATATCCACCTACCAACTGCTAAATGAGAAAGATATTTCTGACACTAACCTCTGGAAACAGGTCTGTAGCTACTCATTTGAAATGACAAAGGACATAAATTTACAATTAGCCCAATATAAAATCCTACAGATTACACACATAATTCAAAACAAAATGCATAAAATGGGTCTTTCTAACACAGACAAATGCTCACAATGCACTCTAGGCACAACAGATGACTACCTCCACTTGTTATGACTAAGCTTGTGTTAACCACAGACCCTTTTTCATCTAACCAAAAACCCATTCCAAAAACCCATAGCGTTTAGGTGGGGCAAATGCTAACTTATTTCCGGGTTTTTGGACTCATTCCAGCAGAACTCTGTTGTTACTGTTATTAATACTGTTGGTGAAGGTAAAAGTGGTATTTTTTGTTTAGTCTTTCTCAACTTTCATCAGTGTGGATGCATACACCTGTGATATTTTATTGTACTCATACTCAAACACATTCACCCACCATTAAAGAACACAAAGAATGTCATCCCTGCTGAGTGCAGTGGGCAGACTCCCTCCCAAACAGTCTGGGAGTCATACGAGGCAGGATTCCAAACAGACAATTTCACAGAACGGTGACAGTCCTTTTGCAGCCCTGAAGCTTAAAGAATGGGACAGACGAGACGTTGTTACAGTGACCTTGTCCTTTGACCCAAAGTCTAATCAGGTCACCTTTGAGTGCAAGTGAACGTTTGTGCCAAATTTGAAGAATTTCCCTCAAAGTGTTGTTGAGATAAAGGTTCACAAGAATCAAAATCAAATTTTGCTTACCTGTGTGAGTGTTTTATGCACAAAACCCTTCTGACCTTTATATTTTTCATAGGATTACATTAATGAAAATATATTTAATCACAGTGAGTAAAGGCTGACTCCAACAACTCAATTACTTTGCATTTATCAGTTACTGGCTGAAACACAGGTGTTAATAAATAACTGTATTATAGAGTTGCGCAATTTAATTGTGCTGCACTGATAAAACCAAACCTGTGCCACTGAAGTGACACTCTAGTAGATTCTTCTCTGCTTGTGACCACTCCAGCTTGCCAAACCAGTGCCCACTTAATTTGGACAGCACAGTGCAATTTTCCAAAAATATGCTTGCACCACTGTACAGATTATATCTTAGCGCATATGCTAGGTCTATGCTATTTGGATATCTCTAGTTGGTGGAACGGAGTACACATCCCCTGCTCCAAAATCCCATAAATACCTTTAATATATGAAATGTTTGTCTATTTCAACCAACAGACAGTTGACCTTCACATTAAAAGGTGTTTTATGGGTACCAGCCAATGATACAAGTAAAGTAGTCTGTACTAGGTTATATTCTTGTGTCATGGGTTATTCTTGTCATACAAAATGTCTCGTAGAATGGGTAATCTTTTTTGTTCATTATATCTGTGCAGGTAATCTAATGGCAGCAGGACCAGTATATTTGTTCAAATTAGAGCCACTAATTTGAGGGCTGTGTACTAAAACAGTGCCCATTAAACTCACCTCGTGTGGGTACCATGATTAAATTTGGTGCAACTAGCGGCTGCTGCTTGATGATACATACAGCATACAAGTATCAACAAGTGCTGCAGAGATAGACCTGTACCTGTTATTAAAAACTTCATGTGGCAGAGCAGCCAACTTACATGGAACTGATTTTATGATATTACAGACACTATCTTTGGTGTCTAGGCTCTGACCTTGTTGCTCCCTGCAGCATACAATAAAGCTCAGCACCGTGGTAACAGTGCATCACCTATTATTGCATAGGCAAACTTAGAACCAGGGACTGTAGTGGGATGATGCGGTGAAGGTGGGATGACAAAAGATTTCTTTCTTTTATCTTTTAGGATTCTGAATCAGTTTACATATTAAAACAAAATATTTTTTGAAATTTTGTTACTGTTATGGTTTCTTCTACCTAAAACGGCAATCATGGAGTAGAAGCTGCTAAATATATTTTAGGAGGAGGAGAAAAAATGTATTTAGCAAGACTTAGCCTAAATGAAGGCAAGTGTTGGTAAACACTGCAGACTCCCCCCCGTCATTCACATACTATGGTCCCCGTGGTAACAGTAAAAATAAAGCTTTCGTCAGCTTTCCTCTGGTGCACTTACAGCAGCAGAGCAGGATGTAATTGGGGTAAATGGAGGGCATATAAAGCGCATTAGTCTCACACCAGAGAGTCACCCTTACATGCTTGGGTTTAGGCAACAAAAGCACTTTGGTTAAAGTTTGTTAAATGTAAATAAACATGTTGTGTCCGAAATCTCTGTGAACTTTTTATGTGTTAAAACATATTCTGATGTTTGGTCCCATTTCTTGCAACACTGGTTTACTTCACTAACCACAACAACACTGTCTTAATTGCCTTATTAACCAAACTGTACATGTTATTCATAGTTATTCATTCCACTGTCAACATTCTGTTGCATATTTCTGTGCAAGTCAATAGAGCCAAAAATAATTGCTTTAATGTAAAGTTATCAGATTACATACAGACAACCAAACAAAATAATTAGCCATACGTACATAATACATTATTATTTGTTATTCAGCTTAGCTGTAACTGCATATGTAATCTGAATATTTGTCTTCCAAATTAAAACTATTGTTGTATGTCACTGCACACAGACAATGTGTTGACAGTGCTCCAGAAATATACATTTGTTTTAAAAAAGGGACATCATCTGCTGTTGGCAGCATATTCGTGGTGCCATGTATTTATATTTAGGGACACGTACTTCCATGCACATCGGATTCAACTTGGCAGAAGTTACAAGAGTATAAAACTGTTGGTGCAGGTCCATTCACTACAACATTTTATTTCTTACCATGTAGTCTTCAAATATCTACATCCTAGTCCAGCTGCCATAATTTTAACCTTTTTTTGGATGATATGAGATGATTTACAGATTTTCTCAAACCCCTTCATTACATGTGTTGTTCTCTGTGTACATATAGTGTTTTTTTAAGGCTCTGCTTTACCAGCAGTTTTTGGGAGCACTGTAGAAGCAATGAGTTTGGTAATGACATTGGAAACGAACTGTGTGGAATAGATAGACCGGGGATTGGTTTTTATTTCATTACCCTACTCCAGAAGGTTCTGTGTGGTAAAACAAATTAAATTACTGACTTCAGTGAGATTGTTCAGTCCCATAGACATGTTTTGGTATGTTTCGAGTGGAGTTTCACAATAACATTGTTCAGTATTCTTTCCATCACAGAGGTGAGGGGATAAAAAAGTGATTCTACCAATCCTTGATGCATTTATGTAAGATATAAGGTTTCTAAGAACAGCTACAACAGTGCACTTCTCTTCTAAGGAACAAAAATATTATTAGTTACACTGGTAATTATAGTTGAGTTGATGAGTTAAAGAAAAGAAATGGGGGCTCAGTGTCACATTTGCAGGAAATGATGTAGTTAACTTCTCAGAATGTTTTGGGAGAGAACTGGGAAACAGCAGTTACGGGAAATGAAGTAACTTTTAAATGAGCAAAAAGTACATTCTGTCTCATGAAAAACCAAAGTTAAATTTCCAAGCAATAAAGCAATATACCAAACCCACTGTCACTTCAGTTTTGGCGGCTAAATCCTACTTTTTCTAAAAGGCTAAGATGACACCAGATGTGCCGTCTGAGAGGTACCGCTGTGTGTGTCCCCAAGCAATGAGGCGTGAAAAAAGGTTCCAATGTAAAAGCAAAGACACCAATGACAAGACAAGAACAGCCTTTGGTCCAACAATAACATGGCGGAAATGAAGCAACAGCTGGGTTTCCAAACCGACTCGGAGTTGGCATCTACTTTTCTTGACCGGTATCATTAACACTGGCTCCTACTGAGCATTGGTTGCTGTGTTCAAGTGGCAGTTTGTTGTGGGAATAAAATTATTCTGTCACTGCAGTTTGATTCAATATCCAATTTTAGGAGGGTGAATGCTAAATTAATGTTCGAGTTTTATTCAGCAAAAGTGGAAGTTTCACAAATTACACTGTAGTTTTGCATGTGGGTTCGGTGACGATAGTCAGATTAGCCGTTTGCTGATTTGTCATGGGTGGAGAGCTGGTTTGAATTGAGATGATGATTTTTTTGTTTGTTGCATGAGTGATTGACAAGCCATGTTTTCTCTTCATGAGCTGTTGGCTGATTAGGGTAGAGTGCTTCCAGCGCCCTTCACCACCGGAGATTATCAGAATTCAAAGTGCCAGCCTCTTCTAATCACCACTTGTGGCTGCACAGGCCGCTGTTGCTCACCAAAAGTTACATAGTCTCACTTCAAAACATGCTGAATCATTTTTGCATGTCTGATATAAACACTCCTGTAAATAGCAATCATGAATGCCATGTGTTCCATCACTGCACATCCCAACAGAATAAAACCTCTGTCATTTAAATGCAATGAAACTGGGCCAGGGTGACTGACATGTAGCACAGTAAAAAAGAAAACCTTGTTGTGAATAGGCAGTGAGAACACTTTGCCATGAAAACTTGATGTAACTAGGGGGAAGATGAAAGGAATAACATTTCTATTTTGCTATAGCCTTTGTCATTACAAACAACTGCTTGACAGTTTTCTGTCCCTCTAATTTGCCTCGTGTGTTTGCAAGACTAGAGAGAATCTAACTTTAACCCCTGCGTCTCAAAAAGGCTAAAATATAGATGTTGTTGTCTTTTCTCATCATTAAAGCGTGTGAAGTGTGTGTGCACGCATATGTGCCTGCAAACGTGCATGCCTATGATTTGCATAGAATTTAATGATGAGAAACGTAAACCTCTTCAGGGCTTTCAAGGTTTAAAAACACCTCTTTTCAGAAAAGAAAGAAGCAATTCATCTTCAGTGTCTTTCTGATACACGCCCCATATTTGAGAGAGACTTGTTTAGATCCCGGAGGTTAATGTTGGCATAAGAATTGTTCATGCACGAAAGGAAAAATTTGGAGGTGGATGCTGAAATGTTTCTGCTATCAGGAGAGAGTAGACTGGCCTTCCCACAGAGTGAAAAACTGATCCTGCGGTGTTTTAATTAACTTCTTTATGCTGTCAAAATTGAGTTTGTTGTGCACTTCAATTTATTTTTACCTCTTTGGTTTCAAAAAGTTAAATAATTGGACAAAAAAATTGTTTAGCAGGTATGAGTCACATTTGTAATAAGTGGATCTATATGTTTGCATTTGGTTTGGTTTTAAATTCTAATAAAGGAGGTTTTCACCAATTTTACACAAAGTCAATTACTAGTCATGAATAATAATACCCAGCCTGTGAAAAAGCAGTTGTACAGAAGCATATGTGGCTCTGTAGAACCTTAGTAAAGTCTTTGTACAGAAAAAATAACCCATACTAAAACTGAGGATTGGTTGCTGAATACTAAATTCCTGTATTGGCCCTTTAGTGACACAAAGTGAAAGTATGAGCCACTTTTATACAACAGATGGTCCTTTCAGACATGCCAATAGTATGCTATATAAACTACCATGTCTCTTTCTTGTAATTGGATTTCCTCCTGTCTGACTAGCTGATGTCCCGGCTGCGGCCTACTTTGCCCTGCTGGGCTCAATAGACTTCATATTTCAGTCAGCTGGTGGGTACCAGAAAACATATGGCTCTCCTCAGAGTCTGCCCTCCATGCTGGACTATTTTATATTCAGCCTCAGTGCTGAGGGAACACTCAAGCATAGTTTAACAGTAAGGACGTGGAACCCATAAAACATGCTCCGTCTCAGAGAAGATTTATCATCAAGCTCCCTCTCTGCTGCTGCCAGCAGTAGATTACATGTCAAAAGTGGCACAGCGACCAGATATTTCAGCCAATAAGCAAGGGTGGAGGAAGAGCAGGGCTCGTCTCGAGAGCGATATTGCATGGTCTTGCTGAGAGAAGGGCTCGGCTGACCCTTGATCCTATTGTTCTTAAGAGTGATGGCTGACCATAAACCTGCCTGCCATCATTGAGGTGAAATGTTGCAATAGGGGAGGCAAAACAGATTACAAGCCTGAGGGATGAAATGCTCAGAACGGAATCTTCTCACGGACTGAGCACATAACTGCAGAGGTGGTTTCCATCTTGTTATACAGTTGCACCACAGTAATGAGCCAATGGCAAAAAAAACTGAATGACATACAAATCACTGCAGACATTGATTTAGTGGAAAACCCATTTCCCTCACAGTCACTATTCGTATTCAGATTTGGGGTCTAGACTACTGAGACTAAAACTACAGAGAATTTTATTTCCTCAAAGACAGAATATATCGATCAGTCCAAAAGACAAACTGGGCTGAACCACATCAAGACTGCAGCTAAACCCTTTGACCTGGATCAAACCCTTTTACATGCCATCACTAATATTAACTAACAAATATCTCTTCTCTGGCATGTGCAAGGCTGCCCATTAGCCATTATAATTAAATACTGCTTAATTATAAAAAGTATCACTTTCTCAAAGTTTACACATGCTGTGGACCTAGCTTCTGATGTAATATTATGTGTGTTGTTGCATTACTTCAGAACAATAAATTCAAAAACCCATTTTCATCAAACATTCAGTAAGGAGTCAACATATTTAACATTCTCACTGCAACTTTATATTATTTATATAGTAAGGATGATTATTCATTTGATTTCAAAATAAGGTCCCAGAGGACAAAATTTACTAACTATAGTATGAGTTTACCTTTTATAAAAGTGGAAGGATGTTTCAGTCAAAGCTGACTAAAATTTTAATTGTTGTTTACATAGAGACAAACAATACTGTCAGGGCCAATAATAAACTCCATGCATGAGCAGCCAGCTTCAGTGGCTGATGGGAGAAGCAGGTTCCTAAAATGATGAAGCACAGTCCAGGTGCAGTGTGCCTACAGTGCTTCAGTTAGCTCTGCTTTGGGAGCAGTGACAATGCTGCAGTTGTTCATTTTGTTCTCCTGTGGAATTCCTTCGGCTTGTCACTTACCATCAAAGGAAAAGGGCGTCTTACACAAACGATCTCTGAGAACCAGTGCTGACTCATGCATTTGATGTGTAGCGACAACCCTGCAGTTACAGTATTGCTTCTGCTCACTGAAGCTCTCACGGATATGTCCGTGTCACATCACATTAGGGAGGTGGGACCCATGGCCATATGAGCTTTATGAACCACTGCTGAGTCCTCTGTATCTGTAGTCACTTCATTGACAATGTTTTATAAAGAGCAGCTCAACAGGTTTTATATTTGGATGTGCATTTGGCTTTAAACAGTTTTTATAATCCCTTATTTTCAGTGACCCATGTACCCAAAATGATCAGTATAATGAATTCATCATCTGTCACTTGGTGCCTTTGAAATGTTTGACAGAACATTTGTCACAGAAATTTAAAAATACGCTTCCCTGACACATTAAGCAACAGTAAAAGAAAAAGGTGAATGATTCAAAATGTGGTGCAGCTGCTCAATGCAATTCAAACTACAAAAAAGGGACAATAGTTCAAACATCTTTGTACTAGTAAAAAAAATCAAAATCAAAAGGCTCATCTCATGCCCATGAGGCAAAGCAAACACTAATAAAACATTTTGCCAGCTAAAACCAAGAATTATTGAACACAGAAACACCATTAGCAAATAACTTGTTCAAAGCTTCATTTAGTGACTCAGTATCTTAATTAAAACATTAAGAAAGATTTAAGCTTTGGAAAACTCTTTGTCAAGGAGGGAAGCTTTTCACATATGTTACCAGAATACTTTCAGTCCTTTCAGTCTGATGTACCATTTGTGGATCTTGATGATCCACAAATGGTACAGTAGGGTTCACACTAACACAGCAGTCATACTATATTAGTGCTTGATAGACGTTGCTGTTGGTGAAGTTAATTAAATATATCTGGATTTAACAGAAAATGACTGGTGTCATCTATTTCCATTTCTATTGTGTTGTAAATTCTGTTCTTATTCACTGATTATTACTAGAACCCTCTTAAAAACTTTAAATGTTAATTCTAAGCAATAGAATAATGCCAAAATATCTTTAATTCAACAGAAATGTATTAGCAGATTATTGGTAGCAAAATGTTGGCTCTAATTATAAGACACTACCATGTTCATATCATTTCAGACTGTATTAATTATGACTGAAAATTGTAATATTTTACTCAACCAATATGTAAAATATATGATTTGTATGTTCTTCCAAACATCCCATTAAAAACACTATGATAATGGCATTTCTGATGACCTGAAAAATATGGGAATAATTTGTCACTTTTATATTCTATATTTATGGACTCGTCACAGACTAATGTGTTTCAGCATAAGCCTTCATTCTCTCTGCTAATGAAGCCTGTTTGTTGTTTTTGGCAGAGTACCAGGCCGCAAGGTCATCCAGAGGGGCCTACCCACCATAAATTCTTCATCTCATTTATGTGGAGGATCCCAGTTCTCTTTCAGCTTTATTAAGATTACACTCAAATTCAAGTTGATGCAGTTATTGTTCACAAAGGGAACAATGTACAGACACAAAAACAATTTGTCTTTTTCAATCTTATGACAAAAGGTCCCTCATATTAGTTTATATTTAGACAGCAGGGACCAATTTGAACATGACAATCTATTCCACTGCATGGCATTCAACCAATTGTCTCTGGCTCAATATTGTGTGAAACTGAGCATAATAAAAGCTGTGCTTCCAGTCACTCTAATTTTGATGTGGATCCCTAGATGAGGTTTGACTTGATAACCTAACTGAAGATTCCATTGGAGCTCTCTAAAAGTCATTTCTAGCTGACAATCTTAAATGTTTTATCAAAAATACTGTCTGATTTGAACTCCTTACTGAGGGTGGTTTCAAGAGGATTTGAAAGAGGCTCTTAAGAGTGCACAGTGCACTGAGATGGATACAATAAACACAGAACACACATCACATTTCTAATGCAATAAAGCTAAGCTGTTGTTTTCCCCCAAAGGCATACTGCAACTTACTGTTTGTCATATACATAACTACTGTTATAAGTCATACAAGCAAGTCAGACTTCATGTCTCTTGTTATTCTCTCTGCCATCAACATTAACCCTCCTGCATCATTCTTGAAACACTGACGTCCGCTCGCCTATTTCCTCACACAGGTTCCTCATCAATGCACCGGATCAGCAGCTCAGAGCCCTTCACGGCTGAGTGATCTGCCTGGATCCATCAATGACCATCAACCTCTCTCTTCACTCTTACGTTCAGTATTGTTCCATACATCTCTCTGTCTCTCTTTCCACCTCTCTCTTGCATCACTCTTTTTCCGACATCTCTTCAATGTCTTTCTCTCCATTAAATACCATACCCACAATTCTGTGCTGCTGTAGAGCTGCAGCAGTGTAATCCAGTCCAACTTACATTAGCACTGCAATCAATCACGCAGCCTGTCCTGCTGCCTTTCACTCTCCTGAGAATGACTGACATGTGAGCCGTCAACTTCAGCCTTTTACTGAAACCCCAACCAAAATGTAAAGGTCTGACTGCACAGGCAACAGATGAGAACAATTTATTCTGTTCTCTGAGAAACTCCCATGCTGATTAAAAATAATTTAGCTGGGTTTATTTCCTCATAGGCCCTTAATATAGCAGGTAATGGAACTGTGACAGACTATTTATATAAATATTGATGAAAAAGTGTCAAATTGAGCAGATAATACACAAAATATGCTGATGCCTGCAATACAATATTATTCCTGGTGTCTCTAACACCTTCAAATGTCTAATCAGTCTATGCAGGAAGGTGAGATTTTTGGTAAATATGAATCTGAGCAAACAAAAATCACATGTGGAGTTCCTCATGGGTCCATAAGCGACACCAGGTGAATGTGTCTGAAGTGCACTGAACAACGTGTGGTTATGTCAATGACTAGATATGCAAGAATGTTCTACAAATGAACACAGAAAAAACTGAAATAATTGTTTTGCGCCAAAAGAAGAACGATTATAAATTCACGCACTCGAATCCATGACACTAAAATCAACAAATGAAGCCAGAAGTCTCGGTGTAGTTAGGGACTCTGATCTAAATTTCAACAGACACATAAAGATAATTACAAAATCAGCTTATTACCATCTTAAAAACATAGCAGGAATTAAATGATTTCTGTCTAAACTCAATACAGAAAAATTTAATGTGCCTATTTTCAGCAGGCTGGACTATTGTAATGGTGTCTTCACAGGTCTTAGTAAGAAAAAAACTAACCAGACAGCTGTAGGTCATCCAGACTGTTGTTGCCAGAATCCTCACTAACACCAAGAAAGTGAAGTACATCACACTGGCACTTAAATCACTGCACTGGCTTCCTGTGCGTAAAAGGATAGATTTTAAAGTCCTACGACTTTTCTACAAAGCACTAAATGGTCTTGGGCCCAAATACATCTCTGATTTACTTGTACACTATGAAGCATCCAGACCCCACAGGTCGTCTGGAACAGGTTTACTCAGTGTTCCCAGAATCAAAAACAAGTAAGGTGAAGCAGCTTTCGGTTTCCATTCTCCCCACCTGAGAAGACAGGAATGAGATCTGCTGAAACTGTCAGTTCATCAGGGCTTAAAACATTACTAATTGCTGCAGTTTACCAATAAGATACATACATTACATCTTTTTAATCTAAAGTGTCAGCAGAGACTCAATGACAACTACCTCAGCTCACATCTTTAAATCTGTAAGTACTTATCTTCTTGCTTTTGCTTTTTTTTTAATGTATTTTACCACTAAAGTGTTTCTTTCTGTTAAAAGTATTGATTGTCAGTACTTAGTCAGAAGTTGGTGTGTGTGTGTGTGTGTGTGTGTGTGTGTGTGTGTGTGTGTGTGTGTGTGTGTGTGTGTGTGTGTTACCCCCCACAGCACCAAAGAGGCTGGTTATTTCTGGGGCAACTTCGGGTTGTGCCCGGCGCAGATAAAAACCTACAGTGAGATTGCACCCATAGGGAAAATGTTCTGGGGCAGCTAAAAGAGGCTGACCCCGTAGTAATCAAAACCTGTGGTGCATTTGCGTCTGTCGGGAAAAGAAGTTCTGTAGTGCTGTTTCCCTCAGAGCCAAGGTGCCGTTTAGTAGAAGAGTGCACACTTCGGTGAAAAAGAAAAGTTTCTGTCTTAAAGAGAAAGTTTCTTACCTGATTTTATGTAATCTTAATATGTCTTATTTAAATGCTTTAATTTATTCAAATTTGTTTTATTTTCAATGTATTTCTCTATAAAGCACTTTGATTAGCCTTGTGTCTGGATGGAGCTGTATAAATAAACTTGCCTTGCCTTGCCCTGATTACCAGTTATCAGGCTGCTGCATAAGCCAATGTTGTTTTCTGAGTTTGCTTGCTGCATCACTGATCGGAGAAGCTCAATGTCTAAATCAAAGACAAACAGCTATGTAACCAAGTCTGAGGGGAAACATTATTAAACCCTGAACACTCATTTTTTACAGGATTAATACATTCATTTGTTTATACAGTCGGATGAGAGATCAAAGTAATATGATTTTCACAGAATACAATAGTGTCCAGCTGCATGATGCTGTGGTCTTGCTAAAGAAGTGCTGATGAAGGTTTATATATGCTACATTAAACAAAAGGTGCAGACATTGTGATGAAACATACTCCCAACCACTAGTCAATGTGGTCACCTGTAACTGTCAGTCACCTAAATCTTGAATGCAGTCTGTGAGGGTGAGACTGGCTACAACAACAGAAGAAACTGACTCATTTTATGACTAAAATAATCAGAGCTGCTAAACACAGAGTTGTGGTTGTGTACTGACCAAAAGGTTTTGCATAGCGGTTCAGCATTCAGGACTAATATCTGTCCCTCACTTCTTTGGGGCACACTGCTCTTCGAAGTTGATTTACAGAGAATAAATTGCCTGCAGTGTGCCTGTTGAATCATGGTATAGATACAGCAAAGCTATTTTCCACAGCAGTGGACAGATGTCTGGTTGGAAAAAGATTATGTTTCCAAGTCCAACCCTCTGACCTCATTCTGTTACCGTGACCCCTTCAGGTGAATGCGTATACACATTCACCACACATTTTATTAAAACATGTGGTGACCAAATTACATCAAAATGTAAACGTTTGCTGCATTGGCTAAAAATTTGCTTGATGAGCAATTATGTTCCAACTACAGGGGGATCCACCACCACAAAAGGCTCGCCTGTTCGTCACGGGGAGAACCTGTGGTGAAGAGGTACAATATGCAGCTGTACTGCACTTATGTTAACTTATATTTAACATGTTACCAATTTCAGAGTAAAGTCAAGTAACGTGTTGATAGTGTAACAAAGCACTCAATTGGAGAAGTCTGAAGAGTTTAGATTTCTCTGGTCAGAAATCTTTTATGAAGGACAGAAAAGTTGAGTTGGTTGCCAGCTTATGCCAGTGTATGGGATTCTCTAAATTGTATGATTAATATTACAAACAAGAATAAGAAATAATATTTGACGCTGGTACATCTTGTAAACTGTAGTTCTTCTAAATTTCTTATGACAACCCCCCCTCTGTATAATCTACCTCACTTTGAACTTATAGCAGATCCACACTCTGCAAACAGAAAACCAACAGCATATGAGAAATCTGAGCAACTTCTTACACTTGAAAACGTGGGAGCAAGACAGGAGCAAGAGTCACTGCTGTTACAGACTCACCTTGACAAGAAAGTGATACTTTCTCACAGAAACACACACAGCAACACACCAATATACAAACCAGTTCCTGTGAGTTACTGAGTTTTAACTGAGGTAATACAGCTGGAAGATGTTAATAGTTCACATCAAAGGCCCATTTGTCCTCATACACCATTAACTGTATCCACTCAAAGTTGTGAGTGACAGAGCTCTGAGAACAATGTTAAACCAGAGGCGTGGGGCAGCTTTTACAGACAAGCAGAGCTGAACAATCAACTACCCAGCACACCTGTCAAAGATCCCAGGATTATCCTCAATGCACAAATGTCCACAAAATGCTGCTCCCCTTTCCACTTGACCAGCCCCAGCCTTTGTCAACAGGACATAGTTATACCCATGAAAAAGACAAACTATAGTTGATAGTTAACAGCTGATAGTTAAGTTAGCTTCCAGAGACAATAGCCTGCTGCCTCCACAAGTGGGCAGTAAATTACATGATGGATGCAAACAGGGATCAGATTCTTTATGGGACAGAACACTGCTCTGAGATCAGATGTAAGGAAAGATATCGCTTCCACTTCAGTATCGTTCTAATTGATGTCTATTTTTAGCTTTAACTGGCCAAGCACTGCTTGCCTTGCTTGTCCTGACAAGAAATAATTGACTCTGCCAAGATATTGCACCTCCTGTAACTGTACTCTATCTTCTTGCCTCTGTTGATTAAGCAATTGCTACAAATGGCCTCAATCAAGAAGAGAACTGATCTGTATTACAGCATCTTCATCCCTCCCCTTCTCTTCTCTGCACAAGTGTCTGTTTTACATTCTTGGTGTTAGAGAACTTAGATTTTATGCTTGAGTACAATTCCATTAAATTCAGCTTCTGTTTATTAGTATTAGTATGTAGTTGTATGAGTATTTCAGTACAACATCTGGTTGTTAAGAGCTTTTTACTTTGTTTACTTCCACCTGTGAAGAAATATTTAGCACATGAGGACCTGATCAGGTGTAACTTATCATTCACATGGCATGGCTGGGTTAGTGCTTCCAACTCTGGTTCACATGAAATCCTGTAGTTCTGATAATTGTGTGTCATTGGGACAATCCCAGAATCAGTCTAACATTTATAGTAATGCCCTTCATTTCTCTCACCAATCACTCAAAGTGATAAGACCTATCACGGAGTCAACATTGACGTTGGGAAGGTTCAATCTGCAAAAGTCTGTCTGTCAGTGATAACACTGATAAAGATGAGCATCAAAACCCCCCGCACCAGTATTACTGATGGGAAGCTAGTCAAAAACATATATTATACATATATATTAATTCTACAGTGTCCTATCTCACCAGTCTTTTTTTTATAAAATACAATCCAAATCAGAGTGCAATTCTAATGACTCTACTGAATACTAGATTGTACAGTACAATACTCAACATCAAACTTTCATTCAACATTTTTTTTTTACATATGTAGGATACAAACTGTATTCGAAGCAAATATTGCCACTATTACAGAAAATAAAATATTATCTATGATTTATTTAATTATTCTTCCCTTTATTTACATATATTTTTTGTGGCTGCTTGGGCTTTAGAGGTCTCTGTTGTATTTTTATTGCATCCATTCAAATGTCACATCCTGTACAGGCAGGAAATAGAAGGTAGAGAAAGAACCTCATTCTTCTAGAGGATGGACTTTAATGTAAAAGATATAATCTTTCGAGTGATTGTTTAATGTTACATGTAAGAGCATTACAGATAATTCAGATAGAAATGTACTATCATAGTTGGGTTATGGTATGCTAAGGCGATGCTAAGTCACACTATTAATGGTCATTTACTGATTACAGGAATGTATTTTTGGTTTTTGTTTGCAGCATTTTGGTATAATTTCATGAGTTTTTGGAATCACGTACAACATCTTAGAGGAACCAGGCCGGCCTTTCTGTCACACTTGCATATTTACCTCTTTAGGTCTATCATGGTAATTTTGTGTTATATTTTGTTTTACACTCAGTTTCACTCCTCATGCACATCAAGCTTTCACACAACTCATAAACCAGGTAGTTATAGTCTGACTTGTGTATTTGGGGAAGCAGTGTGGCTTACTGTAAACTGTCACTAAACAGCACCTCAATTTGAACAGTAAACTAGTTGTTAAATGATCTATGCGAGATGTGAAATAAACACTAAAAAATCTTCCCTGATTTACTGTGAAGGTTTTATTTTCTGCTCATGTCGCTCGTATCAGATTTTATATACTATGCAAATGCAGTTTTTATCTCTACTCGTTTCTGATTTGTAACCTAAAGGCATATTGAAGAATTTGCTGATGGCCAATGCTAGACCTATAACCATATCCATTTGCATGAAGGATGACTATGAGAGTGTAAAACCATGAATGTATTTTATGAATGAACGGTTCTTCTACAGAGAGTAAATGTAGGGCAAATCACATGCAATCAGTGAGAGACTTTTTATAGAAGGCTTTTGCAGATTGTATAGCAGATACTACATTTTAATCTTTAATCATACAATTAATGGGAGTGCAAAGACATGGACATGTCAGATTCTCAGATCGAACAATAAATGGTGCAGCAGCATGGACTTCCATCTGCTGCCTGATAAAGCAGCGACTGTGCAGGATGAACTGTTTTTTATGTATTTAAAGATAGTTGACTATCAAAAGTGCTTGTGGCAGCTTGACCTTTTGAATCAGACCGATGCTTGAAACAGTTTCACCTCTGATGATCCCAGGCATGCCTCACTGCCTGAATACTGAGCAAGCTTCAAAAGAGCACTTGATGAGTTACAAAGGCATCCGCCAAGGGAGAGATCCAGATGCCAAATATTGCTCGGAGGACAGGTGCATCTGCTTCGCTGAGGCAGAGTGTAACTAAACAAAGCAATGACAAAGAGAGAGGGAAGAGGGAGGAAACAGCAGGAATGAACACGGTGGGTAGAAATAGGGGATGGAGGAACAGCATGGTTGTGTGTGGCATCCTGTGGCTCCGTAGAATGAAAGGATCACCAGGGAGGGAAAAATGTATGTTCACTGAGGTGCAGCTGTTGCTAAGGTTTTAACAGTTGGGGAGACAGGTCTCTGGCATTTCACACAACACTGGACTTCCTTTAGCCAGCCTTGACAAGTGAGCTGGTCAAAACACAGGGAGCATTGCTGCTTTGAAAGAGGTCAGCATGTGAGGACTCCAGACAGAGGACTGTAAGATGGCAGACCACTAGGGTGGTGGAGGAGAAATATAACTGATCATTTTCATGAACGGCGCATCATTTGTGATCCCAAAGGAATCTTCAGACTCTCTGGACTACACAAATGAACAGTGAAAGGTGTCCTGGTTCAGTAATAAATGAGGAGAAGAAGATTCAGATTCCCTCGCTGGGGTCTGCGGCCGAGGCTTTCGGATGACCAGACCTGTCAGCTACTAATGATGAAAAAGGTGGCAGGTGTGTGTGTGTGCAAATTGCACATGATGAGGTTCCCGTCTGTTGAAACATCTCCGTCAGAGGAATTACACATCCTACTAACCTAATTGAGGCAGCCACAAAGACAACTGACAAAAAACAGTAGTTACTGCACAAGTCATTATGTGCCAGAGGCTGCAGAAAGGTCGATTTGTCTTGTGCTAGGCAGCACCTTACACTGATATTTAGACTCCTACAGCTTCAAATCAGCATAATCTCATTTCAGATCATGTGGTTGCAGACAAGACTGGTTATTCCACCATGTTTTTTCCCCATCCACCTGATGGAATGAAGTTGCTGGGAAGTTTCCCACTGATGACATCCCGACCCAGTGTTAACGGTGATCCTGTTAGCCTGGAGCACACTGTGTTTTGAGACCAGTCCTTTTAGAGACAATATGCATCAACAGCCAAAGATAAACACTATTGTGACTAAGGCATTCTCAGGAAGAGAGCAGGTAAATTCATGATGAAACCTAGTTTCTGCAGGTTTGCTTTTCACAGCAATTTTGCCTCAAGGTCCTCTCAACTCCCTGTATTTCTTTTTGAAAAAAATAAAGTAGTCTGACTAAATGTTTATTTAAATATTTAGCTCTCGCTCGGCTTTACAATAATAAAATGTAATGCTTCTAAACAATAGCACGGAGACGTGATTCTTGCTGACAATCTATATAAACCCATGAATCAGACAAAAGATCTACACATTGTGCGAATAGCTCCCAGCTATTCTAATAAAGCTACCAGAGATCTTTTTCAGGCACTGTCAAATCACCGTCACAAAGCAGAACTGACCATAGACATGAACAGCATGCCACTAGGAACCTGACAGACAAGAACACAATATTACATGGCAAAGGTTTCCATCTCACCTCTCCCAAAACAAGTCTTCCAATCAGTTAGTTTAATAGAATATGCCGCATTTGTAGCTCAGATGAGTCTTGTAAAAAAAAAAACCCAGCACCAACATGGTGGAAAGATTCATGGATGAGGCAGTATGAGGAGGGTTGGATTCAAAATGCTATAGAGAGATTTAAGAAGCCAAAGTGAATGTCTCAAAAACAGAAGGATTGATTCATATAATGGAGGCTCCCACTGTATTATACAATATTCTCCTCTGGGAAAAGTATTTCAAGATATTGTCAAGCAACACTGGCATATTTTAAAAATGATCCTCTAAAAGATCCACCCTGCATTGTTTACAAATGTGCTCCAAACATTTGTGATCTCATAGTCAGAGATGACCTTCCACCAGAACAACCTACTCATTTCTTATTATCTTTCAAATGTCATTCAATTACTCATGTGCATTCTGGTAAAAAAAAAAATTAATATCAAGGGTATCATTACCTGTAACACGAAAGTCATTTGCATGATCAAATGTCCCTGTGGCTGTGCTTGCATAAGAAAAACAACACGCAGTCTCAAGAGCTGTGTTTAAGAACAGAGAAGTAGCACAAATACTAACGATCAGACGGAGAACCCTGTGGCTTTGCATTTCAACTTATTCAAGCATGACCCTTCCACTCTGATACAAAGGGGTCGAGCATATGAAACCCCCCCAGAAGGGGGAAGTGATACCAATCACATCCTTTTGAGAAGAGAGGCATTCTATATATCTACCCTTAACACCCTATCACCTAAGGGCTTGTATTTAGATTTTGATCTTAAACCTTTTCTGTAAGAGGTTATGATTCAAAAACTAATTATTTCTTCTAGGTATGATCAACAGATGCTGTTTCACTTTTACATCTAAATGATTGTATCTGCCAAAAATATCTGTTGATGCAACCTCCCTTTTTTTTTTGCTTGTATTTCTTGTTGGCTCTTCCTTGTGACCAGCAACATACACAGGATGCCATACCTGAGGTTCAGTTAAACAAAAATTATTTTATTTACAAACCAAACCAAAACCAAGAGAATCTGGAAGCTGGCCAAAGAAAACAAAAGGATGGAGGGAGTCTGGGCCAGCCATACGATTGGCTACAGGATCCCCCACTAAACTAACCCAGAATAAAGAATAACTAAACTAACAAATGAAAACTGAAAACTGGACCTTCATCCTCAGAACACTATAGAAAAGCAAGTAGTCGAAGGGCTGCTTTGTGTGAGAGAGAGATCCCCCTCTCCTCCAGCCTCCGTTATATAGGCTGCGGTAGGCAGGGCCATTCACTCACTACAGATCAGGAGCCACTGAGGAGAGGGAGAAGAACACAAAGGGGGAACGCATAACACAGGTATCAATCTAAAATCTGGCTCGACTGAACTTGCCTGAATTCCAAAAAAATGTTGGGATACATAATATATTAATGTTTTTCTATTTTTATATGTATGTTTCTATGTAGTTGTTTTTATAGTAATTCCTTGGATGATGTGGCTCTTGATTTCTATTTGGCTTGACTTTTGAAGGGTTGTATTTCATATGTGCTTGTATGACGTTGATCATTATGGTTCAAGTTGTTTTTGCTCTCAATGGTGGCATCAGACTGTGTTCTGCTCTGATTGGTCCAGCCTGAGAATATTTTAACTCTTAATCATGCGGATTACAATCACTTTAGTGATGAATGTGTTTGTGTCTATGGCCAGTTCTGCTGTGACGGTGATTTGACAGTGCCTGAAGAAGATCTCTGGTAGCTTTCTTAAAATTGCTGGGAGCTATTCGCAGAGTGTTCAGATCTCTCGCCTGATTCTTGCCTTTAGTTTAATTTTTGATACAGCACCTGTGATTTTTTGGATGTGTGCTCTACACCCTGTTCACTTTCATATAATCCATAACAATAAATTCTAGGTTGTTAACAAGCTATTCTTAAATCCAGTGAAATAGACAACACGATACAATATCAAGTACAAAGACCAGAATACTTGGCAAAATCCTCTTTCACAAACCAAACACGCTTTAAAGATTTATTTGGTTTCATCGGAACCTGTCGGCTCACATCACGTATTCTTCTCTTCATAAATTATTTTCTATACCTACTTTATTTTTGTGTTTCATCTGCCATTTGATAGATAAAGTAAAACCAGCTGTTTCCTAGGAGAAGTTATCAGCTAACAGCGGTTCATGAACACAGAGAAAATTGAGATCAGCATTGGCAGTAGGTGATATGTTCATGATTTAACAAGGCGAATGCATTGTTGTTTTCCTCCACACCTTTCCCTGTAGTTATCAGGGGGAATTCATGTAATAAATTGTGCTATCAAAGGAGGTGCCATGCTTTCATCTTCACTAAAATAGGCCCCCAGGGATGATAGGTAATGGAGGGTTAACACAATTGCAGGGGGAGGTGTGTGAGTGTACCTACATAGTGGAGGTGCATAATTGTGGTGAAGAGGGCAATGGGATACTGAGGATACAATACAGCAGGGAAGGAGGGAGGGCTTATTTAAGGGCCACATGGGAATGATAAGCAGCATGGTTCTTCCTAAAACCAGTGTGAAACTCAATGCGTTTATAGGCTTTTCTATTGATGAACACATTGGAAAGAAATACACAGAAATAAGCCACTGGTTTCATCAGAAGAGAACCCGAAAAACTCGGCAGGTCATTTAAGACCTTTTCTGCCATAATCTTCAAAGAATCTTATTTCTTGCTTGTAGAAAAATATTATTGCTGTACAGTAAATAAGAAAGTTAACCCATTTCGCAATGATGTTTCACCAAGCTATGACCCAAGCAAAGATGGAAACCACAAAAAAACACAGCTTATTCGTTGATATGATTAAAACAGTAAATTACTGTTCTGTGATTCAAATGCAATCATCAATACACTCATTTCAAACATAAAACCTATGATTGCACCACAGAAACAAGGAGCTAGATATCAGCTGACTCTGGTTTGTATTCATGGCTAACTCTAAATTCAGACATTAGATGGCCTTAAAGTCTTGCTTTCGTCATCTGTCTGGGATTATCTTTCATGTGTCAATTATCTCTCATGTTTGGTTTTGTTGCGCAATCGACATCAAAGAAACACAAAAGTATAATGATCTTTCTTTGCTCAGAAATTTTAATAGTTCCTACGTAACCAAGCTGAGGGGTGACTCAGGAAATGTGCTATGATTGGAAATGACAATGAGGCAGTGAGTTCTTTTCTGTTTATGTCAAGGGAAAAGACTGGACTATAGGGAAGTTGAGGGTCTACTCAGACTGTTTAACTACTGGAAAACAAACACTTAAACTGTGTGACTCACAGGAGGCAGGGAGTGAGAGGCTGAGGGTTTTGTCTGAAACACTTGTCATGCTCCTGTGTGCCCCCCATCTAATTTATTTAATCATTTACCTTAATAGTTTTACATGTACCAATGGGATTTTTTTTTCGTTGCTTTGCTTCTGGTAAGAAAACAACAGGGATGATATCAAAAAATAATCCAGAACGTCTGCCATAAAGATACAACCTCCAGCAGGATCATGTGATTTCACTATCCTCCATTTCCTGCCTATACAGGAAGTGACATGGAAAATGTAGCTGGATGTTACAAAAATACAACATTAAACTCTAAGGCTCATCTTAGCTTAAGAAAACATATAGTATATAAATGCCTAGGTTCTGTAATGAAAATATCCAGAGCCTATGGCCCAGATTCACCATGTGCTTTGTCACAGTGACGAAGCAGAAAATGTGAAGAAACCCTACATTTCACTCTTTTGTATATGTATGCCTATGCAAATGGCAAGCTGTCAGTGCCTTACTCAATGTCCAAGGACATAACAAGATAAGATGCCTGAATTGCTCTGTTATCCTCCAAGACGCTGTTTTTGTACCACAAGACAAGCCAATGAGTAATCCTCAGTTCAGATATGTATGACTCACAAGAAGGTATAAAACACTGACACCTCTTGTGCTCTCCACTCATTCACGCATCTCATGCACTTGACTGCAGATGCTGAATTAAACTTACAGAAAGACATGAGTTGACTTTGTGCTTTATCTAATAGGGCAGAATAACTACATAACTTCTAGACCAGCATTTTCCTGTTTTTTTCAGTGTGAATATACACTACAAGTAAAGCGTGAATGCTTTCAAAAACTAATGCCATGACTGCTTTTCTGATTTATACTTGGCAGGAAGGTTGTTCCAAGCATCTTGAAGAACTTGCCACAGTTCTTCTGTGGATTTAATCTGTCTCAGTGTCTTCTGTCACTCCATGTGATCCCAGACAGACTCTGGGATTCTGTGGGGGCTTCTTGTCACTGAAGATAGTTCTTTGGTAAAAACGGGAATGTGTAATGGATAAAAATCAAGTGCCTAAAAGTTTTGTAAAGGACTGTATTTCCTGGAGTATTTCAATAAATGCTGTGTGAAAGTCTAATGGCAAGTATTTTATTATCATTATTACAAACAGGTTGCCAATCTTGATGAATGCTACCATGACAGCCTAATACACTGTGTTCCTGTTCTGAAGCATGGAGTCAATCAGCTTTTGTATGGTGGTGCCTGTTCTATCGCTTTGTCTCCTGTTATACTATTGTGTGAGGTGCTTCCATGGATGATAAAGATGGAGGTGTTTGTTGTACAGATTTTGTAATAGAATTTTTTTATGTAACGCTGCAATATCTTTTCTTTCAGTTGTGAGAAGATTTCTATAATATACACTTCTGTCCTCTGCTTCATTCCGTTATGTTCACTGGCTATTATTATTTATCCCTCACTCATGACTCACTTTTTCATTTGAAAAAAATCAGTGAGCTCTCTCATTGACCTGGGCTGACAATTCCGCTCCCTGATTTCTCCACGGAGAAAGAGCATGCATGACTGATCCAGATCTGCTACTGTGCAGTATGACAGTTGTCATAGGGATCCATAAGATACATGAACATCATTTATTCATGTATTACTGCAGTTATTTTAATGCCGATGTTAGTGCGTCCCACGCAATTAGATGCAATTTATATGCGCATATGCAGTGAATGACACATATCATACACATCATACACATATTAAAAACTGCACGGCATATCACTCAGTATAGCCACAATGTTCGAGGAGCAGAACCATCAAAGCTACAGCATGTCACCCAATTGCATCACTTCATTCTGTGCTTCCTTCCATCTGGTTTCTCTCTGAAACTAAATCTAGTCTCTTCTCATAATGCCTGTGTTCCATTATCAGCCTTGTGCTTGAAAATGTGCCACAGCGACACAGCATGCATTGCTTCAAATCTAAATGGTGTTTCTGCTGCTTTCAGGTAGTCAGACCATGGCATTTCCTATCATGTCAAAGAGGAGCTACAGAGTGCTCAGTGCAGATTGAAGATAATTCTTATAAAGGAGCCCTGATGAGCAGTTGGATATTTTTATGCACTATTTATTACAGAGGAGCTATTATGTATTAGGACCCTGTCTCCAATTGTTGATTTAAAGTGCTCATTAAAAAAGCTGCAATTTTAAAAAACTCAAACTGCAGAAAATAATTTGGAGAAAAATGCCCATGGTAAAACTTTTGAAATTTAAACGTTATTCAACAGCAGTATGCATAAATCCTGTTTGGACTATAGGGCCATGTCAGTTTGCTTATAGACAAAGTGCCATCAGTTTATGTACAGTATGTGCATGGGCAGATGTTTTGGCAGCCTGTCATAGTGACATGGCAGAATTGCTCAGCTGCTGCTATTATCATTTACCTGTTTTTTTTTTTTTTTTTTTTGCATAAACATCTGGGCTTGATAGAAAAAAGGTCACATCTGTCTTACAGAACCAAGGCGTGTGACAGCTTGGAAGTAAACACACAGCCTGCCAATTCTTCAACCACAAAACCAAAAACTGAAAGACCATCCATCCTAATTGCCTACACCAGGTCTCTACAGTACGTTGTATAATGAACAACTTCAATAGCCTCAGAGCATGTTGAAACAGAAACCAACAACATCATACTTATGCTTTAAGTTAAACAAAAAAGAAAGAAAAATAAACAAGTGCAACAAACTTCATACAAACTTCATACATGTTCATACAACACTGAGAGGCATTTCTATTCAGTCATATCATATAGACAGACGCTATAATGCTCACTGACACTGACACTTCTAACATTATGACTTTCAAACTTTCAACTTTATGGAAGCACAAAGACAAAAAAAAGCAAAGTGTTTTAGGTCTTTCTCTGCATTTTCACATTGTTCATACAACCTACAATATAACCTCTGAATGGCCAGACTGTGCATTAGGGAAAATAATGGCTAATAAAGAGGAGTGACTGCTGGTTTATTTGGGCTTTGGAGAGCTCATTAAAGTCACAAAGCCTCTGCGAGGATGAGTTGTCTGAACTTTGCTTTGATTTTGTGAACACTAGCAGCTCAGAAACCGTGTTTCATAATCTCAAGTCGCCTCTCAGATTTTATGCCTGTGAAATATTTAAACAGAATGTACTCCTCGAGTTTATGTCCCAGCCACACTCGTCTCTTGTGTGTTTGTACAGTGTGTCACTTTGTCTACATGGCTTGAGAAGCAACGAGAGACCCTTGAGAGAAACATTCTTTCTGTTGGTGTCATCATTTTCAGCAGAAAGGCTCCCAATTGTCCTCACGTACTTGTCTAGAAAAGTATGTGAGAACTATTTTATACCAAAGCACGACCATCATAGTTCTTGATGAAAACTGTCCATAGTGAGGTCTCTGGAGTAACTGGAACATTGTTTCTGAGATGACAAGCTGCTGTTTCACTTTATTTATTTATAATTCTTTTATGCTTTGAGGACTACATACCAAATACCATTTATGTCATGTAACTGAGGCTTTGGCAGACATAAATAAAACTGGAACTATCTGCATATGATTTGATATCACGCTGACCATTGCAACTACACATCACTTCACATGTGTCTTTAGGAGAGAGTCATTTTGCCATTTTAACTTTTTTCACTTTGCCATGCAGGTGCCTGATTATGATTATATAGCATGCTATGTTTACCATGGTTGCTATATCAAATTAGTGGGTGAGCATAGTAACATTTGCTAATTAGTACTGAGGACAGAGCAGCATTGATACTGCTGGAAATGGACAGATGTTAAGGACTGTGTAGCAATATTCTCTAGCCTTGAATTCTAGCTTCTGAAGCCAGAACTTTAAACTATTTTTATGAATCTATATGAGGCATATCCTTATCTGACATCAAAAGTAATTTTCCAAGCTATACAAGAAAGAGAATAGTGTGCTGAAAATAAGGAAAGATATTAAATTTACAGGACCAACCCACACGCATTCTACCACCCATCCTCCCATAATGAATGAGTTTGACTGGCAGCGAATGTCGTAACCAAATGATATCTATTCCCTTTTTGTTAGAGACTGTGTCATTCCATTTAACTGGGACATGTCATCAGCATGCTGAAAGAAGAACTACTACATGCTCAAAGAATAATTAGTTGACACTTATCACTTTGATCCATTTGTACAGATCTAATCTGGCACAGAAATGAATGACATCCTAGTACAAGGATGGCTGGTGTCTATCTCACTTGTATCTACTATAATAAGCTCAGATACTGGAATATCAGATGAGATCACTCTTTGATCCCCTCACTTTGTTCAAAGTAAGTTGGAAGGAAACTGAGCAAATGTGCACAGATTTGCAGAACTATAGAATTAGTTTCCTCAAGGATGAAGCTCACAGTGAAAAACCTAAATCAGTGTTTGCGAGAACATCAGCTTGGGGAAAGGCTTGCATCTATTTAAAAATCAAGACTTGTATATCCAGGCATAACCTAGTGTAAGGCATCTGCAAGATCTTTTACAAGAGTCCTTTGCAGGAGATGAAATAATTTATGCGCAGTGAGGAGTCTCTGATATTTTCCCGAAATTTGCAATCTTGCAATTGTCTTCTTTCAAACATAAATCCCCTGCTTGTTTTGCAGTGGATCAGTTTCTTTCATTTCTTTAATTCTTTTGTCAAATCTTTATGCTAAGGTCTGTCTGCATTGTATCCATTTTCATAGCTGGAAGCACCAGACAGAGACTGAAATCAGTTTATCTGGTTTGCATATTCTAGGAACAGAAGACAAGATAGTTAAACAGATTAGTTTGTGCAACACCCTGGACCCGTGGATTCTTGCAATTCGTTTTTTTTTAATTTTTTTTTTATCATGGACACCTCCTTCCTCCTCCTTTGCTCGATCATATTGACACTCACTTACAACTGGTTAGTTTACATTTTCAACTTCACAGCTAATTTCCAAGCCATTATTAATAATAGCATACAATAATGATGTACGTTATTGTTTGGTGAATATGGGAGTCCAAAAGAGGAAATCACTTCATGCACATGTGCTTTTGCCGCTGGCAGAGAGGAGTGGGTAGCACGGATGCCAGGGGCCACGTAGTGGAGAAGCAATTGAGTGCTTGGAGATAATGAACATATGTGTGAGTGCAGCTCAAGTGGCAACTACTTATGGGGAAGTAAACCCCAGGAAGAGGGGGCCATAACAACCATCTGTTTCTCATCTAGATATGAGTTGGTGTGACACTATCAATGGAAGCGTCCCTAAACTGTGAGCAGTGACAGCTGTGCATTTAGTTTGGTCATGGGAAATTAACAACAAGTGATCAAATTTACCCAAAAATATTAAATTCTTTCAGCAGAAGGTTTCCATGAAAAATAACATATTCACACACACTTTCTTTACTTGAAATTGCGAATACTAGAAAAGCCAACAGGCTATCAACTGAAGGGGGTAACTGAAGTCAAAACTATTTAGCATAGAGCAACATTATTTGTGCAGCAGGAAGAGTTACAGAGAAACATCTTAAAAGTTTGGATTTTATTTAAGAAAACTGAATGACTGAAGTTCAGGCTTTCTATTGTTAACGGTGGTAGAAGTTGCAAGCTCAGCAGATAGATTGTCTTGTTCACTAGGAAGAACATAATGTTAAATGGACTGCATATATATAGCCTTTCTAGTTTTAGTCACATTCACCCGTTCACTCATACATTCATGCAGCTTTTTCTATGCATACAGCCAATAATACACAATAATCTAATATACACCCCCCCACACACACGCACATGTACGACCACACATACACCTGATCTACCTCTTAAGCCTCCCAAACATGTTACAGCATGAAACAAATGTAACTAAGACATTTATGTGAATGAACTTTGTTCCATGTCCAAGTAAAGCAGCCATATACATGAGCCATATACAATAAATCAACAACAATCAAAAACACTATGCACCACATTTTTACAGTGACTACTGTAGTTTGGTTGGATGGATGACCTGATTGTCCAGCAGAGCCTCTGTCTCTTTGGACCCCAGTCCCATCCTGTAAAAATGGGTATTTTCAAGGTTCTGGAAAATGACCTCTTATCTCCTCTGAGGCAACTCAGCAACCAAACTGACATTCTACCATTAGGTAATGCTGAATGGAAGACGGCCTGATTGGAGGGGATAATATATCTGGAATGGGCCAACAAACCTGGGGATCAGACTCCCAATGGAGAGCTGCAGGAAAAGGCCTTTTCTGAATTGTAAAACGAAAACCAGGATGATCAACATGTCCTTCCTGCTGTCCTCTGATCTGTAATGGCCTGTGCAATTGTGAGTAACAAACCATCCAAGCACAATAACCATTTTTTAGAGATACCAGGGGAGAGGACAAAGAGAGGAGTCAAAGTTCCTTCTTCATTCACCCTGCGCCCTCACTGTATGTAAAGTGTGGAGTTTCAGGCTAAAGGTGGTTTACTGGTGTTCAGGCTGTTGCACAGGACATCTGTTCTCTGGCTTCCAGCCCAAACCTGAGTGCTTAGCAGTTTAGTGCATGTATGAATGGAGGCTGGTTTTCAATGCTGTGCTTTAATGCATGGAGATTTATCTCAGTTGATGGTCTTTCCTTTGTAATGCACTCTGTTGTGTTTGCAATGATTGAATGAATAAATGTATGCCCTCAGTGAACAAGTATTATATATATATAAATATATGAATAAATTGTTGCCAACTATCATTTCTTAGTTCATCATTCTTAACAAATCAGTTAATTCAAATAAATGGATCAGTTAAATTGAATTTAAAAAATTTTAATAAAAATTAAATTCAAATAAAAACTCCCTTCACAGAAGAATGCATGATTAATTCCTTAAAATCTACAAGTCAGATATTTGCAAATATTACTGTGATACCTGTGTCACTGTTCTTCCAGACCAACAAAACAAAAGTAGTCTGCAAATGAACACAGTGAGACAAAGTAGAAGCTTGAGAAGCTTGAGATCTTCACAAGTTATGTACAACTGATCCAGAAACCCAGTCGACCGGTTGACTGAACTATGACAGGCCCTGCTGACACATTGGACCCGACTTAAGTCATTTCTGAGCACAAACACCATGACTGTCAGAAAACTAAGATTACTAACTAAGAACCAGCTCATATTAAACTAATGGCTTGGCCAACAGTATCTTACCATGATATTGTTATGCAGTACATACTAAATGTGACTCAGACAGGTCATACATAAAAATAATCTTCATAAAATCTGGGTCACAATCACAACACATCACTCTCTCACAAAAACTCAAACAAAAAAATTACTGTATTCTTCAATGGATTGTGCCAAACGGGGGCTTGAGAAAGAAAAGCAGCTTGAGGCAATGTTTGTGTGTGCATACATTTAAGCAGTCAATGAAAACAATACAGCAAACAGAACTCTCTGCAGAGATCATCAAGTCAACTATAATGCCCAAATAATATTTACCAATTAACACATATGTATAGGGGCCTACTGTTTTTATCATCTGAGAAACATCTGATCTCTATTTCTTAAAACGTATCTTCTCAAAGACTATCTGAGGACTGCTGCAGATTGTGTGATGAAAAATTCAAACATCTTTTAAAATCTCTGAGTCACCAAAATGGCTCAAAGACTGGGTCACACTGCCTCTTTGACCAGGTCAAAGTTATTGAGCTATTTACTGAGATATGAGCTGAAATTGGCCCAATACAGACATTTGGCTTCAGGTCTCTGAATTGTCTAGGACACTTTACACTCAACCTGCAGTTGTGTCACAAGAACAGACATGGTTTACCTGACACATTTATCTAATAGATCTGGTAGAAGCGTCCAGGGTCTTACACACAAGACAGTGAAATACTACATGTAACCTAACACAGGAAACATATTTGGATGGTATATTCTTGCCTTTATATTTTTGACATTTTATATTTGGATGAAAGCCCAGTTCCATCTGACCTGTGTAATTACACCCAAATGGCTGCAAGAAGAGTTGTGACATAACAACAACACTTGTATTGAGCTTTGTATTTCCAGTGAAGTGCCACTTCAGTTTGACACTTGGCTAATGGCACCATGGTTGGATGCCTAGAAGCTATAGATAAACTATTCAATATTTCTGAAGCAAAATGCCGGACATTTAGTCAAAGTCAAAAGGATGTCAAAATGTTAAATTTACATTCTGTACTGGAATATTGACAAAAGTCCCTCATATCTCCAGTCCACAGGCTACAGTGCAATTTGTCAGGTAGTTACTGAAATACAGAAATATAGTCAGATTTATCCTCTCAATTCACCCACTTCTTGAGGCTGCTCAACATGAAATGCATATAAACTTCTTCCTTCCACATGGAACAAATTTTTAACTTAACATCAATAATGTGAGGAGTTGTATTGAAACATTTAATTTTCACTATTTGATTAGATTTCACTTTACCATGGGAAGCAGGGTTCATCTAGTCAGAATGGATTTGGCTTTCCACTAATGCTGGTGGTAAGGTGGTATTTTATCTGCAGATATAGGATTAAGGACTGGCCGTATAACAGAGAATGATCAAGTGAGATGTAAAAAAAAAAAAAAGAAAAAAAAAAGTAAAGTAAGTTTCAATAGCTAAAAAAAAGGTGCTCAGTACTATCATATTTGAATCTTTTATAAGGACTAAATCAGTTTTGAGGACAGGACACCAGTCAACAGAAAGTGAGGACCAAGTCAGCAAAATTTGTGAATTTGTTTTGATCTCCAATGAAATCATCATCCATATTAAATTGAAATGAAAACTTCATGGTTACTGGTCAAAGCTCTTGTCCAGTTTTTTTATGTTTAAATAAGACACCTTAGAAAATAGGCAACCACTGCCACACTGTATTCTTAACCAATTGCAACACTTTACAAAGAAAATTGGCAGCAGTATCATTTTCAAATCAGACTATTAGCAAATGTTAGCTCTGTTTGCTCTGGAAGAACAGTGTCCTCCTCCTGTCTTGTACGTAAAATCATTTTGACCTTTGTGATGTGAAACAATGCAGTCATTTTCTGATGGTCAAGTCCTTTGCCAGCGGCAGTGTCTCAAAATGACTGATTTATTGATGGGTAATTTCTAAATTTTTAGATAAGGTCATACTTGAAATTTTTCTGTCTGAGCAACCACCATTTCTTACAGTGAAGTAACACTGCATCCCCACCATACACTTGAGAGACATGCTCTTCATAACACAAGCTGTCAGGGAGATGAGGGCAAACGGGGAGAGAAAAACACTGTCTCTATCTCAGCATTTGCTTTGATGCAAAACGTGCATCACAGCAAAAGGCTTTTGTGATTTAGGTGCTAAGCTTTAAATGTCTGAGCTTGAAATTTGCTATTACTTTTGCCATAGGTGAAAACTGAAATTCAGTCTTGTCATAAAAACTAGGCCACTGTTGCTTTTCCCAAATTCACCTTCCTCTACACTTGTGTAAAACTTCAGCTGTCAGGAATCTACAACACAAGTTTGGGGAAATGTGATTAGAGATTCGTAGTTGAGACAGAAGGCCTATGAACACTGGGGGAAGGGTGGGAATAAAAAAACATAGTGCTTTATGCAACCTGTCTGGGAGAAGAAGGGGGGAAAAAGATAAAGAGAGAATGTGCATGAGAGGAGAGGATTGTGGAGTATGCAAGCTGAGGATGACAAGATATAACTCATCTGTGGATAGTCTATATGAAGTGCTGCATTTTTGAATCTTTTTATGAAGGCCCATAGGGAGATGTCACTGAAACACTACAGACACACAGTAATAATATATTGTTCAGACAGCGAAAAGTGCATGTGTGTCTCATTGGAAAGCCCAGTGAGATGCATAGGTAGATATATTGTATAGCACAATGTTTGAGACGTGGCTGTACGCAATTGTACGCAATGCATTTTGATTGATTCAATGTAATATTTATAGAATGTCTTGTGTACTGTAGGTGAAACATTTTTGTCCTGTTTTGTCATGATTGATGTTCATAAAGTGTTTTCCAGAGGAGTATAACATTCAGGGCATAACGAACAAATTCTGCCCAGGCAGTAGTTAATCTATGATATTTTGAGTTATATTTTTATATTTTTACAGTTAAATCTCATGTAATACTTTTTAATCAAGTTTAATCACATTTGATCTCATGTAATCCATTTTACTTTTAATCAATTTTTACGTTGAATTTTTCACATTTTTGAATTTTATGCTCCCCTCGCTGTGCTGAATAAAACTAGGTAGATTGTCTGGTGAAAACCCAGTAGACACCGGACATCAATGTAATGTCATAAAGACGTTTGACTCTAACGACACTAAGGTCAGACAAACGTAAAATTTTGGTTGGAAATGAAAATTGGGTTTACGTCAACAAACAATGTTGGCTAACTGACATTATGCCGTTAAGAAGACGATGGGATTTACTCATGATCAGAATGTCTGTATTTTATACATCAAGATGGCATTGAGACATTTCGTGGGATTTTGGTTAATTAACAACACAACAAAATATCATCGTCAGCCGTTATCACTATTCTATGTCTAATTAAAAGTTGGCATTAGACATTGTCCAGACACTGAATTTTGGTCACCCAACCTAAAACTTGTCAACTTATATTTAAGGTGGAATAGACAATGTTGGAGTGAGACTTGGTATTTGAACTCAACAGTAAAACAGATACACCCCTCCCTTCAGTGTTCCCTCAGAAGTTCTGCCACCCAAATTCATGGATGTGCATTGCCAAGGCAACAACACAATGGTGGAATCCAGAGCATCTTAGAAGGTGTGGATTGGGACAGTCTCTCATACATCAAACAAACAACCCGCACACAAATATAGAAAACACAAATGAGTAAAAACTTGGAAGAGTTAGTTGTTTAGATTGTTTTTACAAAACTATGGGGAAGGAAGAGAGGACCGTAGGTTTGTAGATAAGCTACCATGAAAGGTAACAGTGGTTGGATAGTACCCAACCAAATAAATCCACTGCGCTAGCGAACTTGTGCTGTAGGGTCTTCATGGCTACAAGATCCTTTGCAAATTGTACAGAAGTATACCATGATACATCCCAAACAATTGACAGCAAACTGTCGCTATAGTTGAGACGGTTTCCCATACCCAGCACACCAGCTGCAGACAGCGATACTCACTCCACTCTCCTGCTACTACAGCAAACATGACACCAACAGCACATCTTGGCAAACTAGAAAGCAAGCCAAACATCCATGAGAAAGCAAATTAATGTTGCCGGGCCCACAAATGTGGCATTGGTACCTATTTGCTAACTAACTAGTTGTGGTTAGCTATCAAAAACATTACAGGATAAAACAATACAGACCTACTGGCTCTGTGAAATAGCAAAACTAATGTTACCCACCTGTAAAGCAGAGACAGAGCAACTTCTGCATCCATCTACTTGCCTTTCAACTCTCTGTGGTCTCTCATAGTCAGGACAAATCGTGGTTGGCCACCACTTCAATCTGCTGGTGATTCGTCAAAATATCCATCCAAGATTTTACCGGCCCCATCAGTCTCTTTACCAGCCCTCTCTGTGTGTCTATAATTTGGGGTGTGCCGGTCCCAGTGGATAAATCCAGGGTTGGTTTTCCTTACTTTCCGGGTCTGACTGTGCAGTCTCCACCATTGGAAAGCCTCGATGTTAATACAGCTCTTTGCTCTTGCCTGATTATGGCACTTCTTTATCAATTTTTGCTCTTCTGACCTCCTCCTCTTTGGCTGTTCCTCGGCCTCGAGTCCTTCTTGACAATATCATTAGTATAGGCCGTCACGCTGCTGCCGGTAGACATTCCTGCACGCACTAGCCTTAAGGTTCTGTTGCCAGCAGTCCCAATCAATCCCATTCAAAACTCCACACGATCTTGTGGTGACAGAGGGGTAGACTGTTCTTCTCCTTCCCCTGGTAATCCTTTAATTGTCAGTACACAGTAGCAATGTGCAAATACCGTCTCTTGCTCCCACTGCCAAACGCTGCAGAACGCCGCCTGCTGCTGATTGGCTGGAACTGTCAGTCCGAGCCACTTTGTTTATGTCCTATTTATAAAGCCGCAACACAATTTTTTTTTCAGCACACACACAGAATGGACAGCTAGTGGACAATGAGCAGATATTCACTGAATTTGACAAAAAGTGTATTAGATTAAAATTGCTTACTCTAACTTTAAAGGACACTATGACTGTTTTTTTCATTTAATTAAGAAGATTAGTGAAAAAAAACACACAAGGGATTCAGGTTTGGGAAAACAGCATATCAACACGGAGAAAGAGTTTTTATTCAAATAAGTTAGTGCTTCCTATGAACTAATTGAATATACACTGTGCAGTACTAGTACGCAAACCAATCTAGAAAAAACAAAAGGAATATATATGCAAAACTGCATAATATCAAAGACATGAAGAGCAGAGAAAGCAAAGAAATCATATTTGGATCCAAAATCAAATTTCAAGGCTTCTCAGTTCCTTCCAGTCTCAATTCCTACCAGTCACCTAGTAATCTTTAGGCTGAATGGATGACTATATACGCTGCCTGATAAAGTAAAAAGCCCAAATTGTCAATTCTTAAAGAACACAATTTCACCTTGAACCAGAACATTCTGAGCAAAAGCATCTGAGGTTTAATGGAATCTATGGCATCTTGGGACGCAACTGCACATCTACTAGCATATCACACACCATATATGGCACTGTCCTTGAGACGTTATGTACAACACTATTGGCCAAAGAGCTGAAAATCATAGCTCAAAAACTGCCTTTGTCTCTTCTCCAAATGAGCTCTAGCAATTGCAGATTTTCTACTGGCAGCACTCCCAGATCCAGAGCTATGAGGATCCCATCAGCCCCAGCCCTGTGGCGACCACAGTCCGAGAGCTGGAGGTCAGCTCTGGCGAGCACTAAGTGGAAGAGCTGAGGCGTTGTAAAGGCCTGCCAGGGATGAATGCACTGCTTTGCCAATGAGAAGGCCTCGAGGTGACCCATCTCTCTCACTCTAGTTTAGCTCCATTCACTGAAGGACCCACAAAACATGGCTTTCAAAGATTCTCTGTGGAGTGGATGTATTATTACTCCAGTTTCACTGAGAATTTTGACTGTGTGGTAACAGAAAACATTGTCGCACTGAGCAAACATAAATGTCATAATGAATAAATATTATTGCATAAAATAGATTATTACACCTATATTAGACAATCCTATGGCATGATTACCATAGCATTTAAACAAAAAGGTGTAAAGCTCCAATAAAATTAATTTAGGGTAATAGCCAATTATTTTTTTATTTTTTGTTTTTGAAGTTAATCATAAGTGGCTATGATAAAATCCAAGGGCCAAAAACAAAAACTTTTTCACTTACATGGCTCATATTACGTCAAAAGTCTACTTATCCAACAAACTCAAAGTGAAAGGACGCCCTATTGCTGCCACTACATAATGCAACCACAGACATGACCTCAGACATGTTTTGTGAGGTCAGTTTGTGCCAGATGTAATGAAATTCCCTCTGAGTGTTCCTGAGATATCACATTCACAGGAACATGAGGTCCCCATGACCTTCAACTTAGACCTCTGACCACCAAAATCTCATCAGTTCATCTTTGAGTCTGAGTGAATGTTTGGACCGAATCTCAAGAAACTCCGTCAAAGCTTTCTTGAGATATCACATTCAGATATCACCTTGACCTTTCACTATCAAAGTGTAATCAGTCCATCCTTGAGTCCGAATGGACATTTGTGTCAAATTTGAAGGGATTCCCCTGAGGCGTTGTTGAGATATCGTGTTCACAAGGCCACAACCATGTTTTGTGAGGTCTCCATGACCTTGACCTTTGACCATCAAAATCTGGTCAGGTCATCCTTGAGTCCAATAAAATGGATGTCCAGACAGATGGACTTATGGACGAACAACCTGAAAACATAACACCTGAATAACTAAACAATGAAACTTCCCTGGTTGCACTCATGGAAGTGCTGCAGTATGTGTTTCCATACACTAAATGTAGTCATGACCATGTCTTTATATTATCACATATAGGTATTGAACGTGCGACTAGTGAGAGTTAAAAGCATTTTTCTTCATTCCAGAAACCTAATACACAGTTTACATAGATTTCTTTATTTCAATTTAGAAGCTAAGTAATGGAGCAGTTGGCCATTATTCAACTTGCTGAGTGTATCTACTTTGAATACATAGACGAATATGATGTCAGTGTTGAGGCTGCTTTTAATTTCATTTATGGGACTGTAAATTGAATAATTAAATTAGTGGCAAGAATAATCCTTTACTTACAGGGATTACAGCTGGTTCAATTTGGAAAAAAAATGCAGCTGTTCTTTTTATTCCAGCCAACTGTCTCCATTGTGTAGGACACCTTTCATCATGGCCATGACAGTTAAAATGAAATTTTTCAGTTGTCCATGCACATACAGACTGTATCTACTGTTAAGCCTTATTTTGGTTCATGTATTCATACTTTTTAAACAAAGACTGAAAACATTTTACTGTACTGCTAGGCAAATCATGTTCAGTTAATTTCTTTGTAACAACAGGATTTAGTGTTGCTCATCTAATTCTTTTTCCTAACACACCGGGGTTGTACTTACTTTAATATGCAGACTTTATGTAGGGGAGAATGCGCAGTGCAGTTAATATTATATCATATATCACTTGCCATAATGTTCCTACTGAATGTCAGAATTTAGCATTAACACTTGCCTTCTTTGATGCTTCCTTCCCTCACATTACACAAGCTATGGATCAGTTTTAAGATGATACTGCTCTAATGGTGCGGTTTAAATGACATCCAACACATTCCACAGTAATGCAGGATTGCATTTTGTCATACTTTGTGGTTCTGGTACATATACTGATTGCACTGTGCGGAAAATGTAAAGACAATGAATGCATACTGTATGTACATGTGCGACATGTGCATGGTTATTATTACTGTACTGTGCAGATGTTGTATGAGGTAATACTATAAAAAAAAAACGTAGGGAGAGCCAGAGTTGTGGTTGTGGTTCGTAATGCCTTTCCTGTGATTTCAGCTACCTCACCCACAAAGTGTACTGCTGCCCTGATAATTTACCATGTAGATACTGTCACTGTACTAACAGTGACTCATCATATACATGCATGTGCAAACACAATTCATATGAAGACATTTCACTACGAATACACAAATTCATAATCTTGCAGCCCTCTCTCATGCCCTGCCTCTCTTTCAATGCTGACTGAAAAACTTGGGATGCTGACATTCACTGTGAGCCCTGACACCGTTTGATGAGTCAAGTCCTTCTCTGGCTGCGTTCAGAGGTCCTAAATATGCTTCCCTCAGGTATCGTTAGAGAGTGTATGATGAAATCTGAGGCAGAGGTTCAAGGGTAGGTGCAATAAAGAGCTAACCCTTAAATTCTACTTGCATAGTAGTGGGAAGACAGATTCTCCTAACTACACCAGAGCCTTAATCAGTACCATTTGTGATAAGGTTCACTTAATTCACTTGGGTAAACCACTTTGACTTGTTCCCTTTAAAGTCAGGTTGAAACAAATGAATGATTAATATGTTTAATGGACCAAAGTTTAGCTCCATGTTGCATCACCATTAGCATTCTGTCAAAGTGACATTCTTCCACAGGCTGCTTGTTAAACTTTGATGTTTTGGTCTTGAAAGAGGAGCAGAGGAGTAGTATCTGGTTTATTTAAGTGTCCAGCACGGATTTGGTAAGGTGAAATGCTAGACATGCTCAGTAGGTTACAATCTTGAGCTGTTTAAAATATTTTTGTCACTATATGTACACTGTCATTGTTTTTCAATATGCAGCAAAAAGCAAGTATCTTTTTTTTTTTTACTGTTATTTCAAAGTATTTGTTGAGGATGAAGCATTAGCCATTGATAATTAACTCTCAAGTAAAGATTTTTTTGTGATTGGACAATTCCATGTGATGCAATATTAACACAATGCAGGTTTTTGTGTGGGTTTCAAAGCAAGTGCTCACTCCACCAAAGCTGGTGGCTGTAGTGGAGCTTGAACACTTGTTTTGGAGTTAATCAGAGGATTCTTGATTAGACAATTTCCACTGATAAATTCACTGTTGAGAAGAATCAATACAGAGAAATAAATGGGTAACTACTGCAGGACTGTACGGTCATGGAACATAGTTGTGATATGGGATGTTTGGTTTTGTTTGTATATGCTGTCTGTGTTTCAACCTATTAACCATCTTAATACATTAATAATAAGTTTACCTGAATATAATGTTTTAAACCCTTAACTTAAAAGGCACACAGAGCCACAGCTTATTTCTGTATTTACAATGTTTTTTGTTTTGCAACAATTATCTACTGCTTGTTTTGAACATAGCTTAATAAGTTTTAATCTACCTTCAAGTAACGGAGACCTAGCTAAATGACCATTGTGTAAAGGGATGTTTTGTTTCCCTCTTGGCTAACCCCTGTGCTAAATGCCCTGACCATTGATTCGGGCAGACGTGTCAAAACACAGCATTAAAATTCAAAGGCAAGGGCACAGGTTGGCAATTAGTAAGCTGACCAACTCTCCTAATGTCTGCAAGTGGCTCTTCTTGCCTTTGTTTTTGCCCTCTCTTTTTATGAGCGTCCCCCCATCACGGTGGAAATGTGGGCGAGTCTCCAAACGGCAGAGACGGTGTGGGCGTATGGCAGGCTCTGACTACAAATGAGAGCACACAAACGCACAGTCTAATCCGTCACACATGTAATGAGTGCATCCACATTATGCTCCCTTAAGAAGACACACCAGTGTGAGCGTTTGCATAAGCACACATGCAAATTAACGCACATTCACTCCCCCATTCAAAAAGCTAGAGGGACAGGGGAGACGCATAAAGCATGACATTCATATGATTCCAATACCCTGAGAGAGATTGAAGGAGATTACACACACAAGCAACATGAAATGTGTCCGTAGCAGCATGCTAAAACCTTAAGTGAGGTACAGCCGCCCACGAATACAACCACACATACTAAGTGTTTAGAGGAGAAGCTTCTGGGCTGAGTACTGTGCTGGCCTCTGTCACCCTGTTACTCTCAGTGAGACAGATCCCGGTAAAAGCTCCAATGAAAGGCACGTACCTGGCGTTAATTAAAGCTTACAAGAAGGTTACATGAATGCAATAATTGTCGATTGATGCCCAGCTGCTGTGAAAGCAAATTGCATGTTTTAAACGACCTATCCTCCCTTCTTATCCAGCCAGTTCTCTCTTCGTCTTAGACAATCTCCATATAAAAAGGATTTCAATGAGGGTGTCATCATTTGATTTTGCTGAATATCTTCTATCTTGACCTCTAATAGAAAACATTTACACAGGTTTGGGAACAGGGTATTCATGATGAGGCCTGTGGCTGGCATGAATATACGATTACAACTCAGTTGCAGGTGGAAGGTAATGATGCACCAAGGGTTTACATTTATATTTAGTATAACCAAGCTCAGAAATTAACACTCCTAATCTACTGTATATGTACAAAACAAGCGCTTACCCTGTGATGCTTGGGAGGGTGTCGGTAGAGAAGAGGGCTAGTGGCGGTTTGTCGCGCTCTATGAGCCATATGGTGTACTGCCCACTTTGCCTGGGGTGGAGGAACATGGCCATGTCCAGGCTACAGGGACCTTTCCCCCCCCACAGCCAAGGACTGAGCACCCAGGGCCCCCCAAAGGCTGAATTGTTCACCCAGAGGAACTGACCTGAAGAAGAGAGAAAAACAAAGAACTGTAGAACACAAAACAGTGCCGTAACCAAGATGTACTGTGAAACAGAGGAGACTGGGTTAGGCATTTATTAATCTTGCAGATCGGTAGTAGTGAGGAAAGCTTGACAATTATCGCAAATTACAATCTCATGAACATGATATGCTGTTACAGTATGTACAGAGGCCAGATGAGTGATGGGCCATGGTTTCAAATAGTTTTGAAGCAGTGTCTGAGAGTAGCACTTGATGAAAAAGCATGAAATAAAGCTGCTTTGAAAAAGAGCAGTCAATGACATCCCTTGCGCGAAAAAAGGGGGGTAGCGGGTGAAAAAATCAAAGCACAGTCTTTTTCTAGCTTTGATATGAAGTCCCATTTCACTTTCAAACCTATTGCGCTCATTCAAGCAGGAAGTTCATCAGAAGCTGAAAGTTGTGTGCCTGTGTGTGTGCGTGTGTGTGTGTGTGTGGTGGGGGGCACAAAGAATCTCAACTTGAAAGGAGGAAAATCCATTTTTAATGTGCTCAGTTAAGAAAAGAAGTGTTGATGAGGGGAAGCTTAAAAAAAAATGCAAAGCACAAATATTGCAGAATAATTGATTTTCTATCATTCTCAGGATGCTGTTATTTTGTTTTTCAGTATAGGGGTCATGAGACGCACTTGCTGCTGCAGTTACAGTCGTAGAAAAAAATAAGGAAATATGAATAAATACAGCGTTTATATATTTCTTTTCTTTCATTTTTTACTTTGTTTCCATTCCCAGGCTGTGTTCTTGCCTCTGGATAATGGTCATACCAGCTTCCAGAGGGTCAGATTGTATTAAAGTTTATTTTTCTAACTGAGACACGCATGTCTCCTTGTGTGTCAGCACTCAAACAGCCTTTTGCCATTAGTTGTCTGCAATTTGTATTTTGGTACTTTGTTGGTATGTTACTCTTGATGTTGGGCATGGTGAGAATATGAATGAATCTGGGTCTCTTATTCAGTTTTGAATAATACCATATAAGGGTCAATATTTATGCTCTATATATATCTATACTGTGTAATGTAACCAATTAGACATGCGTGAAATAAAAATAGCTGCAATGATAAAAATTAAGGGAACTGAACTCAATATGAAATAAAACTGTGGACTTCATAACAGACATGGGTCTGAGTCTGTACTCAGACCTTTTTCTAAACTTGTTACTCCTTCCTTTTATCCTTCCCTGATATCCAGTGCGTTCCCTTATCCCCTGAGGTTGCTGAAAAATTGGTGAATTTCGAGGTCTTCAAATTGGAGTACTCCTGTTAAGCCTCATTTGCTTTCTCTTCCACATCTGCATGCTCCTTACATAGAGGGTCCACACAATTTGACAAAGACGGTCCAAGTACTTGCAACATGTTTATCAGGCAACGCGGAATGCACACATTTTCTATGCAGCCAGCAGCATATTGATATAAAGGTTTTAAAGCTCAGCCTGGAAGGGCTTTTGGCCTGAAGGCAGAAAACTATCAACTCTTGTTTCCCAGTCCAAATGAGATGAAGAAATGCCTGTTTGGGAGCAATTATTGGAAGGATACAAATTATAACGACACACCCATGCAAAGGAAAGACTGTAATTCCATTAGCAGATTTCTGCCTCAGCTTCACCTGCGAATAGTGCTGCCTAACTGAGCTTGATGCCCTCATTTACTGCATCACAAGGCCTAGTTCAACTGACTGTCTGCCTCAATCTGCATAGTGGAACATGATCATTGGTGGAGTTTTAAGCTGTATAGACAGAAATGATCACTCGACAGCTTACATTTAAACCAATTCTGCATTAAAAAACTAATAATAACATATGGATGTTGCTGCTATGAATGACATATTAAAGACGCCTCAGTTTCCTCAATTCTTGCCTTTAATGACCACCTGTGAGGACCCACTGTAAGTATGTCCATCCAATAATCGCTTAAAACGTTATGAAAACGATATCTTTGCTTCACAGCTGTTTTTAGTGGGAGAGATGTTCACAAAAAAACAATTGCAATATTCTGAGGCTTTCAACCACCACTAATCTGGAGTTTTTTTCCCTTTACACCACCCCTGCACTTGTATTGTAGTTGGTCTACTGCCTTTTTTCATTTATCTGTGAAGTTCAGACTCAGTTTAATCGACACTGCTTATAAAATGGTACTTGATTACTGTCCCTCCGAGGGGGAAGACCCAAAAAGCAGAAACAGAGGAAACATTTCAATCCAGAGTGATAGTTGTATCCTGTATCACTGAATCAAGCTGGTAAACACTTTTGTCGCTCTATGTGTGGTTACAGATTCAATCAACCGAGGCTCTTGTTGACATAGCATACCAAATCAGGCCAACAGTTGGTGAGAGCAGAATTCCCTCAGATAATAAAATTGCAGCTAAGGGCCTGAGAGAAAGAGGAAAACAAACCATTCAAATTGTATTCTCTGCCAAACCCAATTATAGCATAATGCATTTACCTACGGCCAGCACAAGCTTTTTGAGGTCCTAACAATTTAGCTGCCTCGCATTTTAATTTACAACCCATTCATTGGTGCAACCTAGTGACAGCTTCCACTGTAGTGAGATGGTGTACAAGTATGTTCTGCATGCTGACAAAGAGCCTTCTTGTTCGTGTTTGTTGTTGGTTTCTGCTTTAAAATCATTTATTTTCAGCCCCAGTGATTTGGAAATAAAGGGGACCTATCAACTTAAAGACAATATATAAAACCTAACCATGCTTATTCCTTTCAAGTGCTGAAGAGAGAAGAGGCAATTATAGGAGTACTATCAAGATAAAGGTGTAGTGGATCCAGTTTAGTCCTTTGGACACAACATCTCTTTGTCAGGATTTGTATAGCAAGTTTTGTTCAAGCCAAAATCTGCAATCATATGCAACAATATGCAATAACTGAAATAGTCGAAAGACATGCCTCTTTACTGATTAATTAAAAAGCAAATAATTTATCAGTATCACAAACCACTTTGCGCCCGGTTATTTTCAAGGCCAACCATTTACTTATGGTGCAGACAGTTTTGGGAGTGGGAAAGCTTTGGTAACCACTGGAGACACAATCATAAAAACATTTCCCTTTCATACCTTCACGCCTCTCTCCCAAGGAAGTCCTATGGCTACTGATTTGTCCCAAAGGTTTGTTTTTCTAATATTTCATGTATCATTATAAAATCAACTGGCACTGTCGCCATGAAAATTGCATTCAGACTTGAATTTGTTTGTTGTGCAGTAGTTAGTCATGTTCAGTTTAGTATTTTTTCTGGTGGGTCTTTTAATTCCAAGGCTGTATCAGAACAACCGGTTTGATTTACCTCTGTTTTCTTTTATTGTCAGCAGCTGAACAGCTGGAAGATCTGATGCTGCTGTGGCCATGCTGAGCACTGACAAAAAGACCTTGATGTCAGCAGTGACAATAGCACTACAGAGCTGGAGAGTGGAGGGCCCCGAACACCAATGTTCAGCAGGGTGCTTACTGAAAAAAGGAAGTGGTAGCTGTGCATGACTCAAGAGCAAGTGTATAATGAGGGAACTTGTCCACCATCCCAGCCTACAAACCCATACATATAAATAAAATATCAGCACTCCAAAGTTCAAAGTATCTATTATTAATAATGCTAAATCAACTTCTATCAAAATCACAGCTTAAAAGTAAATTTGTTGCTCAAACTTCAAGGGCACTGGCCAAAAATAACCTACTTTCCTACCAAGAATTTGTTTTATCAACCAAAATATTACATCACACCCAGGTACAAAAAAGCAAAACAACCAATTACAATATTGCTATTCTTAATTACAGTAGTGTAGCAGAAAAACTGTAAAAGTAATCTACATCTCAAAAATTCAATAATGATGCAGCACAAGTTGGCTGCAGTAGTTGTCAAATCAGTTAATGCTAATATAATGCGTAATGAAACTCAACACCACGAACAAACAAAAGACAGATCACTTAGCAGGCTGTTAAAGGTGTGACAGACAAAGTAAGGTGTTTTCCCATGTCTGCATTTCACGACAGTGCCCAGTTTATACCTGATAGCATGTAAAGGCAACCACATGTACGGGAAAAAAAAAATTTGATGTTTGTAATTTTTGTTAGAAAAGCTCTGAGGACATGATGAAAAACTTTTTGATAATTGCAATATTAATTATATCCAACAAGGCTGTTATTTTATAGCAGAGAACAAATGTGTCCACTTGTTTTAAGATAATAGACATGAAATTGTAAAAATACAACTGCTCTTCAAAGGCACAACTGTTTGAAACTAATTTTGACCATCAATGAAATGGCTCATTAATTAAGATAAAAACTCTACAATATAAGTAGTTATAAAATTGCCTTTTTGTCTTAGCATTATGTAGAAAATTGTTTTGCTAATAGCAACCTTAATGATATTGTGCGGGAGTATTCAAAGATGAAGTTTAAGTATCTGTTTAAACAAAACACTGGCACAGATGTAGGAAATTTTGTATAATAAGTCACAGCTTTAAACATTTTTGATATCACAGGGACAACAAAGTGATTGAGACATACATATGAGTAAAAACTCGAATAATCTGATGAGAAATGAAGCTTTCAGGTGTCATATTGATTCGGGTCATCCAAATATACGTAATGCTAGAAATCTCATAGTATTGCATTGTACAAGCAACATACTGTCTTTGATTTTTCTGTTTTTAAAGATGCTGCACAAAAAAGATGACTCAGATATTTCTGTTAGAAATATAAATTATTTGCACTTGACAAAAATCTCTGATGCAGTTAAATATGACTTCGATAGATAACAATTTCCCTACCCCCCCAACTACCTAAATTTGTTTCACAGCAGCCATATAAATTCCTTCGTTTATGATGCCTCAAGCAGTTTTTGAGCATTCAGTACAGAATTCATTAATGACTTCCCTTGAAATGTACTGAAGAGAAAACAACAGATCAAAAGAACTGTTCGACCATGGATTTAATCTTTAAATGCAAGTTATCCTTAGAATAAATGATCTGTTTTATCTCTTAACAATTAATCTGTGGGCCCAACAGAAAATTGTCTGTCGATTTCACTGTTTTACTCTTCTGTATTTACAGATCTTATTGTTATGAATTGATTAAACTGTTCCATTCTTAAAGACATCATCCTGCTGTGCTATACAAATAGATTTGCACTTTTTCTACAAAGTAATTATAGAGTATATAACTGTATATAAGAGATATCTATAGAGCTCATATAGCTTTTACAGTATATTGTGTATTTTAATACCTGCAGTACACTGGCTTTTTTTCCAGATACTCCAAAGCATAATAATGTTGGGTGATTATGTCATAGGTTATTATGGTGCGACATTTCTCATATATTGTATATTGACAGTGTCATTGATTTAATGTTTACTTGCAAATAAAGGTTATATGGCTTTGATAAAAACTAATCATGCACAGTCTGGAGAAACTGGTAGCTACTGTTTGTCAACCACGCTAGCACTCATCAAAGACTGTTGAAAGCAAGGAGTAGCAACTGTTTCACAAACTGTATTAAGCTGTACAAACACATCACAATTTAAGAAACCAGGGCTTTTGTTTTGATTTAGAAACCATATAGAAAATTACAATCTCGTGAGTTGCATTGTTTTCAAAAGCCTGACAATAAACTCTATGCAGATATTTTCATACTGCCTGGACTGGGTTATTGCCAATATCACTATGCATGGCAGGCAGACCTGAGAGACAGAAAGTAGGATGGACACAGGGACAGGGAGTTGAGACAGCAGACTGTTAATACTGTGTCATGTCGCCAGTGCCAAACAAAGTAAACAAGCTAGTCAACAGAGAGCCTTAGTAGTGATTTAAAGAGGGTTAGTGTTGACTTCAGCCTGAGGGACAACAGTGTCTGTGCCCAGCAAGCTGACTGATTAAGTGGCCTTGTTTATAGACAGAGCTGGTACAAACCATGCCAATGGGTATCTTCCAAATGAGTAAATGATGCCACAGGCCATTCACGAGACTGTCAGCCACAGGTCCACAGGAGAAGTAAACATAAATGAGGATTTTCCAACAACTGTCAATTGATTTGTTAAAACATCATCAACAGTTGCACTGATTCAAAGAGTAATTTAGGTGCTCTAAGTGGATAATTGTAAGTGGACGACTAATTTAATTTTTTTACTTCCTCGTTATTTTCCATGACAAATCTTAATTTGAATGTATAATCACCATAGTCATAAACTACTTCTGTCAGTTCCATACTGAGTCATAGGCTCACTGCTGTTTTATATACAAATTTTACACATGGAATGCATGTTTCTGCTAACAATTTCATTAGGCACCCAAGCATGCAGTTGCATGGGAACTATTTTCGTTTTCTGCATCACCAATAGGCAGTGTCTTCATATTCTATTCTCGCAGGACTGAATTATTAATACAGCACAATTGCAACAAAACGACTTGTGACATTACAAACTTACAAATTTTGCCAAAGGGCAAACTACTCGCCCACCACCACAGAGACCTGTGCTGAATTCCTGGCAGTGGCTTAGTTGAGCATTCATACCAACACAATTGGCATTCTTTGCAGGTGGGAAGCCACTGAAGCTGCCTGCTAGCAGCTGAAAGGAAATGGCTGACATGTATTTGTATTAAGATCACAGAAGGGCCAGAGTTATTAATAGGCTGACTGCGGTCCAGGTCTGGACCCAGGTGCCTTCCTAACCCAACCCGGACCTATAACCTGTAAATTATTGAGAATTATTACATTTTGATGGAGTGTTTCTACCTTATCAGGCGCAGCTTTTCTAGCCTTTATGGCACTAGTCATGTGATGCTACTCAGCCAATCATTCTCAGTCAGTGAGTGAGACACACATACAGGGGAGAGACAAGATGAGAGAAATAGTCAGACAAATAAGTGGGGAAAGTGTAGAAGTGAAATATAAGAGGGAAAGAAAGAAAAGGAGGTGTCAATGCTTTAAAATGATTGGTTGATGATAAGATGTGAAATGGCGTTAACAAAAGAGAAAAAAGGAAACTCAAGCTACACCTTTGTTTTCTAAAATTAATTCTAAGATGCACATTTTCTGTTATGTACTTATTACAGCGCTGACTTTCCTTGAAATGAAAAAAAAGAACATTTTTATTAGAAAAGTTATTGTTCAATTTTAATCAGATACTCCTGCAGGACACATTTACACTAACTCTCAGCCTTGCAGCAGATACATTGAATGTGTAAAAGTTATGTGCTGCAGTACACACAACTTTCATACATTCAATTATGCTGTTGCACACTGAGCAGGTTTAGAACAGCCAAAATGCTTTTTTTACCCTCCATACTTTCCTAACTGATCTCAGGGTTCAAACCAACAACCATCCCTGTAACATTCCCACTCCTCTTGCTTCTATGCTTGTAGTTGTATGACCTAATTTTCTTCACCGCATATTATGTTTCAGAAACACTTTGTTTCACACACTTAATCTTGACACATTATCAGTCTAGTATAAGTAATCAGAAAAGCTCTACGAGGCAAGAGAAATTTCCCTTTGACATGGCTGACGAAAAAATTCAAAATTCAGCTCACTATTGTTTTCCTCCACACACACGCACACGCACAACGCACACGCACACACACACACACATCACACACAACACACACACACACACACACACACACACACACACACACACACACACACACACAACTTGGTAGGAGTTGATAATGAAGCAAAGAAAATTAAATCTATGAAGTCTATCTTGACCATTGACAATATGCTTTTGGTCAATAGTCTATTACTGCTCATTACACAAATAAAGTTAAGTCAATAGCAATCAAGACAACAATTACCTCTAATAATCTACCTTCATATAAAAGTGAAAGTGTCTAAATAAAGCTAATAACAGTAAATTTGTCATTTGTCTGTATGTTTTTGTTTTTTAACTTGGACCTCATTGGAGCTTGTCAACACAATGAATATCATTTACATTTTCTAAACACTTTAAAGTGGCAATAGCCAAGTTTTTTGTAATGACTATAGGATAATGACACCAGCAGCTTCTGGACTGCTTCTCTGTAAGCATCGCTTTCACTGTGCAATTCTGTCCGCCACCAAGAACGAAATCTCCCAGGAAAATGAAGGCTCGGATAAAAGTGCGTCTGCCTTTGCGCAACCAAAACAGGAAGAGGAAAGCACTTTTGTTTCCCCTGGCAGCTATTGGTAGTTTTCCCCTGTGGAACAACTGAAGTAACTGTGGAAACTCTATCCACCAAGAGAAAAGAGCCCCGCTGTCGGAGGAGGCAAAGAAGGCGATGAGGGAGAGGTAAAAAAAAACAAAGTAAAACAAGAGCAAACCTTGGACGGGTATTCATTAGATAGAAAGAGCTTTGGCACTTGAGAGGGTTGAAAACCAATTTTCAGATGGCATTGTTTCTACTAGATCAGTAAGTAAGAAAACCTGCCAATTCATTATTTATTAATACAACTGGGTGTTTGTAACGAGAAAGCAGTCACATAATTTTTGTTTACCCTTGTTCAGAGTGAGGGAGAGACAGTTAATTAATTACTAATGTTCAATCTTTTCATATTAACATACACTTGAATTGTCCGTTTAAGAAAAGTTACAATATGTTTGTGTAGCTGTGTTGCAACAGGTGCATCTCTAAATTTCACTTTGCCTCTCTTATTTCCAAAATGGTGTTGATCGTTTTGTGTCCTTCGTTGTCAGTAGTAGCTCTGAGGGAAACAGAAAGCGAAGAAGTCTTTGCAACAGCGGCACCAACAGTAATAGCACTTGGAAGAGCTAAGGGAAGAAGAGTTTAAAAGCAGTCTGTTTCCAATTTAAAATGGATAAAAATTTGTGAACTCTAGGACCCAAAAATCAGGTCCAGACCATCGACTGTATATTGAATAGAACCCACACCAGCAAGCCCTAACTAACCTAAATAACCTAAAGCCACAAATAGTGCTAACATTTTAAGGCTTCAAATGACATTGTCAGAGAAATGTCTCTGTCCCATTACTGCATTGTTTTGAGGGTGTGAGCTGTCAAAGGACACATTTTAACAGTCAAATGTCCAACAAGATTGTTGCTACCTTTTGGGTCTGCCATGTATTTTTTGTCCATGTCAGAGAAAATGTATAAAGTTTGGAAGCGCAGCAGTACAGCAGCAAAAAAAGGTCTGATACAAAGTCAAACTTTAAACATTTCATTTCGGAGGGGTCATCAAAGCATTCAATCATAACCTCTCACTTTCCCAGAATTGACTGAATACAGAATACAGTGTGTTCAAATAGTGTGGTCAAAAAACTAATTAAAAGGAATGCACTAAAAGCCTTGCATACTGACTGGACACTGACAAAAGACAGAAAAAAAATTTCAGAGGCATGTTGAAGGGTATGGGCGGGATCCGTTCACACTAGTTACACGGTCTTGCCTGGCAAATAGGCTCAAGATCCAACAGCTGAGGGAAATATATAAAGAACTGGGACATGTACTGCCTTTGTAGTCGAGACAAAAAGGAATGAATACATAAATTAGTAGATTCTCTGAGTAGGAAAAGCACCCCGAAAAAAAAAAAAAAAATCCCTCTCGGCAACAGATACCCACCCAGTAAAACTAGCAATCATGAAGTCTGTGGGAAGGTAGATAAGATTACTCAGCAGGCCGATGGTATCTCCTGGAGTGAATTCCTTAAGGCTAGGATATTATCTGATTATGGAACACTAAAAGGGAGATTGTTGTATTAACTACATTAAGGCCTTTTTGCCATTTTTCTTCTGCCCTTGTCTCTCTGTACCCCTCTTCCACCACCCTCCTGTGCAGAAGAAAGAGAGAAACTTCTCTAATGTGCCTGTGTACGTGCTAATGTGAAAAAGTGTGCAGTCTGCATTTTGTGTGCATGTTTAATTAATTTACCCAGATAAGAATTAATGTGTTTGTGTTTGCATGTGCTCCAGTGCATGAGTGTGCCGCAGATCGACCTGAAGGCAGTTTTGTTCTTCAGTGTTAGCTTATGAGTGTGTGTTATGGTCTAGGATGGCTGACAAGGGACTAAGGACCAGCCAGCCAGCAGCCTCTCAGCTAGGCAAGGGGAGTTGATGGATCACAATCCACTGGGGGAAATCAACACTTCCTTCCCCTGCCACCACCTCCTCCCTGCCTCCTTGCAGGGAGAAATTCCAAAGCTGCTCTCAACAAGAGGCCTGGAAGCACTACGCCAGGGCTGCAGCCAAGAACCACACAGCAGGGAGAAGCAGGTGGAGTATCTGTGAGCTCACAGTGCTGTGTGTAGCAGGCTGCATGGACCCTGTTCAGATGATAGAAGGGGTGTCTATTGCCTGTGTACTTGGGGAGCGATATGCAGTATGATGAGGCAACAATGAAAGAACAAAAAGAATTAAATGATAATGTAAAATGTGTGGAAATAGATGGTTACACTTTAAATGCGCTCATTTGTTCTGTTGGAAAATGGAATAAACTATTATTGAGTATTGATTTTTGGCATGACACCATCCTTCTGTAGTCTTCTATAGCTTTTTGAAAGAGTATGAATAGAGTTCAATGATGGGGCAAAATTTACATAATTGCAGGGGTGGTTTGGTGCATGGAGGCATGTCATGTTTCCATCATTAGAGGCTGGAGTCATAAAGTTAAGGTTATTGACAGATACATGCTCAGTGTTTTAGGTGGTATACTGGTCTACAGGAGAAAGGATAAGGTATCCTTTAAGAAATCAAACTTTCTTTCTCTGCTCTGTTCTTCTTTTTCAATTACACAGTAGACATTATGAAGTGCAGCACAAAGTAAACAAGCATACAGAATGATTTGCCAACCACCTATAACCAACTGTAAAGAAGCAATAACTGCCTTATTGTGGACATTTTGACTAACCTGCTGCTTTGAGCAGTAATGTTAATATCAAGCTCTGCTTGTGAGACCAAAAACCACAACAACAGCAGAGCCCCTTAGCTTAGAAAGTTAAGGGGGGAAATTGAAATATAAACAGAGAAGCAGCCCAGTTTGTGACAGCTGAAAACGTGACAAGAATCCATTACATCTTAAACTATGTCTCAGTCCTCCTAAACTGGTTAAAGAACTGGTGCCAGGAGAGTGGGAGTGAGCAAACAAACACGGATAAATCCAAGAACAGTTCCTCTGTGACACATCTTAGCGACTCGTTTTTTTGTTGCGATATCATAGCAATATTAAATTTGTAGTTATTAAAGAAGTAACTACTTGGCAGTTGGTAGAGAGCGTACCTCTGCCAGTGCAGTGCAACTGAAAAGATATGCCAGTTCCACAGACTGGATTTTCACCAAAGGTTTATAGTTTCTTTCATGCTCCATTAAGCCACATTAGTCCATGAGCACATTACGACTCCACCTGAAACAGGACATCAGATATGGATGCTCAAATATTAGTCAAGTATTTTAGCCCAGTATAGTGACACTACATAGCCAATAATCAGCAAATCTGTATTAATTACAGCTTTCTTACCCTGAACTGCTAACATTCAAACAAAGACAAAATGAGAGGAAATCAAATTAAATGATGGGGATGATGGTGGCAGCTGTGTTCACTTTGCCTTTTCATGTCAATTACAAAACAAAAGAAGAGCACAGTGCGGTGCAAACCTCCACAAAGGCCGAACAATCCTACACATCTTTTGTTCTGATTCCATCAGCTGTTGTGTGAAATGATGATGTCAGCATTACAGCTTCACAGCCATATGAATTGTCTGATTGCTGTGTGGTAACTGCTATCATTTTTAGTAATTTTATTAGTTGCATGTTGAATGAAATAGTGATGTAAGCATTCCTAAATATTACTATACTATTAAGGATTCAGTATCTTCTTCCACCAGATTATGTAGATCTGCACCAAGCTGTGCGAACTCATAGGTCCCAATACCATAAATATGTCTGATTTTTTACATCAGGACATCATTAGCCTATTTCCTGATAAAAACAGAAAATGTAATGGGTTCTCCCATGGCCCATGCCTCATCCCCCACCAGTTTGGTGCAAATTGGTGCAGTAATTTTTGTGACAAATAAATAAAAAAAATGAGTCATGTTAATAATCTCTTATGAAAACATGATTTCATTTTGTCCATTGCAAAACCCATTACTATTGTGTCGGTGTGCTTGAAACCTGAGCAGAAACAGTTGTTTTCTGTTGATGCTGATAGTGGTACAGTTCAATAAAGGTGTCGGGGGGGTGTGAGACTGCTGATACCATACAGACTCCTGCAGGTACTTGCTGGTGCTGAGAAAGACTGTGAGCAGACTGCGGTAATTTAGTGCTAGCCTCCGTCACAGAATGAAATGAAGTGCAAGGGCGCTCAGTCATGCTCAACAAGTCCTTCTGTTTATTATCAGATGGCAACCATCACTTCACGCTCTGGCTGACAAATTCGCTGCCACATATAAAACATGTGTGGTGGCACATGGAGAGAGGCGTGTGGGTTTGTGGCATGCATGAACAGGCTCACATTAACCACCACACACTTGTACAAATCACCCTCTTTTTCTTAAACATGATTTACACTCAGACAATTTCTTTTACCTTAAGACATACAATCAGACTTCCAGAAGGACTGAACAGTAAACACTCACAGCACAACACAGCTTGTGCACACATCTTTAGCATGGCTCTGCAGACAGTGGCAGACTGGGGGAGGGGTTATATGCCTGCACTTGTGTTTGCACACATAGATTGGTTGTGGTTGTGGTTGTGTCCTCTAGTGATGCACTGACTGGATTATTTAAAGACTGGACAGTACCCACAAATACAAACAGGCAAAGACAAACTCAAACACATTATTGATCGCACAGGTTCAGTAAGCCTGCTTTCAACTGAACTCAAATAAAAGCCTTTTAAAACGCATATATACACACATGCATTGATTTCAAAATGCTCACCCCCCCATTTGTGCATGCATGGAGCTCAAAGCATCCTCGCAGACACACAATTAACTAACTAATTTAATTAGCTATCCTGCCAAACAGGCGCTTCTTTTAATTACTTGTGGCTGCACCCAGCAAAGTCTCTCACAGCTAGCAGAATAAGAAACTCACCATGGATTTCCTTAACTAATGACTGTGGTATACATGTCGACTATAATGAAAGCTCGAAGAATAACCAGTCAAAAGCAGCCTACATCATTCGAGACAATCTGGTCCTCGAGATATATGAGGTAAAACACGACACAACAATCCACCATTCCTCCCTCTGAGTGAAGCCGAGGTATTCTAACATACTTTTACTGTGCTGGAGAGGACAGGGTTTTTAGTGAGCCAGTATTCGTGTTAATAGATGACAGCAATGAGCAGATATAAGAAATAAAACAGCAGGGGTAGAGGCGAGCAGAAATCAAAAAACTATCAGTTTTGTCATAAAGCCTTGTAACACAAGCCGGCCCAATTATAGACACAAACAGGTTCCACATGATATGCCAGTACGAACAATGATTACAGTTCGACTGCCCGAAATGACGCTTATACTGGTGGAGTATATTGATTGCCCCCTTTTCCTTGTCAGGGCCAGCTACTGCTACACTTGTGACTGAGTGGCTGCAGCTTGCAGTCAGACACACAAAAAAGCAACTTTGTACAGTTTAGATGAAAGATTGATAATGAAATGCACCCTATTCTGACTGCACGCTGCACAGTAATGTACAATTCACATATGATTGTATGTATGTGCTGTTTAGAAAGCTGCAGAGGTAAGGATGAAAAAGATTTAGAGCCCTGTGCTGTTATTCTATGCTTATTTATTTTAAGGGTTTCTTTAACTGTGCCCCAAAATGTCCATCTGTGCCCCTAAATCTTCTCATTTAGGGACACAGATGGACATTTTGGGGCACAGTTATAAAAAAAAAAACAACAACATTAATTCATCTTTTTTTAAACAATAAACACACAGTATGCATAAGACACAGAGGCAAACTGATTTAATAAGGAGTTTTGAAGTTGGGACCTAACAAAGGAGGGATGCAGGGGATGGGGTTTCACAGCATTTCGTCCAATCTAAATCCAGTATCAAATTAGTCATGGAACTAACATTAGTTAATGACAGCTGATATGACCTGCCATTTTTCCTTGTTACCGCTGAAAACGTCGATCAGCACTGGCTAAATATGAGAAGGTGGTACCTGTTGTGTATGTTCAGCTGTGCTAAAATGAGTTACTTTTGATTTCTTTAATTAACTGATAATCTTTTTTTTTTATTAATACAAATAATTATATGAGCATATACTTGCAATGTTTAGCCCTGCATCAGTTGTGGTTTAATGTATGATCTCCTTAAGATCTATGATTATAATTGTAAATCAAACCCAGTGTCAGTTTTCTTTGAAGGTCTACAATGTCACTTTAGTTTTACCAAAGGCATATATATTTCATTTAAAGAGCAAAACTACATTTTTTTTGTATTCATCTGTTTAAACATCGTTACTTAAAATAGATGTGCAGGTAAACACCCCATAATAAATATGGCATGTGTCTACAATATAGGACATGAACAGAGAAGCACTGCCCAGAGCTACAAAGAGTTCATCAGCATGCCTCATAAACAAGGCACTGTCCTTTTTTGTAATATATTCTGTCTTTACAGGAGGCTATATATTTCTTTATACACTAGCAGTGAGCCAAGCCTAACCCTGGAGGCCTAAATCCATCTGTGTTGCTCTCTGTTTTAATGTGCTCCTCTGAGAGCCACTCATCCCTCTCTCCCTCTCTGCATCTTTGCCGTTTCTGTTTGTGGGAATGGGAGAACGTGATTGCCATGGTAACCAAGCCTACTTCCACTGACATGGACGCTGGTGAATTGCAACCAGGAAGAACCATTCAACACATCAACAAAACCCAGAGTGTATTGAAGGTCAGAGGTCAGACCGTGTGGAAAAAGCGGGCAAACCTCCATTGTCAATATACTGAATCTGCGCTGCTGTGGTATCTCATTGAGATTTCTATAAACGTTCTTTAACCTCCGAGTCCTGATGAAAAACAACCAGGATAAAGTAATTGAGCTATGCAATACTGAGAACAATAAATTCCTCTTCCCAGAGTTTTAAGTGCTGTGTTTGATTGGTGGGCCACTTTTTTTCTATTGCTGCATTTGCCATCTGTATGGATCAATTCCTCAGCTGAGAAATTTCTCGCAAATGGAAATAAATGTTAATTTATCTGGATTACCTGAGCCCTGGAAGAGTCAAAGCAGGAGTGATTTCAATGCCTGTTGATGGCCTGTCCAAGAAAAATAAAGGTCCCTGAAGTGAGTGATCAGCTTAAGTGTGAAGTTTTAAACCCTTTATTTCTTGAGTTGAGTTTCATTGGTACAAGTTGCATCTCACAATTCAAGCACTGTTGATTTCAGAGGGAGACACGTAAATAAACCTTAAATTGGTCCTTAAATTAACAGTTGAAATTGTTACTTTACCTCTGTTACACCAGCTATTGCAATATATCATGGCCACTACAATTTGTCTGTATTGTAATTAATAAAGTAATTCCACTCCAGTGACTAAGAGCTGGAGCTTTGTAAGATAATATTAGTGGGCTATATTAGTGCTGTTCTTTTCCACTACACCTGCTTGTTAATTGACAGATCATCATGCTGCTGCAGGTGCTGGTGTTCTTTCTATGGCAGGGTCTGATAGGGTCAGCTGCATTTTGGGCACAGTCTAAGTATCCTCAGATCTAATCAGGTTTGGTCTGACTGTGTTCTCTGGCCCCTTTGGATCTTTTCTCTCTTTTGTACAAATGAATATGTGCAGATCAGGTTCGGGGTTTCCACAGCTCCATTTCAGAGCAAACATTTTGGATCCGTGAAGACCTCTAATAAGAGTCATCCTGAAATAGCTGTAGTTTGCGTGCTATGTAGTTCAGGGGTATTCAATTAAAATTCAAAGAGGTCCAGTTAGACAAAATTTCCTCAAGCAAAGGTCCAGAGCATTCGTTGAACAGCTTTAACATGTCCTTTTATTTCTTTCCCTCTTCTATCCCACTTTCCCCACGTCGTCTCATCTGTGCACTCACTGACTGGAGTTGCAATGATTGGCTGAGTGTGTCACGTGACCAGTGCCATAAAGGCTAGAAAACCTTTGTGGGTTAAAATAAAAATGCTCTGACAAAATTTAATATTCTCAATTTATAGGTTATATGTTTGGGTCCTGGTCCGGACTGCCTATTAGTGACCTCTTATATAGATGGTCTATACACTATATCGTTGGTCATTAAAAGCACAGCTTCAATACTGCACTCAAGAAGGAATTCTTTTAATTTGCTGGGACTACATGATTTCACTGAGCAAAAAGGGAACTTGATTTTCCATCAAGTCTTTTCTGGCTCTCCTGCCTGCTCTTTTTGGAACGGTACTGTACTCTTGATTGCAGGCACAATTACACCTTTGGCTTGGGGCAGCAGCTCAGCTTGGCTTCAGACACTGACTGGCAAAGAAGATGCAGCTAGCAGGGCATAGATCTCTCCTCTCCCTTTGGTATCCAAGCCTGTGGTATTTTTAAATAGTTACACTGTCAGTTTGGCATTTAGCACCGCAGTTGATGGACACTAATAGGGGCTTGGCTGCTCCACTATTACCCTAAAGAGAACCCTTGTCAGCAAGTATGTGATCAGTTGCCTGATCACGGCTGTAAAACTGCATGACCACCATAACCATAATCCTTTGGCCACACTCTATATGGATTTTACACAAACGTCGTTTATGCACGTGTGCTGTGTGTGTATATTTTGCCCGTTACTGAGGTCATCTAGCCCCACGCATCATATTAATAGATGGAAGCAACACAACAGCATCTACAAACAACATGAGCTACTTTGTTTCCATTTCAAAACAACCCAGATGTGGATGTGGATGGAGATTGAGATGGGGTCATATATCTGTGACCCTTTATGAAGATTTGCATCTTCAGTTCGTTGACAAAATATGCCCAGCTTTAGCATCATTAAATCTGTTCATATGATAATACATACACAGACAACTATTGTTCCACTGTGGAATCTATAATACATTAGCATACATTAGTACGCAGTGTGACTGGCCAAGGTAAATGCAGTTGGGAAGAAACACATTACGGAGAAATATATATCCCACGTTTGAATGGAATTGCTAAGGATTAGGATCTGACTTTTGTCTCACCAAGTGAACTTAACTGAAAAGTGTTGCAGTAATCGGGTTCATACAAACTTCACTGCTGTTTTGCAATAACACCTGCACAGTAACTTTCTGAAGTTGTTGGACTAACCGACAACTACCTTACTGACAGATTGATTTGTGGTAGTTTCTGGCTGAAGCTCAAAATTGACAAACCCACACTTTCTCAGCTGCAGTAAAGTGATGGCTTCAGATTGTTCAATGACAACAGCAACTTCAAATTTTGTTCATTGCTCTCAGCGCTGCAAACTACATCATTGTGTGAAATGGCCATAATGTTTCTGCAGGAGGCTGATAGGGTTCTTGATCAATATCAGTGACTCAGTGATTACTTGGCCATTTGCTGAGACATGTGGCTTATGACCCACCTCTCCATCCACAAAACTAGCCAAAACCAAATGAAATTTAATAATGAAGGATTTCTTCATGGTAAACTTAAACACTCAAGATCAAGAGTACAGTTTTATAATCAATCATTACTGCACTCTGGATCCCTGATGGGCATCACTTCAAATGGAGAGGAGGGTTTAATCAGTGAAATCAGCTTCAATTTGGCTGGAATGAATTCCTGACGATGTCTGAGAGTCAGTGCCTCGGTGCTGGGGGGACACCAGGCTGTCTGAGCCTGCAGGATCCAGACGGTGTACTGTGCACTGATTCTTTGTATAGTGATTTGCAGTGGAATGAAACAGGCCAGGTTGGAGTGACAGTGTTGACTTTTATTTACACTACATACAATATCTGCTCCACACCCTCAGATCATGCCTGTGTCCACAATACTTATCTTCCCACTAATCACAGACCTTTTTACTACCCATATCAGGACTGAATCTTTGTTCTCAAATACTTGCAATTCAGTTCATCGGTTTGATCTACCACTGTCCCCAGTTAATAGGATCACTTTTGATGAGACATTCACTCTTTACCAGCACTTGATGCGTTTGATTTATTTCACTGGTTATACAGCTGAGGAACATTGCTAAAATTGGGATGACAAGACAAGGATGATCATTTACACATATCATCCTCTCAAGACTTCTGTAAAACTCTTTTCTCTTGGCTAAGCAAGACATCTTTTCAACAGGTCCTGTAAAAGCTCTCATAGGAAACCAATCTTGATGTCTTTACACTGGCTCCCCTTCAAATTCAGGATCCAATTTAAATCTGTGTGATCACTGATGTCTCCTGATAAGGATGTCTTGGTAGTTTTGCCACTCTAGAGGCTCAAGATTATGGGAGACTATGCCTTTGACATTGTGACTCCTAAACTTAGAAACTTGTTTCCTTTGAACTTCAGATCTGCCCTTTGCTTTCATCTGTTCTTCTGAATATCTTTTACTATGAAGCACTTTGTGACAATTGCTCTAAGAAGGTCCTACATAAATAAACAACATAACGTAGGAGAAAGAATAGATACATGAACATACACACATATATAGTATGAATATGGTACTTCATGGGACATATTATTCAAATATTTTGGTAATGGAAATCAGTCATGAAAGTGTAGTTTCTACTGTTCATTAACATATCAGGACATTTGATAGAAAACACTCACACCTCAGAGTAGGACTCATAATGAAGTGTCCTACACTGACTTTCAGTAAAAGAAGGATTATGATGTGTTGTAGTTACTAACAGATGCTATTAGACCAATCACGCTGCCGTGGCTCAGCAGGTAGAGTGGGTCATCCACCAAGCAGATGGTTGGTGGTTCGACCCCCAGCTCTTCCAGTCTGCATGTCAAAGTGTCCTTGGGCATGTTTGAGTGAATGGGTGAATGTGGCATGTAGTGTGAAGCCTACTATAAGTGGTCAAGGAGACTACAAAAGCACTATACAAGTACAGTCCATATACTGCATCTCTTTTATAATACCAATGTTAGGGCTATATCTTGCATATAGTATATTCTGCAGTGCTGTACGCACAGTGATGGTGTGAGCTGTGGAGCATCTTTCCACTGAAAAAATGGAAACTTTCTGTAACATCCTGTTGACTTATGCACCCTCACAGGTGGGGACAAATTGATTAATTCAGTCATGTCTCAGACTCTTAGAAAATAGAACATAACCATACCAACAAAGTTCCTAAATATTATGGCGTGATCATTGTTAAGATTAAATAAATAAATAACCCACATTGTGCATGAAGCAGCTTATGGAAATGAATGAATCTGTGCATCATCTGAGTCGGTGTAGAAGTTCTCAAATTTAATTTACTACTGTTGAAAGTACTGAGATAGATTCATTTATAGACAAAATGTCTTCTCATCAATGAACATTTCTTCTCCTTCCTGATGTCTCTGTTTGACCACCATCTCCAAACAGGGAATTCCCAGTATGGAGCACTGCTAAATATTGGAGTTAATTATGTTGATCAAATGCTAAAAGTAGCACTAGCATTACTCTTACATTACTATGGCTTGATGTATGAATCCATTTTTTTTGGTTTAATTTATTTTTTCTTTATATTCTTAGGTGTTTTTAGGAGCCTCTCTATTTTCCTCTAATGTCAGCTGTAAGTAGGGCACTGACTGTTATCAGCCAAGGATGTCTTCATTCTCCATCACTGTCTTACAGGATATAGCCTATCCTCTTGTTTCTAGCATTCATCTTTCTCCCTACCACGTATTATCTTCAAATCTCTCTCCTTCTAATGTCTTTTTACTCCATCAGTGTCTGTGACAATTTTTCTTTCTCTTTTCTCATCTTGTATCTATGTGTCTATTTGTCTCTTAGTCCCTTTTATTTCAACGCCTGATATTTCACTCCATCTCCCAGTGCCTCCAATCTGTTTGTGTCCAATCTCTTTTTGCGTCATTACCAGCCCCGCTTTTCTCCCTCTCTCTCTCTTCCACTCTCTCTCTTCCTGTCCCACACAACTGATGTTTCTGTCACTGCTGGCCATCTTGTCGATCTCTCCTTCTCTTCCCACCCTCTCACTTCCATTTCTTTCCCTTCCCTACTGTTAACCAACCCAGCATTGCGGACAGCCCTTGCTGCGTCTCTGCCTTTGAAGAAAGCGGAAAAAAAGGGCCCTCACTAGTATCGAAGAGATTGCTGTTTTCTGTCAAGATCGGCACTAAACACCGGAGGCACTTTATAATATTTCAAAGACTGAAGCAACACAATCATAAGCTGCATAAGAAAGCAGCACAGCCTGACACATGGAGACAGTGTTGCAATGGAGAAAAAAAGGTGCTCACGACTGGAAACTGTTTGACTTCTCTGCATGGTTGCCTATTTTAAAGTTTAAAAAGCAGTTTAGGCCTGCTGTTCTAACAGACTGCCATTCCCACCGCCTTCTGTGCTGGTTTTGGTTTGCATCACATCAACAATCGTAACTCATGTGCAAGAAGGTCTTAAATTGCTACTTAATCTTCAGCTAATTCATGACACTTTCTTGCTCTTTCCCAAAGGGCTCTCAATGTTTCCCATCAAAGTATGTTTCAGTGTCAGGCACATAGCTGCTTTAACAAATTCTGCTGATCTGCTGCCTTAAGGCATTTACCCGCAGGACAGGCAACAACTGCATCAGCATCCTCGCACCAGGGGCCAGCAGACATGGACCTTGCAACCTTTGTATGCTCTCTGCACTGTGTGTACCAAATAACTCCTGAGATGTTATTCCCACCAGGTGCATTCATCAAGCAGCCTACAACTTTGAACTCACCTGGTGCTTATGCCTTCAACTTTCCGACCCCATCCTCACTACCAACAATTCACTTTGACAACATTGCCTGTAGTGTTGAGAAGCATACTTTTTTCACTTGCTCTCTATCTAATTAGTGTCAATGCTCAATTCCTCTTCTCCTCAACACCGCACTCACTCTCTTCCCACCCACCATCAAAGCTCTCAGCACAATTAAGCGTGTAAAGCGAGGCGAGGAGGAAAGAGAAAGAAAAAAATAAAAAGGCAGACGTGCCATCTTTGAAGTGCAAAGTGAGATGGGGCAGGTAACCCTCGTGTGGGAGATTTGTCGGGTTTGCTGCACTGCTGGTGAGTAGAGAATATGTACTCTACTACAGTCTTACAGCATTTATCCTGATGTTTTATGCTTCAACTTATACAGGAATAGTAGTTAGGCAAAAACAGCACAGAGTGCATCAGTTTGAATCTGGGTTTTCAAGGCAATTTAGAGCGTCATCTGTAGATGTAGATAAGTGCAGATAATGACAGCAGAGAGTACCAGGAGACAGAAGGATGTACATTGTTAAAAGCAATTTCACCTGCTCTTCTCCATGTTCTATTAAATGACGGACTCATCTTCAATTTCCTGAACTCTCCCTCACTTGTTTTGGAGAGACAAACCACCATCAGAAACAAAACTATACAGGCATTTCCTCTGATTGGCTCAGGATATAGGCCATCTGGAATTATACCTTCTGTCTCTCTCTCTCTGTGTCTCTACATGAGAGTGGTTGGGATGTTATAGGGAAGCAATTAAAAAAAACAAACTACAATCTAACCTGGAGAACAGAAAGAAAGTCATGTAAAATGCAATACACAGCCAGAGCAGGAAGTGACGGAGGAGAGAAACAAGGGGAGAAGGCCAAGACACATAACAGGGAAAAGGAAGGTTGAAGACAACCAGCAATTTTAGAAATCATGCACACACGTCTGCACAACCCTCACACAGTAGGGTACTGGCTTTGGAGTGCCGGCATCAGTGTGCACAATGAACTGACATCCTGCTGGGGTAATATTCAACCTGAGCGGTAATCGGTGGGGGGTCACTGAATCCCAGCAAGGGCGGAAGACAGTGGGCCAATGGAGATTTTGTGTGTGTGTGTGTGTGTGTGTGTGTCTTTTTAATTACAATGCTGCTGCTGCTGAAAACCCACATGATTATTGCAAGAGGAAGAAGGGCAGTGGTAGAATATGGGCTATATAGAGACATGAAGACACTAATCAGGACTAATGTACAGAGACTGGCATGTTTGTATGTGACTCTCTCTCAGGCTTTCCACACATCACTGCATGAGGTGTCTTCTATTACAAATCTTCTATAAATGTGTAAATTTAAAGGTTATACTTGTAAATGTGCATATCTATATTTCCTATACACTATCACTCAACAGTTTTATAACAACACCATTTTTCCAGCATGGCATAAATCTAAAAAGACCAGCACAGTCTCCAGATTTAAACCCCATCATACTGGTTTGGGATGAACTGGACGTGGTTTCTGAAGCAGTCCTCCTTGAAGTGCGGGCTCACACTATAATGTTTGGAGCAGTGGAGAACCGTGGAAAAATGAAGTAGATTTCTGCAGGAAATTAAGAACAATGTCTTTTCAGCATGGCTACACGAATGAAAACTCTTCACCATAAGTAGTTATGTGCTGTGCTTTGTGTGGGGGCGTGCCAAATTTGCAGGTGGGCAGCACCAAGTGAAGTACTGACGTCAATAGGACCAGGAAGTAATGGCTGGAACCCCAATGAGGCGTTTCATACAAAGGAGAAAATTGAGAAAATACCCTGACAGAGTTTCTCCCTTTGTAAACTTTGATCCTTGTGACTCTGGAGACCATTTACATGCACAAAAACCTATTTAACACACTATAAGTAAGGAAAAACTCAGAAAAGCATAATAGGTCCCCTTGAATGTATTGTTTCCTTCTTTGTGCTTCTTCTGGAGGTGAATAATGTAGCGAGATGAGGTGAGAAAAAAGTCCTGGTCCTATAACCACTTGACTTGCAACAAGACTGCTACACTGAGAATACTGCCAATTTATGAAAAGCGAACACAAGCACAAGAAGTCTCAAGATGTCTGGAGCTGTAGCATGGTTAGTGATCCATAAAATCAATCCTTACGAGAGGCAGGCTTGGTAGTAAAGAAGCACCTACTGACAGCAAATGGCCACAGTGCAAAAGACTGACTTTATGCCAAGTGTTTGGACCACAAGGAATCACACTTGTTGCAGCATTTAACAACAATCAAGTACTTTTTATGAAGTGTACAACACAAAATTGTTGTTTATTTATTTTACTTAAGAGCAGTTAAGTGGATAATAGCATTCCTGTGTAATACAGGCTCAATTATGAGAAACTAATTAGCTTCAATTGCTCTCTAACAGGTGAGCACATACACCCACTCTTATCAAGCATGCTTCACAGCATTGATTATGTTTTTAAAAGACCAGCTATTTCTTTCACTGCACTAATAAACACAAGGGGTGCTAGTTTAGTGGTAGCAAACTATAATATTTTTCTGACGCCACAGGTGAAAAATACCATCTAAACCTCCATCTCTACCAATATAAAACACAAAGTATGTTGCTGCAGGACAAACTGAAGATAAGCTCTCTAATGTTGTTTTTCCAAGTTTCAAGTTTTTCCAAGTCATGGCCTGATTTAATTGTGCTACGCTCCACCAAGGCATCAACACATACATTTCAAGTGTATCAAACAGTGCTGTGGCCAACCTGATATGCTCTCATTCTTGCTGATGCTGCTTCACATTAAAAGGTTTGCAAAAGTCTTTTGCTGTGAAGCAGCCACAGAATTTGCAGAACTTTTTTTAGTCTTAAAAAAAAAAAAAAAACCTAGAGAACAACACACACGATATAGACACATTCTGAACTATTTGATCAGAAGATCAATTTTAAATGTTGCAGGAAGAAATAGCAAAGGCAGAAACGGTCACATTAGTTAGATAACAAGCTGCTGATGACATTACTACCTCTTGTGGCAAACAACACTCCAACAAGGTAAACAACACCTTTTCCTTTGCAGTGCTGTCCTGCAGTAAGGCAACTGTGACCTAGAACTACAGAAGACGTAAAATTACCATAGAAATATTTAAAGGTTAAGTAATACTAGAATAGTAAAAGAAATGTTATTATTGCCATCCATTATCTATACCAGCTTACCATTAAACATTTTTATATGGATTAACATGAAAAAATAAGTTAATATAGTTTTTTTAAAATATAAACCTAGATACAAAAACAGAGTCTTCGCTGACGAATGGAAAAAAAAAGGCAGAAGAAAAATATCCACGATGTGCTGTCAGATACAGCGTGCGCTTCCTGTGCCCTAGGGCAGTTCAATTTGCGGCACTGAACGTTTGCCACTGTACATGATAGCCAAAAATGAGTGAGCTTATCCCTCTCCTCAATCTGTTGTATCACGTCAGCACTCAGCTCGATAGAGAATAAAGACAGACTGAAACAATGACTGCGAGATTACCCAGGGGGATTTCTTGGGAAAATGGATACATTTTAAGACTCACATTGGCTATCACCTATGTGACAGTGATTTGGAAATAAATGCTAAAACGAACATGCTGAGTCCACAAACTCAGACTTAAGTCAAAGTGCTCCAGACGGATTTGACTAGTGTCTTTGGTGACTGAAGAGAAAATGAGATGCTGAAATACAATATTGATGCAAATGCCCCAGGGAATGAACACAGCACTTGATTGATGAAATTTGAATTTATAAAAATAAATAAACATAAAAGAAACACCATGGAAATGTGCTTTGCATCATGGTTACACAGCGTGAACACCTTACCAGAATGTAGTGGAATCCACTAATCTTCTCTTGTTACCCTAATGGTAATGTTTCAGTTTTGTTAATTTAATGTTAATTCAATTTACAACAACTAGTTTTAAATTTCAGACCACTTTTCTGACTTGAGGTCTTTTGACTTGAAATGATGAATTGAACTGCTGAGAATTCACTCAACTCATTAAATGAAGTTTTTAAAGAAACAAAACTGGCAGACTTCCCAGCATGCAATGTTTGAGAATTAAATCTCTCTTATTTTTTGTAGTTTGAGGGAAACAGACGTGATGTAAACTATGATGTTACTGTGTATGAGAGAATTTGGATGTATTTACAGTATGTGGAATATACAGTATACGTGTTCAGCACACCATTCTATACAAGTTGTATATGGGCTGTTTGTTGAGCTTGTTATTGATAATTTGTAATGTGTAATTAATTCCCTAATACATTTCTGAATAATATAAATTATACATACTGATGATAAAACAGACCAAAGTTCAAGGTGAATATTTAACCATGGTCATGTAGCTTTGTTGACAATACATACAAGACTAAAGCTGGTACAAGCTACATTAGTGTGTAACTAGAATTATTATTATATTATTGTGTGCCTCCACCAACCAGTCAAGTTGCAGGAAATATGGTCACAATCTCTCCTTCCTGAGTTACTATAGCTATATCATTTTAATGCTGTAAACTACCAATACTCAGTGACAATGTCGTTATAGCATAGTAATAACAGCTTTATTGCTGGAAAAGCCAATAACTATGAAGGTCAAAGCTCTAAAATATGACATTTTACTGTGACATTTGACTATAGCTGTCATGGTATCTTTTCTTTTCTCTTCCTCTACACCAGGTTATTTCAGTCTTCCTGTCCTTTCACACGAGCATCATTACATTCATTAGATCTCAGCGGGTGGGTGAGAATGTGTCCGTGTGCTGCTGGTGGTGGTAGGGAGAGTAACAGTGAGGGCTAATAAAGTAGGCGGCAACCTGTCTTTATCAAACCATTTGACACTAATGCCATTAGGTGAGATGCATAGTTATGTGAGTTCATTATATTAGGGCTGGGGCCAGCAGCTGAGCTAGCACAGACACTAAGGCTCCAATCCACAAGCAGTGTGATGAAATTAGCATGGTGCGCTAAGCGCTGACAGGTCTCATCAGTTCACATCAGGAGCAGCAGGATGGGCCCAGTGTGAGAAAAACCATGCCACCCTTACTGGGCTTACAGGGGGGGGGGGCTACTGTGCATTTGTGTGTATGTGTTAATGAGTGAGTGAGTAAGAAAGGGAGAAAGGGCGAGACACTGTGACTGATGGTACGCAGGGTCAGACAGGATGTGTTTTCAATCACCATGACCCAACTTATGCCTGGGAAGGCCAGATGTTCCACAGGCCACAGTGCCAATGTCATTAAGAGACAATCCAAATACACTCGCAGCTTCATGTTACTGATGGCGATGCTGATAGGTCAAATTGAGTGTTACAAGTCCCAGCAACAAACGGACGACCTGCCTCGAACACTGATTACAGCAGACAGGCATTGGAACGTGTTCTGAGGAGAGCAGACGTTTGGACTGAGTTCTGTGCTCAGGCCAGTTCTGTCATTCTGGGACAATGTGACCTTGTACAAGCAAAGCCCATTATCAGTTGTTGAAGCCAAGAAAAAAGCTGCTGCTAGCTACAGCCAAAGAAGAGCCCCAGTGCTTCCTGTTGAAGGCTGACGTTGAAGGCTGCACCACAGCAGCAGACTTTGAACCACAGCTCCAGGGACTCTTAGTACTATTCGCAATGACATCTTGGAACTTCAGTATGTGTTTTAAGTGTTTGCTGTACACAGCAAACACATAAAAAACCCATGTTCACACTAAAACAAACATTAATCCCAATGACAACCTAAACTTTCAATAGTCCATAAGAATTGTCCAATACAAACATCTAATCCATCCTCCACTCCAAACTAATGAAGTTAATAAGACTACGAGTAACCTTGGGCAGCATTCAACGTGAAATGTAAAATTATCAAAGGATTTTTACGACACTGAATGTGTTTATGTATATGTGTTTGTATATGTGTTAGCAGGGCTCCAGAATGCGACCAAAATGGTTGCTAATGCAACCATTTTTCAGGGTTAAAACTTCACATGGTCATATTTGTGTGAGTGCATGATGATCATGAGACTGTTCTGGTGCCCTTCCGGCACAGGTGCTGTGGTTGAAACTGCTACTTTTTCTTATTCTCTGGCTCAGTCGGCATCAGTGCCTGTGTACTTGCAATCTGATGACAAAATGCGCAAAACAATCCATTTAGCTGTCATGTTCCAAGCTGATTATTTAAAAACTCAAAATGAAGAGAGAGGAGACTGGTGGAGAGGGAGCGCCAATGAGAGGTCCCGACTCAGACACAACTAATGATGAGAGTGCAAGTAGAGAGAGACTGACTAATTCAGTGAAAAAGAAACTACTACTTTCTACTTTCAAACACAATGGCTTATGCAGTACCTGTGGTTGCGGTACAAGGGGAATGCTAAACTGTGTGTGAATTGTAGGCAATGTGGCTCGGCACAATGCAGGTAACTCTAAACTTGTTACCAGGTCAATATTTTCAGCCTAAAACTTTGCGCAATGACAGAAACAAACACAATATGTGCACGGACTAATGCGTAACCCAAACACTGAGCCCCTCCGCATGTCTTTTCAGTAGCCTTGGTGATCAGTGAAGAGTGAAAAGGTCATCAGGTTCAACACCATGTATAACACAGCAAAAGAGGAACCGCTGATCACAAAAAAGTGTGTGACCAAATCATGTGCGGTGGGTGTGAGAAAGTTGTGAAAACGGTAGTCTGAAGCCCTGGTTTGCTTTGTATGGATGTCAACACAAAAAGCAAAATGTACCAATGTACAAGTGCATATTCAAAAGTACTGGCACATTAAGAAGATCAAGACTTAAACTGAGAAATGAAACAGGGGGTGGGCAAAAATAAAACAGATATTTGTGATTTCAATAACCACTGTATAAACTGTGACTTGTGCACATAAATACACAAAACAATCTTCCCTGAAAACAGAACTTAAAAGGTTCTAGTGCCCTATAGTAAAATTTCCATCCTCCTAAAGAGACTTTGCCCAAGACTAAATCTTATTACAATTTTCACAGTGTAAATCCCTGAAAGATCCATGGGATTTCTGTTTAAGTTGAAAGCAGCAGGAAGAACATTTGTATTCTTCAACAAACTCCCCTTAGGTTTCATTTTATTTGGACCACCTTTAGAACCAAGGGAAATAACAGAGAGAGTAGTAGTAGAATTATAGGCCCTGACCACAAGTGTCAGTACCTGCTACATTTAGACTTTGGACACTGGACAGGGAAGCTATGCACAGCCATCCTAACCAGAAGATGCAATTGGAGTTTCTTCAAAACAGGCTCAAATGAAGGGGAAAAGCATGACTGCACTGTGCTTCAAAAGACAAAAGTTTAACTTCACCCTGTCCAGGACAAAAGAAGATTGTTGAAAGGACAGTTTCCTTCCGCTGCTGAAGGAGTAATTAAAGAACATCAAATGATAAAGAACAAGGACTGACTACAGTGGCTTTGTTATATTTAAAATGTGTAATGTTTCTGGATTAAGTGCAAAAACAAAATAAAGATCCATTATTGTTAGTTTGATTTGAAGAACGACTGACACTTTGACAACACTCAAAGGCTATTAACTCAACAGTTTGACAGGCTGTGCTTTCAGTTGTAAGATGGAAGACCAAAAAGCTTTTGTTTGCAAAGGTCTCATTAGCTCAGTAACCTTCGACACAGATGTTTGTGAAGCATTAGTTCTTCCAGCCAATCTAAAGACTGACTGAACTCCCCAAATTATGTGCCACCATCTCTTTATCTCTCTGTCAGTTTGATGTCTGGTTGTTTCAGTAAACATGCAAACAAAAGCACCCCAATTCTACCTCCTCAAAGAACAACTGCAAACTAATTTATTTTCTACATCAATCTAAACCAATACAGTTGACTGTTCAGCTGGTGCTGCTTTCTTTCCCCAACAAAGTACATGCAGTTTGTCAGTCCTGTCCAACCCCTCTGTCTTAAATTTGTTTCCTGCCTCATAAATATCCCTCAGTGTCTGAAATAACTTTGTGGTAGATGCACCAATTCCAATTTTCTTGGCCAATTCCAATTTTTTAAAAAGTAACCCTAACTCTATAATTTTGTTACAGAAACATTTTTTTTTTACTATCATTAACAGAAAACTCAATTGTATGTTCATAATAAAACACTGTGTATTATCTATTAAATAACAACATGAATGGCGCTCTCTCTCTCTCTCTCTCTCTCTCTGAAAGATGATGAACAAAAATCATGTTTCTGGCGAACACTTGTAAAACTCTTCACTTTTCGGGTCTAACCCATTATCCATGAAACAGGGTGCGGACACAGATGAGAGCGAGCAACAGTTCAGTGAGGTAGCTGTAATGCACAGGTGAGGTAAGTGGTGTGCCACTAATTTTAGCTGCTTTGCCTTGAAATTGGACATGTTCAGAGGGGTGACAGTGTTTATTGTTCCTCCACGAGTATTAGTATTACAAAATATTATAAATGGCAATCTTTTTGTCTTCACTCACAGTGAAGAACCACGCCGATCACGTGTACGTGTGTATGTGTGTGTGTGTGTGTGTGTGTGTGTCGGTCACTGCTCATGGCCAATCGAGCTAAATACCAGCCAATTCTGATAACTGGCAGATCAATCGGTGCATCTCTACTTCCTGTGCCTGGAAATTCCATCCAAAGAACATAAGTAAGTCCATCATATTATTTTACATTGAGAACAGGCAGAAAGACATCATTAAGCTCTTCTAGGAAGGAAAAAGGCCACCATTATCCATCTTTCTTTGTGTTCCTCTCACTGACAAAACTTAGTTATCCACATTTCCTCTCTATATTTGCTCATCTCCTCCATATATGTATGTCATCTTCACAAAGGAGGACGGTTGAATGAGGGTAACTGAATGAAGCTCTTCCGCACTGCCCGACCGCTGCTAATGACATTCTGAGAAAGAGAAATGCATCCTTCATCACTCTCAAGACTGAGGGAACATATAACAAATACAGATGTATTGAAGTCAAAGGAATTAGGAATTGGGGTCCTGCTCGGTTATGAGTGATGTTTCAGCCTAATGGTTTTGTCACGTCAGCTGCTTGTTTTGGGGAGAACACTGCTGAACAAAGCCCTTGTGCGTGTGGGTTTAGACCAGTGAGACAGGCGTGGAGCCTCTAACACGTTGACTGTGCTAGTGGAATAGCAGAAAGTAGAACTGAATTACTGTGGATATAAATGAGGCTTATCAAATGCCAGGCACAATTTTCTGTCATCTCTTCTATCTGTATCACAGACAATCTCTTTCATCTCCGTTTCTCTTCTGCTCCCCATCTGGTCTAGCTGGTCCTCTGAAGCCGACTCAGGCCCATCATATCTCTTTGCTTTTCCTCAACCCCCCCCCCCCCCCCATCTCACTCAGTCTTTGACAGTGTCTCTCTTATTTTAATATTATTTTATTAGGTCTTTTTAGCATTCTTGCTCCTCCATCTCCTTCCCAGTGCCCTTTTCTGATCCATCATTTTCCATCACTATGCTGCCAATGCTATCATGAATAATGAAAAAAAAAAAAAACCCAAAAAAACAAAACAAAAAAAAACCTAACAGTTAAAGGGTAATGAAAGAAAAAAGTTTTTTAGCTGAGTCAGCTAACACAGCACTGATGACATTTCCTCTGGGTGAGTTTAGAGTCTTGAAGGGACGTGGATGTACATTTGCTACAACACAAAAAGAAGGATGACACTCGCTTATAGAGATGGGAATACAATGAGAGAATTAAATCAAATTAATTTCACTGCATGGACGTGCAACGTTTGACATCTCAGAATTTATATCTTTGTATATTGTGCATGCACATTTGGTATTTTTCAGTTGCCATAGCATGATGTGTGAATGTGTACTGTATGTCTGCATAAGGCAGTGTACATCTTCAGCGCAGTGTGACTGATATAGATATGTCGGACGTTGCACATCTTATTTTTTACCAACTGATAAAAAAAAAAAAAACTCAGAAAACCCAGAAAATTCTGAGAGAAACAGTGAACATTTGTCATTTTATTATCAAAAGATTTTGACCCTGGCACAAATCAACAGCTGAATACAAACAACAGCGCTTATTGGTTTTGTTTATTAGCCTTCAAATCCCAAATCACGAGTATGCATTAATGTGTTTGTGTCTGTGTGTGTAAGCTTGTCTGTGTGAGTCTGTATGTGCACACTCACAAGCATTTGGGTATTCCTGGTGCCTGCTATCAGAGATTTCTATCACTGTGGACCATGGTAAGCTTGCTTTTCTGATCCAGTCAGATTAGCCACCATCTTAACAGATCCTGTCTGATCCGTGCTGTACAATGGTCTCTAAACATGTTCCTATCTCCTTTCTAACACCAATTCTTAGAGTAGCTTAGACTGCAGCTGACAGGCTCTTCCTAAATATTGCGACATACAGTGCATGAAGGAATACTAATACAGTATAATCTCTATTATACCATAACCCTAATGTAAGACATTTTTTTCTGGATGATCTGTTGATTATTAAGTGTGAATTTAGGATCCTTGGGCTGTATTTCAGAAACTTCCTAACTTGCAGAACCTATCTTAACTGTTTGGTAACCATGGTGATTATGGTTAACACCTGATTTATGAGAAAAAAAGTATTACAGATGAATAGTTCCTAAATCAACTTTCCTATCCTAACTTGATACCGATACTGAAACAATACCACGGCAAAAACCTAAAACATCAGGAAAAGTAATGTTATAGTAAATGATAGAACATGGAACTTGAAATTATTTTCTTTTTTAATTAATATAAATTATGGTAATGTTTCAATACTTTCATATTTCAGTTTTCAGTTTGATAGTCTTTGTATACTGTAAACTACTTTTGAGAGAGCCTGTTCTCTTTAATTGTCATTTTTAAATCTAATTTGACTAGATAGAAAACTAGAAAATGTGCTCAGTAGACCGATGCCAAAGAGGTGTATTGAGTCATTTGTGCTCAGTCTACTTTAGTGCTTTACTGTAGTTGTAGGGTAATTATCCTGGGTTTGAACTTCGTCACCATGATGTGTCAGATTTACAGTTATTGTCATTTATGTTTATTTTCATGCCGAATAGAATTTTAATTTATGTGCTGTTGAGTGTTTTCTCATTTGTTTTTTCATAGGTGTGTTTTTGACCACAAATTAGTAGAGTTATAACATTAATAACTGGATTATTGTAAAGAATTAGATCAAGGTCAGTCTTATTATAGCTTTTAACAAGGTTTGCAGCAATCTGATGTCCCCTGAGTTTATGGGATTTCTCTAATAGTTAACCTTATATTTGCAACTACATATCACTTACTAAACAGTGTTTAAAAAGACTCAGTACACGTCCTTAGCGGAGGCCGAGCGCATTTTCTAGTAATAGAAATAATTATTGACAAAAATGTAAATGCCATGATTACCATCACTAGTACTTAATGACTATAAATTGATCATTTATAACCTGGCGCATACATTGGTAAGTTAGCTAAAAAGGAAAACCCAATCAAACAGTTATCATTGCCCTTAATTGCCTCATCAAACTCAAATTATGAAAAAGAGTTTCCATGTCACAGAATAAATTTCACTTGTTTGACTTATATTGGAGGGCATGGGCATGATGTAATTAAGTTATCTATCACATTCGCTAACCTGACATTCTTTGAATTCTTTAAACAGGTCAGCATGTCTGTCAGCGAGATGCTTTGCCTAGTCGGACGTGTTGCCTCCCTTGGTCTGTGTGGGTTAAAAGCATCTTTTAAAGACGGGCTTCCATGGGCTTGCCCTGATTGTCGGTTAAGTAACCGAAATAACACAATTTTTCGCTTTGTGCGTCTTTGTCGACAAGCTGTGGACGTGTATTTTCACTTGTATTGCAGCCATTTCTCTTGTTTTGTCTTCATAGGAGGTGCAGCGTGCATATGAAAGAAAAAAAACGCTTGGCACGCTCACTATACTGGCAGGAGCGGAAGTAGAGCACTGCAGACACGCAGTGTCGCACACTGATGCAACTCATTGACAATACGGCTCTTATTAAAACACAGTCATCCTTAAAGTACCGGTACTAATAAAATGGGGTATCCTACCGTTTTTAACTGCAAGGTATCGAGATACTTTTTTAGTATGGGTATATCGTGCAACACTACTTTTAGGTTTTCTAACTTTTCCACCACTAACCTAACTTGTTTAATCAATTTATTCAACCTACGAAATATCAACAGGGGAAACTTATTCATTGAGAGTCTTATGGAAAAGCCGAACAATGTGTTGTGGTTCGATGACAAAACACTCATTAACAGATACAGATGATCTTAGCCCACTCTCTCTCTTTTATCTCCTGAGGTGGCGTTGTTGTAATTTCCCAAAAAGAAATTTTTTCCACAGTGTTACCAAAACTAATCTGTCTTGAAGTTAAGTGCCAATTGTTGTTTTTGTCTAATGCTTTGTACTTTTCAATGAGAAATCTAATGGGTTAAAAAAGAACTTCAGCAAGATGACATGAGAAATGTGTTTGTTGCAAGGTTAGGATTTCTTAAACTGAGATAAGATAGGATGAAGTAAGATATGATAGGATTCCTAAAGTTAGTTAGGATTTGCTTCTGTAATACCAAATTGGGAAGAATCTTAAGACTTAAGATAGGAATTTTCTGTAATACGGCCCCAGGACTATTTAATTCTTTTAAAGCATTTTAAGATTAACCAGAACCACTAGTGACTTTTGTCCTTGTATTGTTTCTTTATCATCATGCTTCAGAGTCCATGATATAACTATAATCATTCAGGGAGTCCTAATTCATAGTTAGGTGCCAATTTGGTGTGGTGTGACGGTGGAAAGAAGCACTGGGAGCTTGTCAGTCCTTTCCAGCAAAAAGTGAGCTGTGCACAGACACACACACAAACACAGACGCACACAGAGTTACTGTTGACAGAACCGAACCTTAAGTGACTTTCATTAGCCATGTATTTTAGAGAAGTGTAAACCAATTTGTATTTGATCTAATTGTTTTGTAGCAGAGTGCTACCTGGAGCTAAGTCCAACAATGATCTTTTTTTTTTTTTAGGTCAATCCTCTACCTGGATACATGAATCAGTGCCATGAACCCACTTAAATCTGAGCCACCAAACAGTTTGCAACCAAATGATCAAATATCCAAGCAATCAACAGAATGACAGTGTTAACACAAGGTCTTTCAACATAGATCAGTGTATTTCAAACCCTACACTCAACAAAACAAAAGGTCCCATTTAGAGTAAGAGTGGGTGGATTCCTCGGGTGGAGGCCAGAATCACATTGCCAGAATAAAGGAGGTGTGGCTGGGGTACAAATTAAACATGTATAATCAGAGAAAAAAACATTTCTAATTATTTTTATGGCTAATTGCCACAGTATGTCAGATAAAAATTTCAATAAATTTCAATAAATTTCAATAAATAAATAAAACCTAAAGTCGTCACCCTCAAGGCGTGTTTCACTCAGGCCTGTTGGATCCACCATATATGGCAGACAAATGCAACCTTTTTTTTTTGACAAAAGTGGTGTATCCTTTGAGGGTACCCTCAATCCATAGCATGCCAGTCAGTTGTTAAGTGGAAGTGGAGAAGACTCATTTCAACATGTCGTGTCAAAAAACATCACATGACCATGTTGTATTTACTGGGCATTTGTATGTCAGTAATCATCAGTGCCATATATCACTTGAACCTGACAAGTAAATACAATAATGCAGCATGCTGTGTCTCTACTGTTTGGTCTTGTTGTCAGCCAGGATATGAGTGACAGCAGGTACTTAAGAAGATACATAGATATATTTTCCATTAACCTGGTACACTAACATTGGCAGTTCTCCATTAAACATCTAAATTCATACTGGAAAGTCAGGTGTCATGGAAATTGTCTGAGCTTACTCTGCAATTACACTTTGCTGGCCATTTACGATCAACTTCTGTTGATGAGCTTGGAAATTTTGGCCTTAATGAGCTGATGATGGCTGCCTTGTTTTACCAGCAGCTTTGGTCTCTGTGAAGGTCTCTCTTAGGGAGGAGAGGAGCACAGTTTGGCCTTCAGGTACTCTCAAGGACCCACCTTTGTGTGTTGTATCCTTCAAAGCTTCCAGCACCTGAAATGGGACCGTCTTTTTTTTTATCTCTGCCTCTCATTCTACTGCTCTCTCTCACTTCACAGATTCCTTTTTTTCCTATTCTGTGTCTTCATCTCTGTGTCTGCTGGTTCCCTCTCCCTTTCTCTCACACACTGCAGGATGTGTAAACATAATATAGATTTAGTTTTCAATGTTCACCCACAAAGCCTATTTGGGTTGTCATCATTATATCAAAGGAGCATGATGTTTCAAGATGTTTATAGCAAATTACACATTTACAAAGCTGAGTGAATGCTGAGTCTGCGGCATTTTCAAATATGCTTGTGGATATATACCAAACATGACTCCGACAACCTCAATACAAATGCGATCTATCAATAATGATAAGGTTTGTCTTTTTAAGGGAATTAGTGTTTTACAAAATCCCCAATGACCAGCAACTTTAACTCACCTCATATCATTGTGTGTTCCACTCACTTCTTACTCAAAATGCATTATGACCATGTGATTGCAAAGGTTCAGGTTGCCATCAACAGCAGGTTACAGGGGCCTCTTAAGATGTAAAGTATTATGCTTGCAGGAATGAACATACAACTGGCTTGTTGGTGTTTTATCCAGCATTTTGTAGTTGAACTTACACAAGTTTACACATACTGGATTTTAGACAAAACTGTAATAGTAAGTTTCAATTTGGATCCACTTTCCTTAACTCTCTAATGGGGTCGACATGCTTGTCAAACATCAGCAACATAGTGCTGTTGGTAAATCTCAACGGAGGCAAAGATACTGATGCAACTGCAAGCCAGCATCTGAAGCATCTGTCAGGCCCTACTGGCCCTGTGAGGCCAGTGTACTGTGACCACCAATGTAGTCAGTGTTCATGGTTGTTTTATAACCAGCAGAGGACAGTGTCTTCTCCTCCCTTGCCTTTTTAACACTATACAGGCCAACAACTTACTTTAAAGAAAAATATAATGTAAATTTAATCCAATGTTGTCTCGACAGAACAGAGCTTTTCCCTGCTTTTTCAAATGTCTCAAAGTTTGTTGTAAATCAACAAATATGTGCTTCATCACATATTCCAACCAAAAATCTTCCAGTAAAACCTCCTGGATCCAGAACAACTCCATAAGGACAAACTGCTCCCTGTCATATCTCAGTGAGATAAATCCCAGCACATGTCAAAATATAGGTTTAAGAATCCAGCTGGACTTTGTCATGCATAACAAATAATGCTCTTTGCTGTTGCAGGAAAAACAGTTTTCTGATTCACATATTTAATAAATAATCTGCAGAGGAGTTCAGAGGAAAAACTGTCTCCAAGCAGCATTTGACTTTTTTTGAGAGGGTGATGACAATGAATAACAAACCAGCCAAGTATGACAAATGAATTGTGTGCCTCTGTACACAAACAAAGGCACATGCACACAAACTCATGTTTTTAATTAATTCAGCCATGACCACATAATTCAACAACAGAAGGGAGCCACTGTTAATGCATTTTTAAAGTCAAGAGTTGTTCTTTTTCTTTTCAACTAATTTCAACCCTTTCTTTACTGAGTCAAACACAAACAACTCTCAAAAAGTTCCTGTTCTATCAATACTTCTTAATTACTCACAATAACTTTTACAAACTGCCAAGAAACATTTCCTGGTTATCTTCCCTGATAAGCAACTCAGCATCATTCAATCTTTTACCTACTCTGTTATCTCTAATGTATAACGTTTAAATGTCATATGCTGGAAAAAAAAATCAAATTAATTATTTTTATTCACAAATTACTCTCGGATGAACAAGCAAATCTAAACCTCAAAAAGACTTTCATGACAAAAACAACGTGGCAATGCTAGAGGAGTGTCTATTGATGGCAACGCTGGTCACTCAGTCATCGTCCCCAGACAATGTGTTGTAATGATGTTGGTGATCACTCTGTTTTTCCTGAACCACCACTATGAGGTTAAGATTACAACATCAACAACTAAGGGTTGGATTGCCATTAAATTTGTACTGGGGATGACCCAAATGCCATAATTATTATAGTTTGTTAGCATGAAGGTCGTTTTCAGGTGATATGCTGAACAAACTTTTTGGGGTCATCTTTATAAATTTGGAAGTTATTACAAATGCTTGACTCCTTCAGCATCTTGTTACCATGTTGTAATTTATAAGCCTGTCACGTGTCACGGACCCTGTGTCAGTGCTGGTAACATTAGATGTAAGATTAAATGTCCCTTTCTGAGAATAACCCATAATAACTCATGTTGATGCTTAAAAAAATATTGTTGGATTAGTGTTATGCTTTTTCTAACTTGTGACTTGGGATTTTTGTGGTGCATATACAATTTTAAAAAAAAATGCAGCATTCAAATATTGATTTGGACAATGACTGCCATGGCAACAGTCGAAGATTCGAGGCATTTGGGTCAGCCCCAATTGGTACACACATCCATGTCAACAGCAGGATGAATTTTAATAACTGTGGTGACCCTTGACTTTCCATCAAGCTCCATCATCAGTTCAACACTTTAACACTTTACTGCTCAAACCTCTAAAAATAACAACAGTGCCATTAGCACTAACTAATATGTGCAGATCTAATGGTAAATAGGAAACGTTAACAAATTTCAGCACAAAATAGAGTGGGTTGTAGCTTAAAATAGAGTAAGTGGTTAGCAATACCACACAGCTAATATAGTTAGTTTAGGTAACTAACATTAGTTTCATAAACATTAATTTTCCGAGATCAGATAAGACTGAAGGTGATGTTGCTACAGTTTCTCTTCATTGATCTGTCTGTTCTCTCGCTGTCTGAAAGCACTTTCATACCAGAAACATGTTAGTTACTCTTATATTGATAATAGTGCCTAATTAATCCATCTCTTGGTAACCTCTCAGCCATACTGTATTTTCATGTCACCTTATTGAATGTCTACTATGTGATAAATCCTTAAGACTAAAGCAGTCAAAATCATATTCCATTTCTCCACTCTTCATCTTTCCTTCTTTACAAGCTTGATCACATATGATATCTACTCTTCTTTCTTGTGACATTTGTCTGTGGTGTTGTTGTTATCTCCCTGCCTCTGCATTTCTTATCAGTGGTGTTATTACACTTTCTTTTGCACTGAGGGAAGCCAGTGTTTTCTCAACATTTTCAAACCACACAACCATACAACTTTAAAACCTAACATAATTTTCATCTTCAAAATCACTGGGTCAGTATTATATTACATTCTTATCAATTCTGATGTTCTGAAAAAATGGTGTTTAAACAAAGAAGCTTGCTTTCTTCCTTTGCTACCTCATACATTTACTGTGCTTTCTACCTAAAACACAAACACTAAGCAGTGAAACCCAACAACAGATGTTGCTTTAGTTTTCGCTGGAAGAACTCCATGTACTGTTATAGTTCCGTAGTTCACAAATAACCCTTAAAAAGAGGAGAGAGGTTTAAAAATGGAGAGGTTTATCTTTATCTGAGTTTCACTTATTGATGATTGAGGGGACAGCAACAATCTTGCATTGAGAATGATACTAAACCAGGAGAAGAATGAGCTAGGCTGAGGGATAACATTTGTCACTGAGCTTAGTAATGTAATCTTTGCTTCGAATGACTGAATGACTGAATGAGGGAGGAGAAAGTGTACAAAGTGCAAGAGCTACAAGCTGCAAGAAACACACAAGGGTGTCTGATGTGAGATGCTTCAAAGACCACCAGGGGTACAGCAAAGGTAGAACCATGTCCAAGATGGAGGATGAATCAGACCCTCCACTCACCTCTGCAGGTCCCCGATGAAAGTAGAAGTGTGTCTGATCACAGCCAGCCATGGGGAGTCCTGTACTGCCACACACAATGTCTATGTGGGTGTGGGTGTGGGGGTGTGTGTGTGTGTGTGTGTGTGTGTGTGTGTGTTATTGCATGCATGCTGCGTGTGGGTGAGTGTGTGTGTGATCTTGTGGTTGCCTTCAGGGAGACACTATCAGAAGAGCCTAATTAATCAAAAGTAACACAGCTGTGGTGGAGGTGGAACACTAAAGAGGAATTCTGGGAAGACTCACATACCCCCCTGCAGCCGCCGAACACCCCACTGCTCTTCCCAACATCATTTCACCCCTAGACCTCCAGGAATTCAGTTCTCTAAACTGCTACTGGCATGAGTTTTATTTCAATTGAACAAATGGGTTGAGCTCCAGTGCACAATTTAGCCAAGCCCACGTAATTCCATGGATGAATGCAGGCCAGGAGTCGCTTACTTTAACATCACACACACACACACACACACACAAGCACACAAGCACACACACAGACACAGACACACACACGTACGTTTAGGTCAGGATCAATAATCTGATTGATTGAGTAAGGACAGATATCCTGGCAGCAGGATATGGGTATGGGATGAGTAGGGTAGACAGTGGCCCTCAAGAAACCAATCGATCTGACCTTTAAGGATCAATGGTCCACTCAAGACTAAGTGAGAAGCGTCTGGAAGGTAAAATAGGCTCACCCAATATCAGAGTAAGAAATGCATTTCTTACTCTGATATTAGGTGAACCTGTTTTATCAAATAGGCAAATAAATACAGGAGTAATTGACTGACCACATTCCAGTTTATAACATTTTAAGGTGCTCATTCAACAATGTATCATCCATTCAATGTTCTTTAATGGTTAGAACTCAAGATAGCTGACTTTTCATTTTATTTTGACTTTATAATGCGTATCACAAGGAACAACAAAGACAGATTAGCTGCATAATTCTATGCTCCTTCCCCCTTAAGACATTTATGATAACTGGCACCATAGGCAATAGGCTCAGTTACAAAACAATACATGCATACAACAAACACTTTGGATGAGATGTCAACATCGTAGCACAAGGATTCTAGTTGGATAGTCTAAAGACTGTATCCTAATTACATCAGAATGAACATTGATATTATGATTTCATATTTGTTTCTATCTGTCTTCTGTCTTAATTGCTTCCCTCTGTTTTATTTGTATTTCAACAGTAGTTCATTAAATGCAAGAGGAGTGTGAGAGAATAGAGAATGACAGAGCCTATAAAGCTTACACAGGTAATTATTATCGTGGGAGAGAGTTTGCAAGGAATAGTGTCAGCCTCTGTTGGGGTGGGGAGCTAATCATTTTACGGAGGGCAGGAAAAGATAGATGAAGGTTTTGACATTAAACCATATATTTTCATACGCTTTCAGTGTTTCACAGCAGCAACACGTAATTTAGCCAACTACTCCATGAATTTACAATAACAAAAATATCAACTTTGCACAAAGCAGACAAAAGTTGCAACTTCAGAAAATCAGGGTAGTAATAAATTATTGAAACACAGCAAGTAAAAAGTGATTAGCACAATGTAGTGCCAATACACTCTGTTGACCTTGCTTTTACGATGCAGGACAGTTCATTAAAGAGGCAGGGCTGAAGGTGGTCCATTTGCTGGATTATTGACAATGGAACAATTATTGGGTCCTCTGACAACATGTCTGACAACAAACACTGGGGGGATGCAGCAAGCTCATTGGAACCAAGACTTCAAGGTTAGAGTGTGTGCTCTTGTATCTCCTGGGTCTCCATGATGAAATGACCTCTTGGCTCAGAAAAGCCCTCAGGGTTTACTTATTGATGAAAAGAGAAAAGCAGCCTTGGCTAATCTATAGCAGCTCATTAGCAGTGAGTTATCAAGTGATTTGGTGATTTTGAGAAATGGGAGTTGAAAGGAAAAGGACTGGAGGGAGTCCAGTCAAATGTCTGTTGCAGAATCTGACATTTCTGTTGGCATGTGTGAATGATGTGCGACATGAGATGTTGTTATTACACTGCTGTAATAACACTGCATGCTCTTTAATGCACTAACCCATCAGGTCACATTAGCCTTCAACACTGCCTGAGATCGTCTCTTGCTACGATGCTATTAGGCGCATGACCTCTCTTTAAAAAACTACCTCTACATTTTTACATTTGAGGAGCAGACAATTATACGTTCATTACATAAGAACAATCTTTTTCAATGGCAAGAAGTACAGTGTTGCATCATGGGTTGTTTATAGTCTGAATATCTTAATATTAGGTAGGCAAGCGAGTGTTTTCAAGTCCGTATAGCGAGTCCTCCAGAGTTATTCAGTACTAAAAGTTTAACCCACAGGAGTTTCTAACAGCTGGAGGGTTAGAAAAAATGATTCTGAGATAGGAATGACAGTGAGAGAGGGACTGCCCACACCATATGTTTTAAATGTTTTTATAGGATATTGCACAAAACAATGAAAATGTTGCCCTGCCTGACTTTTACTTGCAGAACAGAGAATGTGTCCTCTGAAACATACATGAAAGGCAGATTTGTTATTAACAAAAGGTCATGTGTTGAATGTTTCAGTGTCTAAAAAACTATGTTTTCTACAGTGGTTCAATCTGTGGTCTAGGTGAGCTTGCCAGTTGAGCCAAGTGTTGTTGTTTTACTTGTTGTTTTACTAAGACAACTGTTCCATTCTTAATACCACACTTCCCTTTTTTATTTCCCACACAGGTCTGAAGGGCAAGTGTGTTGCCATGGAGGTGGCCATTTTTTTTATCCTGGTTGTGCCATGCTTAACAGGTCAGGTTGCAGATGGAGGGGCCAAACCCAAAGCACAGTCTTGCTTCAAATGCCAAAGCTATTATGTTTCAGCTCCAAAACAGATAAGTAGAACAAATTGCCTCTCATCCAAAGTAATGGCTCATAATTATTTGTTCAGATAAGAAGGGTTCTGGGTGCAGAAAAAGGCATCAGATGGCTTTACTGTCTGGGTGGCAAGTCGACCATTGATCTGTCCCGATGCAATCTCACTTAGTAGAGGTGAGAGCAACTACGCAGTCTCAAGTTTTCTTCTGGCTCATTTCAAATCAAACTTTGAGAAACTTTGTGCGGAGCTGCTAATAAATAAGGATCACCTTCAGTGTTCTTTTGCCAATTTCTATCTTCTGGACTGTGCAAGGACAGGGTCAACCCAGGCCTTTCGTCTTCATGAAAGGGCTCAGTCTGGTACTCCCACAAGGCCGCACTGCAGCGCTGCAAAAGGCACTTTAAAGTTTGTGGGCAGCTATGTTCAAGTTCCCAGGAGCTGCAGCCTTTGTTTGGCCCCATGTTGCAGCTTAGTCTATGTTCTCAAAGACCTAATATATAGTTGCTGAGCTAAAATATTGGTTCCACTTCATTGTTGGCTGAATAGTAACTGATAAAGAACCGTCTGCCAGTCAATGCGTAAATAAAGATCTTCTTGACAAACCTTGTTCCATCCTTAAAAGGTAAACGAAATTGCTACCTTTCCTTTGCGTGTTAGTGCCTTTGCATGTATGTGTGTACACATGGTCGACCACTGAAAGCACTATCCATCTCAGAGTAATAGTATAAGAATTAGAAACAAAGGTAAAGTTATATGTTGTATGTTATAAAAATGAAAAGGTACAAGGATAGACTACATTTTATGATGCATATAAATAGTTGGTGCTAATGTCTTTCTGTATTAAAATTGCTTGACGTGTGTTGCATGCTAATTGTCATGTTGAAAGAACAATATGTGTTCAATGATGTGGACAGGACAGATGAAAGTCGCAGACTATATTATTTATGGCACATTAAAATAGTTACATTAATGATCTACTTCTTTTATTTTTTGTACATTCTTGTACTATAGCAAAGCCCAGCCTTGTCTGGGAATTACATTACTATTGGAAGACTCTACAGTAGATTAGAGTAATTTCCATTGTTAAAGTTCAATAGTTTAGTTTCTTTATGGATGTTTAATAACTTGAACTAAACTACACATTTAAAATGTATAGTTTTACTTGTAGGCATAAGAACTTAACAGTAAACATAGAATATGAGTTGTAATTTCACATCATATGAATGACTCTTACAGACATTTTGTCATATAGGGGAGTTATGACTCCATGATCTTTTTTTGGGGCTACGTGACTTGTATACGACAGGTTTTAAGATGCATGTTCAATCCAGAGGCATGGCTCACTTAACTTCTGTGATTGTTGGTGGAGCAACTAAATGCAAAGAATGAGACCTATATCAACAGAGTTGTCATAACTCTGAACATTAAAACCACTGTAGGTTAAGAACATTAGCTCCTGTAAGCTGCTGCCTCCCTCTACATTTTGCCTTTTTATCCTGAATCCTATGATGCCCTGCCCAGCTAAGGAAATCCAGATGGCTCCCTGAGTTGACAGATGACAGACAGCCTTAGGGCCACTCTGTTACAAACAAACAAATCAACGGCTCCAACAAACAGTGTTGTACTGGATATCTCCTCCTGCCAGTCAGCTCTAAGCTCCAACTCATGCTTCTCTATTCTGTGTGTGAGAGCGAGAAATCAATATGTAATCATATTCACACTTTCTTTGGCAGGAGACACTGGGGGCAGACATGGAATTGAGACGACCGGCTCTGCGCAGAAAGGGCACAGGAGAGGCCAAATACATTCAAATCATTTTGTCTTTGTTTCACCTCTTCCACAGCAGCCTGATTCAAAACCTCCCTCGATTGTATTTGACAGAGGTGACTCATTTTCAATCAACTCAATTAGTGTCACAGAAGAAGCATTTTGCGTCGAGATAGTTTTTACATGGTTTGATTGAGTGGATGTACATTCGTTGAGTTCTACTCCCCTCCACATTTTCTGCTACATGTTGCCACCTGTTAGTCAGCCACATTGGAAACACACTTTACATACTCTACCCTTTCACAACAGAAAGAGCTAATGTGTCAAACCAATCCATGATAACTGCTATGATTTTTCTTGATCTAAACGTTAAACATTGTCTTATGCTTATTGCCTTGCCAAGGGCACCGTTGCCTCATGCTGTTCTCATTACTTACTCTACCCAGAGCCCGAATATGACTAATGCCACCTCCCAACATATCAACCTTAGAGGAGGAGCAGGGTGTTGCAGTCACATGCTAGTTATGGCCAGGGACATCATGATAATTACTGACAGCGTGTTCATTTCACACATGCATCAAAATAAAAAATTAAAAAATTAAAAAAAGCTGCCACAGTGGGAATTAATTGGAATTCCAGCAGTGGTTAGTGCCATACTTTATTCTTTACAGTATAAAGGGAATTAATTATTAATTAATGGGCAGCAGGAACCGTGCTTGATCTAGGTAACCTCAGTGATTCGTCAGCTTGTCTGCTAACTACCAGCATCTCTGGATAAAAGAAATACTGTCCGTTTACAAACTTCAAAGTTGTACATCTTACAGCAGATGAGTTCGGTACTGTAGAAAACAGCTCTAGCAATTCTACATCACAGCCATTAAGTATTCATTCCTTATTTCCATCCCTTTCAAATTGCAAGCGCCAGTGAAATGTGTGGAGACAGCAGCTCAGCTAAATTCAAAACACGCCAACTGTATTGTGGCTAACTGAGGGCATGAACATGATTATGCACATATATTTCCTTTGTACTTTGCATCGCCTACCTTCAATCATGATCACCTTTTTTTTCACATATACATGTATGACTATTTCACAGTGAAGGAAAAAGCTGCAAAAGCCTGAGGTCCCCTTTAATTAATTTCTTCCTAGATCTCTATAATGTGTGTGCATATCATATACATTTTCTATCAAATTCCTCTGGTCTTGGGGATTTAGCATGCTTTGGATTAACTTAATAATTATTTTAGGTGGGCAGACAAGCCTGTTTTGTTGATAATTTTGTACTGTCAATGTATTTTAATTGGGGAGTAATCCTGGTCGCTGGTATGGGTGAATATTTTGTCCTTATCATATTAAAGAGTTAATAGACATGTAATCCAAAGCATGCATGAAAATCTAATAACACATTAAAGATCATTTTTGAAGACAAGACTGAAATATTTGTACACTAATCAAAGCTGACATTTTCTGCTGAAAACTAAATTTCCTGAACTTTGCCCCAAAATTTTGCTTAACTCCAATATTGGAAATACTGTGTACCATGCATGCATACAGTCAAGTCAAATATACACTAAATTTATTGACAGTACTGACAAATTACTTAGCATATTTGGGAAGTAATTCATAGTTGATAATGATAACAGAGATCAATCATATGGGTTGGGTTGTACTGTTATTTACCTCGGTTTCTTAAATTATATCAACCTTACTATTGATGCCTGAACCACTGAGCTGAGTCAACACACACACACACCCACGCACACGCACACACACATGAACGCACGCACGCATGCACACATCCACTTGCCATAATTTGCAACTTAAACTAGATATACAGGACGGACATCAATCATCTTTACAGTCCACTCGCACTAACTCCTTCCTCTTACCAGTCAATATATTTCACTTTTCCAATTTCATCCAGCACTCCACCCATCTGGTCTCAGACTTGTGGCTCATGATAGGAAAAAAAAAAAACATTTAAGGAAATAAATAGACCCTTCTGTCTCCCTCCATTTCACCATCACCTCAGGAGATAAGATGACAGAAACTGTTTTCTCATCTCCCAAGGTATGAAAATGAATGGTGCTCGAGAATATGGAAGATTTGCAGGCAGGGGCCTACAAAATGTTGCAGACTACTGGCTCAGTAAACTATATTCAGCTCTTTACCTGAGAAAACTTTATGAAAAGTAATATCTTAATAGCACTTCAGCAAACATGCCACACTGCTTTGTTGTGTTGGTACTAAACTTTGAGGTTGGTTTGAAGTGATGAAAGTGAGGTTGTTTTAGCGCTCGTTTAGCAGCAAGGTTCTGCCTTGACATAATTAAATCGGTATCTTAAAGCAAACAAAGTGGTTCTCCATAATTCACAGCACCAAAAAGCTTGCCACAACATAAATATCAATGACTTAAAAAAGGCATTCAAAATGTGATGACGCATTCTGTATAAAGTTCAACATGAGCAGAGAATATCAAAGTATGAGAAGCAGCAGATTGAGAAAGTTTGTTGAAAAATGAAATTCCCCTACAATGGGGGAACATGATACCTTCGTTCTTACCTTCCTCCCAACCCTGGGGACTTCCTGTCTTTTCATTTTTCTCCCGCAGGTCCCCGGCAGCCACTATGCTCCATGTGAACTCTGGGATACCCTCCTGGTGCTGCTCACATGTTCTGCTATTGCTGGGGCATCTGTGATCTGGTGAAACAAGAGGCATTTAAATGCAAATGGCTGCATTGACAATATTTACACAAAGAACATAATCAAAATGAACGAGCATTGATCAACTAAAATGAATCTTGAAGCCTACTTACAAGAATCTTAATCAAAATCCATTGGGCAGGAATGCTAATGCCAGCAGTAAGATATTTGTTTAAATGCTCAACAAATACCAGGCAAAAATTATTGAGCATAGCACAACACATTTAAAAATACCTTGTTTAGATTGATTAGCAAGTGAAACTTTTAATGATATGTACTGCCAGGGGAAGGGAGGTGCTCAGTTAAATAAACATAATGTTGCAGCTGCACCATTTAATGTTTTGATTGAAAGTCCACAGTTTCAACAAATGAACCGTGCTGCTTTAACCAAAGTTTAAATAGTAGTTTTCAAACAAACAGTTGCAAAATCTAATATTGCTGCATTCAGTTTCAGTCCAGATTTGACTTCAGCTTTGACAGACCAGATAGAAAAGGTAATAAATGATTCAGGTAGGAAGAACCTTGTCAGTTGGATGTTGTCTATTTTCAGATTTAATGGTCTCATACCTTTGGTTGGAAAACACTATGTTATGTCAGCCCACATAGCAGGAAGTAACTGTTAGTGCATGGTGCACATTATATTAGTGGGAAGAGCGTTCAGCGTTCATGTAAAAATTGCTGCTGTCAAGCATAGGGCTGGGAATAATACAAATTACAAATAAAAACTTGTTCAGAGAGAAAATTTAGGGTCAGCTCTCCTCCCACTCAATCCTCTGTCTCTATCTTTGCTTCCATCTGTCCTTCCCTCCCTGTGGTCAGACCTCATGCAGACACATCCCTGCGGCTAGGTAAATCACTGTTGAGAGGTCTTGGTTACTTTCAAATTGCTTCTCACACTAGGCTCTACAGGAGAGGAACTAGATTGCTGTATAATCATCTTCTATCATTTTTGCTTTTCGACAATAAAACAAAAACTCTTATCAATCAATACTGGACTGATACACAGTATTGACTGATAAATGTGTGCATTGCTATTCATCATTATGTGCCTACTTATGACTTTGCTCGGCCCCCCTTCGAATTTGAATCACATCTACAGCTCAATACGCTCTACAAAAAACCTCTAGATGTCAAGATGGATTTTCCGCCATTTTGAACCTCTTGCTACCAAATTGTCTGTGTATCATTATCGGACCAACCTTATCAAAAATTCCAGAGATTCCATCAAGATTGTTGATATCTTCTCTATCTATTGATATCTATTCTATGATGCCTGCCTGCTTGCATCCATCATGTTATTTCCTGCCTATTTGTGGCGGCAGCAGGCTATTGGGCATGACCATTTCCCACTGTCAACGGCTGGGGCTTCTCAAGAGGAGAGAGGAGGAGCATTTTTTTTGACATTCGTACATGTGCATTGAGGATAACCCTGGAATCTCTGATGGGTCACTAGTTATAGCCAAAATGTGCTTGTCAAGGTGTTATTGACTTAGCATCCACTGTTCAGAGATCAGTTTTGATGATATTGCAGGCATTACACACATGTGCAGATGTCTTTGGAAGGTAAAGTTGCCCATTAGAAAATTATTTCCAGTCTTATCTTCCTGAGCATTAAGGGGCAGCAGTAGCAAGTCAACAAGCAAATTACACAGTATTTTAATGTCTCTGTGCAACATCTGCACCAAGTTTGAGACAGAATATTGTTACACAAGAAGCGCAGCTTTTTTCAGGAATAGCTCAGTATGTAGGTTGTGTGCAAGACAGACAGAGGCAACCGGAGTTGGTTGTTTGGCTCTGTTTATCTATCTGTAAAAGCCACCATGATATTGATCAACAAACTTCAAAAGGTTGTTGCTCAGGACACAAATAGACCTATAATCACAAAACTTGCAGTAATTGTCCACAAACTGTAAGTACCCGTAACATACCCTGAATGACTCATTAAAATCTACCACTAGGAGGTGAGACAAATTCAAAAAATGGGTGTGGCATAACAGCTATAAATAATAGAATATAAATGAGAATTTGTTTGACCAATTATTCCAAAACTCACAGGATGTTTCATAACAATGTGTAACCACGTGTAAAATTATTTTGAAATTGCTCAATAAGGGGTGAGTTTTGTTTTTAAATTTTAGAACAGCCGGTGAAACCCTGATACCACACTTACTGAAAAACCTTCATCTGTGCTGTTATTCTTCAGATAAGAGACCTAACAGGCTACAGAGAGCACGTATCAATGTCACACAGGGCTGCTGCTTTGATCTTGTGTTTGTTTCAGTATACACAAATAAACTAATGATACAAGAGCACTTCTCAAGTAAACTCTGCAGAAGACATGGTTTGAGATGGCCTTCTGTGTAAGGAAAATGAAAAAGCTCTAACTTTCTCTGAGCTTCTCTGCAAACACGTTTTTGAATAGTTACAGTGTTATAAACGCAGTTCTTTTCCATAGTTTGATGTGAAGTGATGACTTTTAATAAAGTGGCATGGTATAGGAGCTTTGGCTGTAAATACACTGGCAAGAGGAAAAAAACTTGGCAGGAAACTGTACCTACACCAGAAAGTGAACTTTACACAAATTAATGTCAAGATGCCTGGGAGGAAATCTGTCACATACATTGTACAAAAAAGATATACTGTCCTTCTGCAGTCTGCCCTCTCAAGTCCTAAACATTTCTTTTTGAGTGCATAGTGTGGTGCTGAACATGTAGTTTGACAATTAATTTTAGCAACATTCCCAATTGTTTTTTTACTAATTGTATACTATGATTATAGTATATAATATTTCAAGCTACAGTGTTTAGCATATGTTATGAGACTTAGAAGTTGCATAGTTGGAGCAAGTTATCAATGATTTTAGGTCTTGGACTAAATGTTTAAAGGAGTTTTACCTAATGAGGTGGCATCAAGGCTGTATCAGGCTGCACTTGGCATTAGTTAAAATGGCTGTCCACTAGAGGAGGCAGCTGCCCTTAGAGGAATCGTAGCAGCAGTCAATCCCAACCACTTAGTGCCAGTAAGGGTAATGGTTTTCATGCTGAAAACTTGTCATTTGGCAAAAACATTGATTCCTGTAGCTCATTGCCACTGGGGACCTTGAGGGCTGATGAGATGTGGAGAAATTGAGAAGCTCAAGGTTGTAACAAAAGCTAATTTCCTTTCCTTCAATAAATGTCTATGTTTATTCAGCTGTACAAGGTTTTAAAGTTGAACTGAGCTGAGATCAGCACAGTTCTTCTGACTCAACTAGGTATATAGATGCAAACAAACACATTCACTTTCAACTGAAGTTTGCATTGATTGTACGAATCACCAGGATTTGATCATCGAGGACTACTGATATTCATTAAACTTTTAACAACTATTTACTTCAATGCATAATGTGTATTTTTTTTTTATTCTTTGTTAACAAACGTTAGGTGCCATTTGTTCAGCTTGTTTCTCTGATAACATAAGTTCCAGAAATCCTCTGTTAGGTTTAATATATAGTTAAAAACTACCAATATCTAATATGTATATTGTAAAAATGTGGTGCAAAACTGGTTAAAAGTCCATTTTGACTTTTTCTGGCAAACAGCCACAAAGCTGACGCGTGCAAACAGGATATGATGCCATTGACAGGCGACCAAACAAACAGACCATTACCTTGATTAAAATTACGGATTTTTCCTGGACTGAAAATTGCTGGAAACACTTGGGATAATGTAAGTAGACACATCAACAAAATAATCTAGTCTAGTTGTTTTTAGACATTTTTATGTGGGAAGGTTACATATTATTATTATATTATTTAATGTCAATCTATCTTACACTGTGAACTGACATACGGGTCACAGATGCTGTCAAAATGACTGTTTTATAATCTGTAACAAAAATAGTACAGCCCAAAATTTATAATGAAGCTGTGTTTGAAATAAATGTTTGAGTGTTCATGCCTGCATATGGGTATGTTTGAGAATATTTTTAAAAACTGGTTACATGCATTTACATACTTCACATACTCACAGAAGCTAGCGTAGACATAAGTTTCAGAGCTGTCTCCTCACATTTTTCCACCCTCTGATATCATACCAATATTCATGCATGCAGAAACACACTTGGAACACTGACGAGCTAAGCACTTCTCTGTGCTGCCAAATGGGGATGAGAGATATGATTCAACTGTGGTGAGCAAGATCTGGATCTGTCATCCAATTTCGCCCACCTTCTGCATGTACAAAGTGACTAAGAACTGATGACTTGCCAAATGACCAGGGACACGGCTTTTACGACCCATTCATTCACATCTTTGATTTTTTTCAAAACCATAACATCCTCTGAATGTGTAATCATATTTTTTTTTTGACATTAGTGAGCATGGGTTCATTTACCTTTTGATTACACCATTCAACAATTTAATCAAAGCAACCAGAGGAGCTATTCAGTGAAATGACAGGTACCATAAAAAATATTTCCCACAGTTTGAATTTTCCCTTTCTTGTCTGTCTGCCAAACAGTATCCTTGGTTGCCCCCTAATGTTTTGGCAGAGCACTGTTAATTAGGTAGGTAAAAAAAGTAAAAAGTTTGCCTTATTATTTGATTTGTCCCAAAGCACAGATTAATTACTGGAAACACAGTTTGAAACTGCAATATCGCTGAGAAGAATTTGTGTGTTTAATTTTTGTTTGTATTTAGTTGCATTAGGGATCCTTCTGAAAATAATTTGTTTTCTGCCAAAATATCCAATCTTACAGAACAATATTCACTGGTAGTGACCACGAAATTATTACACTTTTTATGGATATGTTAAGGTTACAGAAAGATCATAATATGGTTTAATATTAAACAAAGTTCACAGCGACTTCAGACAAAACATTTGTTCCCAATTAACCAAAACCACAATCTTTTATTTTCACAAATAACAAAATTATTTTCAGAAAAACCCTAATAATTAGTAGTTATAATAATAATGAATAGTTCATTCTAGCCGTCATAAGAGAAAACAGATATGCAGTCACTTGTTCAACATTATCAACATTATGTAAACCAATATTTCAGCTTGTTCGATACAAATGAATTGAAATTAAAGCTCAATGAAGAGTTTACATGTGCAGTCACTGACATATTATTTCAAAAGCTTGAATTTCTAATTTCTACACTCCATTAATTTTATGTCATCACATCTGAATGTAATTCCATCGGTCCTGTAACCAAATACACTATAAATGCTTCTAGAGAACAATCTTGATTAAAATGACATTATCATTGTTTTTAGTGGATCTATTACTCAAATTCTCATTTTCCTAGGCTGGTTCTAAGGGCTCCCAGCACAACAGGCTTTGATGATAATTAAAGGATATCTTTGAATACTAATACCCCGGAGATGGTGGTCATTGGTTGCAGTCATGCTCGGAATATGACGGCATGAAGCCATGAAGCATCATGGGGTTCAGGTTTAAAGACTGTAAATCTGTCAAGCTCAGAATGGCCACTTACTGTTTTCTGTGTGTCCTTTCTTATGAAAACAGAGAAAAGTTATTAGGTTCATTCAAAGCCAGAACTAACCCTAATGTGACCTGGACACCATGATAACCACTATGCCAAAAAAAAAAGAAAAAAAAGAACAGCGATGTCTGCTAACATGGAGGATCATAATCAGTATTGTTTCTGAAGGCATCTGTGAACAGTGCTATGTATACTTTGATGCATTATTCATATGTGCTTGTAATTTCAGCAGCTCCACTTATAAATGCAGCTGAGGTCGTTAATGGAGCAGACTCTCTTTTGTATATGGTTCTAGTGTTGTTACATAAGTTGGTAATTCAGTATAAAGAAAGGCAATAGATAACTGTAAACAAGGCCTGTAAATGGTGTTGCCCATACAATGAATGTGCTCGGGTGCTTGGAAAGGAATTAATTAATTGTAAAAACACTGGTAAATCTTGGCCCCATTAGTAATTAAGCAGAGCATTTGAGAGAGAGATGCCAGTGGTCCTGTCTGTGTTAACAAGGATGTGTGATTGGTTAATGAGCATATCATGACACTCTGACCCTAACCTCATTCATCAAACAGAGCTGAGATTGTAGAGAAGTGTTGTGTTACACAGCCGAAGGTCATTGAGATGCAAGCCAACTGTGGCCATCTTAATTTTGTATATAAATGAACTAGTCAGTTCCCAGTAGCGCACAACTATGTGATTACATGTTTTAAAAAATGAGATACTGGATTTGCACAGGAGTGCTTTTGACATCAAGTAAATTACATCTAAGAATGTATGTTTTTTTAGATGGAGAGTAAACACTTTGCTGACAAATGTCCCCATGAAACCCTTTAACTCAGATGATGAATATGTTTATTTCCTGATTACAATGAGATTGTGTCTGGCTGAGGTTATTTATGTATCCATTCCACTTTTTATGGACTAGGCATTCCTGGCAAATTCAGTTCATCTCAAAGAAGCTGAAGCTGTCCTGTCAAATACATACAGATGAATAGTGGGGGCAAGATTTTTGGATTTTTGACAAACAGCAGGTATGAGAAGTGTTGTAAAGAAATCATCTAAAACATAAAACACAGAACTCTGCTTCTGCAGCCGGAAACAGAAATTAATAAGGAGCTGCTTATTTCATTGCTTGTTTTTCTTTACCCAATATGAGTTGATATTAATCAGTTGTGTTCTTCCTCTGAAAAACCAATTAAATTTGTTGTCTTCCCTGGTTTTGAGATTAAGGATGGGTTTGAATGTGAACAAATGTGATTTGTTTATTGACAGCAAAAAGCAGAGAGATGTCTGCAAGTATTAGATGTAGCGGTTTGCTCATCAACATTTTTGGCTCAACTGCAGGTGCCAGTTTCTGATTCTAGATCAGAAGGTATAAAAGTCAAATGTCCACCTTCCTATTCCTTGTGAACTCACTCCTTCACCTTATCCTTAGCATCCAGTCTTCAAAACTACAAAGGCAGCATACAGGCAGGGGGTCAACTGAAATTCTTCACAACAGACTCTTGAAGATATTGAAGCATCAACTGACAAAACCAAACCATAAAAAGCCTTTTTTTTGCCTTACAGTATGTTCACAATCATTAAAACAACAACAACTCTGAGTCACCGTAAGTGGCAACAGTAACTCTCAGCAAATTCAGCTAATTTGGTTTCCATCCAAAACAGACATTTTGGTTTGCAATATATTTTTCAAACTGGTCCCACATTCCACAGCATCTAAACAAATGAACAACTAGAAAAGCATCTGTGATAGAGTGAATTTGGCAGTATAGGCAGCAATCAGTTGCTACCCATAAAACACGCATCCCTTTGTGCATTTGTTTGCTGTTGTCTTGTTCGCATTAACAACTATGCATCTTATACTCAAATCAAACAGAGCAAATGTTTTTACATTAATTTGATTATTTTGTTTGTTTTTTGTTTTTTTTATTTCTGATACATTCAAAGTAGCTGCCAGACATAATCTCAAGTTTATTCCTGACTGGGAAATCCAATGTGCGACACTAATACCATGATATTAATGACACCTTACTATTTGAAGAATGTAAGTGATATACTGAGGATTGGTGTTCGAGATGTATTCCTTTCTGTCATACTAATGCTGTGGTATTTGGGTTTTTAAATGGCCCCTGGAGGCCCTGTGAGGCTTTTAATTCATCCTCTCTTTGACACCATGTATGTGAATATTGTAAGATGTTAAAAACTACTTAAAAGAGACTTATAAATAACTATATGAATGAGAGGCATTTAATTTAAGAAATGATTTTACTGTTCAAGAAACAAAGCCAACAGAATGAATAGAAACCGGAACCATGTATGTTGAACGTTGAAATCCCAATAAGAACGATTGGTGATGCAATGAGTTCCTAAAAAAAACATATCTTTTTGGTCTTGGTCCAAACAGTCTTTATGTTGTCTGTTTTTGTTATTCTTTTTAAACCAGTCAATCATGCACACAAATGCTCATGGGATCTTGATTTGAGCATGAAAAAGCTGTGCAAACGGAACAATGTGCACACTGGTAGGGCTGGAAGGGCTGAATGATTTGACTCTAGGAGGATGCCATATTTAAGCACCTGCACCAGTGCTCTATCTTTTATACCCCCCGCCTTTGCAAATGTTTTATTCCGCTGCTGTGTCTCATTACACAAGAACAGCACTAGCAGCTGAGTGAGGCAGATGTTCTATTGTAGAGCACGGCAACTCCTCAAGTGGCTAGCATCCATCTGAGTGCCTGTGTTACAGCTGGCAGCCACAGCTGAACCAGGACAATCCATCTCGATGAGGGGAGAAAGGTCTGGGATGAGGCGACGTGAAGATGGCATATGGGAATGGTTTTACTAAACACAGTATGGCAACAAGCTGCCCCGGGGCTACTCCCCAAGGGAAGACAACACTGTAGATGGAAGGCAGAAGATGGTTCGGGTCACAAGGCTCTGACGTTACTAACATTACTGACACACAGTGGCAATGCAGTCAGCTTACCAGCACTGAATTGAATGTAATACCTTCTGCATACACTGTAGTCCCTGCAACTATATGCTGCTGAAGGAAGAAGGGCGGCAGAAAGGAAAGAGATTCTGGGGGCAGCTGGTGGCAAGTGTCCAGTCAGGCTGTTTTGGCTTTTATGGTAGGCAATAAATGCCAGCAGACGGCAGATGCTGTATGGACAGCTTAGATCTATCACTGCAGCCTAAAGCCATGTTCACCATGCCTTGTTGTTGTGACCTCTCCTATCTCAAACCTTTTTCTCAGCATCCTCTGAAGCATCCTTTGAAGCTGTCCTTTGTAACACAATGCAACACAACCTAATCTTTAAGCATTAAAATAGTTCTTACAAGGCACAAATCTACAGACGCACACACACACACACACACAATGATTAACCATTGGAAGAGAATGTGAAATAATAAAGAATATAATATATAACACAAGTAAAACCTATTACATTAGTTCTTGAACTGTGCCATCAGTCATTAGTAGTCATCTGGCTTTTACTACTCAGATGTGACCCTTCCTGATCCAGCCACATCACATTCCACTCACTATTTACCACACAGAACAAACTCATAGAAAAATGGTTTTGGCTGTGAGCATGACAGACTGATTCATTGAAAAACGGTGGGGTGATCTGTTGCCTAACTGACACCGATTACAGTTAGGTCCTCTGCAGGCTGTCACAGTCACAGGCAGCTGCAGCAAGGTCCCAGGGATTCACAGTCAAGAATGTGTTTCATAAACAGTTGGGTGACAGTTTGGTGCTGGCGGGACTTTGAATCATCACTTACAGGATGACCTCCAACCCTCCAAGAGGTAGGAAAGGGGCAAAAAAAAAAAAAAAAAAGAAAAAGAAAAAGAAAAAAAAAAAAATCACACTGGAATTCAAACCGCTCAGTGATGCGAATGGACTTGGAGAGTATGATGTGACACGGATGCACACAAGTTTCCCTGGGCTTACACAGATGCTCATAGCCAGAGCTATAATATTGGACTCAGGTCTTCAAATCACTTTTCTTACAACTCAGAATAGTTTTCTTCACTCAGCAAACTTCAGCCCCTACTAGACTTTCTTCTCCACTACAAACTAAATAATGGTCTTCTAACTTTTCTTCACTGATTAGTCCAAATCTACACAATATGTCTGTGTTGAAGAGTACACTACAAAGCTCCTGGTGCTACAGTACACAGATCTACATGTCTGTCCATCCTTCATCATTATATTTACAATTAAAAAGTTGTGTGAACTGTTAATAGTATATTCTCGCATCTGTGTTGACATGTTGCAGAAACTGACTTAAACTGAAGACTGAAGTCCTGTTCATACCTTTGTGTGTGTGTGTCTCTCTCTTCATGAGGTTTGACCGGTCTACTAAGCTTGTTTTTGGAGATGTGATTAAAACACTAAGCTCATGGAACATAATGGTAATATCTACCAATTTAATATCTGTTTTCAAAATATGGCTGATTAAAGTCTGAACCAGAGAAAATTATCTCTGTGAATGAAGAGAATGTAAACCTCACAATTTAAAAAACCAATACAAAATAGCAGAATCCCAATTTTAAAGTTTAAATATTTTTATATATAGTTAAATATTATACTTGAGTATTTTTCTTACAAGATGAACAATAGGAGTTAAAAAATATTTGTTTTACTACCTGCAGTAAACTGTTTGTGATTGTGTATGTGACATATGGCCCCACCAGTGGCTGACAGCCGGTTCAGATTAGTGAGCAGTGAGTGAATATCCAATAAAGAAGCCTAGCAGCGACCCACACGCATAATTCTGTTCTGCATAAATGTGGCTTTTACACAGTTGCATTCTGTTAAAACATCAGATGAATACTTCTCTGATGCTGTCAAAGATTTTATAAGCCAGGATCTATATTAAAATGCAATAAACATGGAGCACTGTCATCTTAAATAACAGTGAATCCTTGATAGTATCCTATGTAGGGAAATCCACACTGTAGCTGTACTTGTAGGAGATGTATTTTCTCTCCCTCTCTCTCACTTTATGTTTGGCATTTAAAGTTGATTAAGTATGCAATATCTGTTCTTGTGGTTATCATAGCTTCAGAAGATTGAATGAATGAATGCTCATTCTTAAAATAAAGTTAACACTTGAAAATTGGTTCTTAATGCATGGATTCTTTGAAAAGATTAATTGGAAAAATTATGAAGTTTAAGTATTTGGCATTACTATCCAATATTTTGGCCACGATTTTGAATTACTTCTTCAAAACAATTTCTCGTTCAATAAAATTATATTATGGATATTCATTATAGTTAAATTAATCAAAATCTAGTTCTCTTCAAAGACTTCTGCTTGACTTCATTGTAACTGTGTTCTTTCTATTTGTTACCATCACGTTTGTGTGTCTTATAATCAGTTTTTGTTGTTTTAAAACAATAATACATTTTTTGCAACATGACAAAGAAGTATTTTGTAGCAATATCCTGATGCAGTCTTTTACCTTCGGTGCAAGGCTTTAATATTGAATCTGTTGAAATATATTATCATTGATGAATTTATCTTTTTTGTAAGAGATGTATTATACTCCATACCCCTTGACACATTATGTTATTGACTGCAGTTATCTGAATTTTTCAACAGCTCTATTGTTGTTACATACTGGATAATTTGATGAGACTTTTGCTGTACAATATGCCCTTTTACTAGCACCACTAATGACCTTAGGGAGTAGATACAAAACTGTAAAGGTAGGTATGTGTGCATACTGCAAGTAATCTATACTCTTTTTGCCCACACTTACACTGTACTTTATATGTTTAATTTAGACACTACAATACAGACACACAACTTTTGACATAGCCTCTTTAATATTGCATGTTTATACTTGTGTTTACTTGTTTTAATTTATCCCTACTGTATTTTATTTATTTAGCCACTGTAACCAGACAGTTACCCCACATATATTAACAAAGATGATTCTATATGCCCTGTGGCAGATTCTTGATGTCTTTGTAATGGCAACTCCAAGTTTTATTTTTCTGAGTCCTTGAGGGTGTCATGAACAGGCTGATCAACAGAAACCCAGTTTTGTGAAGATCCCATGGCTGATGGCAGAGGGCAAGCGAGACAGAGACATTTATGTGTGCTGATGGAGAGCTGATGCCAGGTGTCGTGGCCAATTGGAAGCACAGGATCTTTGTAGGACACAGGTGCTGGGGCCTGTCAATCTGTCTAAGGAAGGCTGACAATGTCCAACTCACCTGACATTGGCATGGAGTTGCTGGGAAAGCTCAGGTCATCTTCAGCGACCCAGGAGAAGCTCCAGTACCCTCTAGGAATGCCAGCAGCAGTCCTACCAGCCAGTGGCTCACCTGCAAAAACAGCAAATTCACAACTTACTTTGACAGTATTTGTTGCAGAGGTATCAGGTAAGAGGAAGGAAGACCATTATTAAAATGTTTTGGCGTTAAATTAAATAATGATTGCTCCTTGCTGTGTTTGTTTGGGCTGACTGGTTGCCACTGCTTTGGCATCCATACTGAGGTGCCATTTACTTGGTTTTCCAAAATCACTCATAGCTACTCTTATTACCATCTGTAAATGTTTGATCTGACAGTTTGACTCATCACTCATTACAATGCAAAGCCCTTTTCACTGAAAGCTTTACTATCTAAGAGAAACGCTTGAAGAGCTTGGCACGGCTTCGATCTTAATGGAGAGTGACAAAGTAATAGCTGTATAGCAGTAGTTGTATTTGGAATTCCTGTAATAACATTGAAAAGCAGTGTCGTATTTCACTTTATCAACATTTAAGAAAAAAGAAAACATCAACCTCAGCATTTCTAGGTCAATGAAGCATCTACAGCATTGATCAATACCTATAAAACTTGATTCATAGTTTAAAAAAAAAATCCTAGAGGCCACATGAATTGGTTATTGGGTATCGATAGGTTCCATAATTACCTGAGGACACATTTGTCTGATTTTGTTTGACTCTATCCTCACCTTCTAAACTTAGAGACTAATTATCACAAAATCGAACAGAAGTCTGCTAATGTACAGTACATGCAACTTTTTCTTATACTTCTTGTATCCCCACCTCTCCACATAGCCGTCACACACACACACAAACACACAAGCTATCTCTCTCACTTTGTCCTTAGTCCATGGATAATTAGTACAAAGTAACAGACCAATACACCACTGCCTAGGAAGGAGACTCCTGCATAAGTCCTGCAGTCATTTCAAATGAGCCTGAAAGAGCAATTGACTGTAAATGCTGCCTTTCATGGAACTGAACAGTAGAGTACATTATAGTTTCAGCCAAAGAAGACACAGTATTCAAGGTATTCTCTTCCTAAACACAGTCTTAAGTCTTTTGAGCACAAACCTCAAGTCACGTCTCAAGTAACTGTGTGTACAAGTCACAAACTTGAGTCCCCATCTCTGGCATGTTGGCCTTGATAAAAGCAAAGTTTTTACCACCCCTGTCTGTTTCTTTAGCAACCTTCTCTGTGTGCCTGTCATTCAGGGTGTACAGACAAATGCTCTTTGTCAGCATAAATCTTAGAATAGCAAATGCTCTTAGCAAGCCTATGTGCATAAGATGTCAACTCACACAACTGAAACGTGTCAATTCAATACTATTACTGCTAAAAATGCTTGCAGAGAGTTGCTGCTACAGGTACTAAATCAACCACTGGATGTCTCCAGCTGTGAGGAAGAACACAAGTAAGTTAAGCAGCCAATGTTTAAGTGAAATGTTTAAAATAAGACCTTTTAACCTGTAGAAAATTATGGCTGTCTAGTAGGGGTGTAAAGGTACACATGGTCACGGTTCAGTATGTACCTCAGTTTTGGGGTCATGGTCCGGTATGAGTTCAGTACAATGGAAAAAAAGCAACAAGTCCCAAATGCTTAATTCTAGGCTTCTTTTAATTTATTTACAGAAGTGCAAGTTACAGTTTGTCCCACCTAGTGTAGTTTAGAACTACCTGAGATAGTTGGTACAGCCTGTAGTATATTAAACAGTTAACAAAACATACTCTCACATAAGTCATATTTTTATGTAGTGCTGATAAAAAAAACAAAAGGCAATAGATCACAATCAGCTACAAAACTGAAAAGCATCTGTTGTTATAAAAGTAAAAAATAAATACTATAATAAAAAATACAAAGATTGTTTCAATTTGTTCCACTTGCAGTAGGCTATATATATATATATATATATATATATAAAAATATAAAAAAAAAAACTCACGATCAATCACCGCTCATGCAAGCCCGTAAATGGCTTAAGTGCGCACGAGATGGGACATTGTAACAAGGCTCGAGCACTTTTAATTTAATCTACTATTGCATATGGGCGCATAACCATTTAAATATATATGCCAATAGCTTTGGTAATATCTTTGGCACTGTCTGCTTTCACATCTAGAGGCTTCTTAAAACAGCAGGAATACGTTGTTGGACTCCTGTTTTTTGTTTTTTGCCTAGCTCCGTTGATTGGCACATCTGAGTGATGCCGTCTAACATGCATTAGCATGTTTGACGTGTTTCCACTGACATTATGCACAGCTGTAGATCAACACAGACACACCATCCTCGTCTGATCCCCCACTCGCACTCCATCGCTGTTGAATGCCACAGGGAACCTGAAATTTTCCTGCAAAGTAGGTGTAGAAGTAGGTGTGTGACTGACTTTTTTTCCGCTCAGACATATTCTTCGTATGACTACATGCACCGAACTGTGATGTTCGTACCGTGACAATTCTGGACGAATACACGTACCATTACACCCCTACTGTCTAGCTTTGAGTATTAAACAAACTGTGACAAATTTCTATCATCTCTAAAAATAACGAATCCAAACCGAGTATTTGTAAGCCTTAATGAATTGGTTAAGTGACATGTTCACAAGATGGAAGAAGGGTCAAGCACAATATCAGTGTTTTTTGTTTTGCTCTGAAGTGAGCTGATACCGATGTCAAATTGTCCTGTCTGTGCTGATGTATCACGCTTATTAAAAAAAAAGTATTTCACCAAAAAATAGATGAGGATGAAATAAACAATCATGAAGAAATAAAAAATAAACATGGTTTGTACAACTGTACAAAGAATAAGACAATTAATCAGATTAGCCATATGACATTAATTCCTACCCCAGCCTTAAAATGAGTGGTTTTAATTTGACTGCACTTCTTGGAAGGACAGAGCCCCGGTTTATCCTCAGGACTAGTTGCCTGGATGGTTTCATTGGTCAGGGCCTAGGTGAGTCTCTCTTGGTTTTAGGACCCTCCTTTCCTCCTTTTCTGGCTGTGTGGGAAAGCTGACTGTGGCCCTTACAGTGGGCCTAGTTTGGGGTCAACAGCTGTTGCTAAAGGGGAAACTGGCTGGCTGGTTGTATTCTGGATGGGCTGGCAGGCTGCTGCTGGAGCTGACTGGCTAGTTGGCTGCTTGGTAGCTGTAATTGCTGGTTGGCTTTCACACAAACTGATCAGCCACTGGGGGAGCTCTGACTGGCTGACTGACTTACCAGCTGTTGTAAGTGGTGGCTAGTTTTCTGACTGACTGACAACTGAGGACGGATTAGGGCAGGTTGCCAATATGTCCTGATATTACATGACTGTGTCCTGTATTCTATGAACAGGTAAAGGCCGCCTGAGGCAGGCATATCGTACCATGGCTACCTTGGAAAGGCACTTTCCCAACAGCTGGAAATACATCAGAGGGGCAAAGAAAGAGCAAGAGGATTTGGCTGGGCAGTCGCGTCTGGATTACTTAGCTTTGCCTCACTGCTCTGTTTGTAGGAGTGGTTGATATCCTCAGATCTCTGATGAACTGAAGGTCATGCCTTACATCTATGCACATAATGATGATTGTATAATGAGTTAGAGGCTGTTACACATGATTAAATCTCACAAATTAATATTATTGTGCTACCACAATAATATTTTGTCAATAATATTAGGGTAAGGGTTAGGGTTATTTTCTACAAATCAAAATAAATGTGTCTGAACTTTCCTTGAGATGATGTGGTGGTCAATACCACATCATGTGTCCAAGAAAAGTATAATGTTTCAACAACAATTTAGAAACAAATTAATCCGCAATTATTTTTTTGTAATTTTTCAAGGAAAACTGACAAACATATGTTGCTTCCAACTTCTCAAATGTGAGGATGTGAATTATTTTTGAGAGGGGTTGTAGCTGATTCAGTAGGGCTGGCTTGAGAAAAAAATGTTTTTTTTTTTATTCAAACCGATATTCATTTGAATAATCCCATATTGATTCATAAAATCATTGGATCACTCTTAGTAGATGCCTTATACAGTTATGGCCTTTTCCTGTGGATGGGTAAAGCTTAAGTCTTGTGTGACCAGCCTTCTCACATGAAGAGATCTGGCCACGTGAGACAAAAACATGGCAAATGCCGCTCCACTGTATGGCTGCAGCTTGTCTAAAGGCAGATGTATGGTTACATTTTGGATTTAAAAACTACAAAGACAGCGAAGAGTAGGAAAAAAAAAAAACAAAGCCATATGCAAGAAGAAGCTGTGTGTCCCCATTAGTGCACAATGTAGCCGGTGTACATTAGCAACACACATTACTTTCCTACCTATTATTTCTTGAGATGTGTCTCAACTGTTGGTCACGTTAAATAAAAAGCGCATTAATGTAACTGCTTCGGTGTCAATTCTTAATGTAAACATTGATATTTTTCACAATGCACCAGGTTAGAGGTAACTACTCACACACACATGCACCTGCAGGCCTTAAATTCAGACAACCGAGGCATTAAAGAGTGCATTTGTAATATTGTTTTTTGATTTGGACATTTATTATTTTAAAAGGATGTACCATCGTTAATTACTAACAGAAGGGTACCACATGGCCAAAGGAAAGAGAATGGGGGAAGGGGAGATGAGACAGAGGAGATGTGCAGTGGATTAGGACCAGGCAGGAGTACAGACCACTGATCTGGACCACAAGGATCACATGACAGACCAATGAGCAACTAGTTGGGACTACAAGGAGCATATGGACCACTGGTTCATATTTCTAAATATTTAAATAAAACTGCAATATCCAGTGCAACAATAAGTGTTTAGGCATAATCGAGAGTAGTATAGAGTATAGTTAATAGATAGAGCTTTATGATCTAACATTTATTCGGCTAACAGTGTTGTCGACACAGCCAGAGGAGGGAGACGGTAGACTAGAACCACAAGGACCACCCCACAGATCACTTACCAACTGGTCTGGACCACTAGCCTTAGTGCCCCTAGTGGTAGTAACCAGTGATCTGTTTTAGCGACCGTGGTCAGTAGACAGACCACTGAACTGGCTACAACCCCTGATGTTCTTTTCATTGTCATATAGTAAATAGTAAAAAGTAAAAAGACTATCTCTGGGACTGCTGGTTGTTTAAAACAATTTACAAGTTCTAAATAGATCTGGCTGTGGAAAATTACAATGTATATTTGTTGCAATTTCCTGTTACTTTAATCAACAGAAAAATTGATTGTTTCATTGAGAAAATAATCGACAAATTCATCAAAAGTGCAAATAATCATTTGATGCAGCCATATCTTACTGCCTGTGGAAAAGAATGTGATATAAAAAAGCACTGCCCTAATTTTGCCTAAGTTTGCTTTCACAAGCTGATTTCAAATAGAAATGGTTTCCCAGTGAAAGTCTTAAGCTCAAAACTAACCAATAATATAATAATCATAAAATAATAATAATGGGAATCATATGATTTCACTGGAATTTCAAAAATTAGGTTGTCATATATAGATAGTAAGGAGGTGTAAGGAGGTATGTAGTAAGGTATCGCAGTTTCTTTCCACAGCTGAAGCAAATCTATTAATGAAAACACACACTGAGATCTGTTGTGACAACTTCATAAAAAATACTTATTATGATACTTAAATTAAGGCCAGTGGATATAATTAAACTTTAAATCCAAACAGATAACATCTCCGCACAGGCCTCAAGAAAGGTTTTAGTGTCCTGTGGTTTTAAATAATTTAGCATTTTGTTTCTCTGGCTGTACCAATGGAAATCCTAGCTGTATAATTCGTTCAAAATGTACTCATAAAAAATATTATTTTTGGCAACTCTATCACTTACAAAAGTATGAGAATAACAAACACATGAACTTCTGTGCACATGGTCAGTAGTCTATGTACAATTCATCACCACTGAAGAGCAGCTCAATGAACAGTCTAATTCTGTCCCACTCACTCGCTGAAATCCTTCAAATGCCTAGACGATTAATCAATGAGGCTTGACTCAACCTGTCACTTAAACATGGCTATGCATGAACATCTCTCTCAGTCTTCTTCATCCCTCTCCTGCTCTTTTTGATTCTCAATCACTCAAATGTCCTAATCCACATCTTTGGTTTCAGTGAGATTGAAATGGATAGTTTCAAAGACCAGCAAAATCCTTAAAAATGTGGGCCACTAAAACACAAAGGAGAGACACATAGATCAGCTCAAAAGGCAGGAGAGGAACAAACACTTTTGCGGGGACAATACTATATATGATGTATGTGGTGCTGGCGGGCTTTGTTTCAAGAAGCCAATTACCCATGAAAAGGGGAAGTGGGGTAAGTGTACAGGTCGTGCATCTGTAGCTCAGCTAGACCTGGAAACCATCGGGGGTCTCCAGTGAAATCAGAGGGATTCTAAAATGTTTATACTCTGGCTGAATAGACATTCCTAATATGTTGGTCACAGAAAAAGTATCAAGTGACTGCAGCTAATTAAAAGGGAAATGAGGAAGCCATCCGTTTACACAGTTGGACTTTCATACTCTTTGGCCTTCTGCATCACAATTGTCCTCTTCTTTTTAGCCATTAATTAAAGATTTACCTTGGGATACATACATTACTGCCTAAATAAATTGATTACCTGTCTGGCCCAGTGACGTGTCATTAAATGGTCGTCAAAGTCTGCCAGCACCGCATCAGGCAGCTGAGGCCTTGGAATTGGCTGCTCTCGCTCTGCTACAAAAGACTGCATTGATTTCCATCAGAGGAGCCCTCATGTCCACTAAGCACTCCGACTTTCATTAAGACCTTCACAGAATTCAAAACACGTTGCTCCCCAACCCCACAAAAAGACGTGCGTGTACATAGTCACTCATACACACACACGTTTCACCTGATCTGCCAACAGAACTACGACGGTGACCACTTCACCAATTAAACAGTCTTTGAACATGACTATGGTGACAGTAAATAATTCATAAATGTCTCATCTGCATTAAGAGAGATGTCAAGTTTTTCTATGGCCCAAGTCTCATTTTAACAACTAGTGACCAGGGTTAAACAGGGTTAAATAGAGTAGGCAGATTTAAAGCGTTCATGTTAATATGCCACCTACCACACTTGTTGTTAGCTTTAAGTGGGGGCTGTTTGTAAGAGGCTTTCTGTATTTGTCATAAGATGTCGGTACATGAATTTTTTTGGCATAAGCCTCGTCTTGTAAACAAGCAGGGATTTTACTTCAACTGTCAGATGCAGCTCATTAACTCAGAGCACTGCCCGTAAAACCTGACTTAAGGCCCCCAATAATACAACCTCTTCTCTGGCAAAACAGTCTCAGCAAACTCACTCTTAAATAGTTGTCACTGAATTTTAAAAAAAGGAAGATAACAGCATGATTTACAACATGCAAGATAGACAAGGCAGATAAAATATGCAGCAAATTTTAGAATGAAAATTTGAGTCTAACAGTGTAAAAGTACAGTAGTTTAATATTGTAAATGCTCTAATAAAGCTAAATGGTCATGCACATGGTGACATATGAAAAGCATCTCTTTACTGTTTTCTTCAGATGCAGCCTCTGTCAATGAGCTGCTAATGCAGTAAACTTTGCAATGAGCAGCAACAGTCTCACAACATATGACGTAATACCAGCTATACCAAACACCAGCCCCTGAAATACCATCACAAGAATTCCTTCTGACAGCACTTAAGGGGCTCCCCTAGGTAATGTATGTTCATTTGACATGTGTACCCGGAATTCAGAGTAAGATCAAGCACTGTTTTCTCTCTCAAGGCGAACACCAAATGATTTTATCAAAGAAATGGATCATAAGGCTTCAGTCTGAAACCATTATCCAGGGGAAGAAAGGGCTGCATAGTGACAATGAAGATGTCAACTGGGCTTCGCTGATGCTCATTAAAGAAAATGATTTTGCTGTTGTACACTGATGCCCTTTTTTCTTTGAAGCTTTGCTACACAGTTGTGCTCTAAAACATACAGCAATGTCTCTTAACAGATCAGACAGCCTACTATTCACAAATAATGCATAATAATGGCTCATTCACAGATATAGAGAGGTATTGAAAGTTGCAAAATAAGTTCTCCATTCTCATTTGCTGGGCTCCGTAAAATAGTTTGTGGCCACAGGGTGTCTGATTTAATGATGGAAGCACTAATTTTATAAATTATTTAAGATGCCTCCCCTTTTATGCCTATGCTTATTGTGTATGGCCCACTGGAACTTTGCTTTTCTACTGTAGGAAATGCATAAGATTTGGCAAAAACAATGGTCTCCTCATAATAATTTAGGTTCAAGCACCACCACAGATGCAAGATAGCTTGTAATGCACAGAGTCATACTCACAGCATACTCAGGATTACTCTTTCACCCATCACATGATGAGGGCTTCTCCCAGACTCTTCATCTCTGCTGCTATTTACCAGGTACTGTGGAAATGTGTCACTGTAAGATGACTGCTTTGACAAAGCCTTAAGGGTGTCAGACTTTGAAACCCCCTCTCTGAGAGAATGTCACTGAATCATGTCTGTCATTTTTTATACCATTTGCTCCTTAATTGTTAAAAAATATTGTCAACATTGTAAGAAATATTTCAAACAAAAATACTCCTACAGCAATGAAAGAACCTTTAGAACCTTAGAGTAGCAAGTCAACAATTGTTTGCATTGCCCTGGCTACCAGCCATGTACAAGTCTGCAGCAGGTAATGTTTAAGTATCAGGCATAACTTTTTCAATGGTTAGCTGCTATGTAAGCCTGTGGGTGGCATAGTCCTTTAGAAGCAACTCATTTTTCAATAATAAAGTGGAAATCAGACCACTGGGTGGGTTCTGATAACCTAAGTTCATTCCATTATAATAGTGCATGCTCCGTCTACATACAATGCGGTTTAAAAAAATAATGGTTAATAAACAAACAGCCTACTGTGAAACTCAAGGGGAAATTTACATTGGGAACCTGCGGTTTGAACTATATAACATAAATTACAGAGTTCATCATCTCTTCCTTGACTTCAAAGCATGTGTCCATGATACTGAGGTGTTTGTTTGTTACATCATCAAAGCACCCACCATCTGAATTGGCCTTACTCAATCACTGAGGCATTGATTAGTTTTTTTAGCTCCTCTATTACTCAGGAGACAACTAACATGTTGGTGCGCGTGAGTATAATGAACTGGCTAGTCTGATATTTCATGCACATATGAATCATTCATCAAAGAGCAGGGTTCAAAGCCCACTCTGTGCACAAGAGGTGGTAATCATAAAGGTGAAAGTACTGTAGTAGGGATTGCACTGACTGAGATATTACCACTTTCTGGGGCACAGTATCCTAAACAATTATATTATGAGAGTGGAAAAAAAGATATAAAGTTAAAATTACACAGACACGGCCAACAGAACAATTTACTTTTACCTAGTGTTTTATGCATGCTGCTTTTGAAGTAAATACACTTTGCAGTGCTGCTCTGCGCTTGGCTCTGACTGAACTATTGCCAATGAAGTGGGTATTTTGCAAATCTCCCAGCAAACAGATGTAAGTTGTTGTTGTTATTATTTACTCATTTTTTCCAGAGGGGCAAGAGAGCAAGTAGACAGTGGCTTAAGTCACTGCAGCCACTATGCCCTGCTTGTCCCTGACTGCTCACCAATCAATCACCTGCAACTATAGTAGCTGATGCGACACACGTCACAGTAGCGTGAGCAAACACACTGAGGACAGAAAGAGAGCTGCCAGTCTTACTCAAGTAAGAAAATGTGAAACTTGTTGCCTACTGTCCAGTGGAAACTATAGTTTTTTTTTTTAATGGCCCCCAAAAGTCTCTGTGTCAGCCTTTGGTAATGTTTGATAAGTGTTTTATTTACATAGTTTTATTTCCTGCTGTTGTTCTTACATTCTATTGCCTTTCTTCACCTACTGTTATATCCTCTTGCATTATTTTTGATACACGTTTGTATTTGTACTGTTGTACTCTTATTTACTTGCTCTTATTCATTTTATTGTCTTCACTTCCACTATGCTCAAACTCTTTGGTCTCTATTTTATCTGGTTTTATTTTTCTGTGAAGAACTTTTTAACTTTATTAAGAAGAGGGCTATACATATAAAGTCAATTCATAACTATCAAAATCAATTCAGCAAATACATGTGTTAAACACACCTGTACATCCTGTGTATCCTACTACAATGATATTACTTTCAAAATGACAGCCAAACAGACATCTGAAATCCTGCTTGTTGCTCATAAATATTTAACCAAAGAGGATGCGTGTAACTCAAGTGGATATAATCAAGACAATGCCCTTTTTATAGATTCTGTAAATGGTCATCACTGCCACCAGATGTTGCACACTAGACCACCAGCATCTCAGACCAGAACAAGTGTGGCCACAACTTCCCTCCCCTCCCTCGATGTTCTGAGTCAGCAAGGTCTGTATCTGCATCCTGTTTCCACTCTGATTTTATTGTGAGAGTCCCGACTGGAAGTTGTGATTTGTATCTTTCGGCCGCTTTGACGCTTCTTTCAGATTGCTGCTCACTCGCTTCTAATCGTCACCCACAATGCTGTCTTCAGTTTACAAATTGTGTCACAACTTCTTGCTTTCTTAATATGGAGTATTTGTTCGGACTGCGCTGTTATTTATTTATGAGATGCTACATGTAACTGTTTTGAAAGTTCAGTCACTGCTAACCAGCTAGCCCCGGTTTTTCACGCTTCGGGTTGCCCTGCCTGTATCCAATACATTCAGTACATGTATACTCTGTTTCACACTCGTGCTGTATTTTTATAATCTTTTGCATTGGAAAGGGGGGTTAAAGATCCGGAAGATTTTTAAATTTCACTTTGATTTCCAGCATGTTCCTGCTTTCTGCCCTGTACCCAGGCAACAACATTACAGACAGACATACTGTCACACCCAGGAAGCAAGCAAGCTGTGGTAAAAACAGCATACAATGTTTCTCTGTTGTATGTAGCGTTGCGCTCTGTAGTATTCACACTTCTGCATGGACAATTTGACAGACCTCAATGTGGAATAAAGGTCAGTGCCACACTGTATCACCCTATTGGCCTCATCTTTGATTCTACTGACCTAGTGACTAATGAATGACAATAAGCATGGATCACTTCCATTTTGGCAAATCAGTTGAAACCAACTTGTCATGCCATTGATCATATTGGTTGCAGCTGATGCATTTGACAACTAATGGAAATGGTAATGCTATGTAAGAGCAGCATCAGTGGAATTTCTGCCAAACCAGAAATTCTACAACATTTTTCATAAATTATTGTGTAAATGATCACCTACTTAGCCTACCACTTAAAGAATGATAAATGACCCTGTCAACTCGTCTTTCCTTAGGCACACAAGAAAAAATGATCTACCGTTTCATCAAACTTTCTCCTCAATCATACAGTACAACAAAGGAGCCCACTAGCTAGAGTGGCAGCTACATGTGTCTAACATGACAGTGTACATCAGAGAGATCAGAGGGGTCTTTCATGAATTCAGATGGTTTGATAGAGTGATTTCTTGATGTTAGTTGCACCATCAACAGGGGCAAACACAGCTGGTGTCATAATTATTGTAATACTGTTGAAGAAAAGACAAAGTGGCAGATTGGAAGCATTTCCCTGACAAAAGAATAAAACATCTATCAATATACATAAATATACCCAACAAATTCTGCTCTGCACAAAGATGAATTTTATCAAATTTAGAAAACTGTAAATCAAGGACTCTTCTTGTACTGTTAAAATACAAGTGAGCTATTTTGGTATTTGTCTCGGAGAAGTAATGTGCCAAACTTTAAACTCCTTCCCTGAGACACCTACACATTTTCTTTCTCATGTCCTCCCATTAATTTAGAGAACAGACTTTTATATTGTTGTGGAAGTTCTGTGTGTGTGTCAGTAAAACTGCATTACAGCGCAATGGAAAAATCTGTAACTGGCAAACCCATTCTTAGCTTTGACAATTTTGATGTCTTTGCTGCAAGTCACAGATCAAGCGAGAAAACATTATTCAAGAGGAGACACTCAAAAATCCCCTCAGCTGACTGGCCTGACACTGACGGCCTCTCTGAACGTCAGCACAAATCAAATACTGCCACACAATATCCAAAGACGTACGGTCTCTCTTCCTTTGCCCCCTGAAATTTTGCAATACCTTGGCTGTGTCACATGCATTCTGCACGAGGCCCCACTAACAAACACAATCCATCAAGAAAGAGCTGCTGCTGTATGAAAGTGGACATGATTTACCACAACGCCTCCCTGCTCCCCCTATAATCACTGAAGTTAATGTAATGCGGGCAGGCTTTTAAAAACTGAAATGGTACTCTATAAATCTGGCCCGTCTCTTGACCTGCCATTTTTCCTTCCTCTCTTGTTTGCCCTCTCTCTTTCTCCCACACACACACACACACACACACACACACACACACACACACACACACACACACACACACACACACACACACACACACAAAATAGCTCCCTCTTTACACCAGTAGTCTCTCTCTTTCTCCATGAAATCTGACTCTTACTTGCTCCTTACTCTATGTGATTCCTTTCCACTACAGCAGTACAGCCACTACTACTAAATCTTCTATGTTGCCTCTCAATAGTTTGTCCCCTGAGCTTTGTCTAAGTGGGTGTCAAACATTGTTCTCTTGCTACAAAGATGCTTACCCTGTGTTGTTTTTAGTTTCTAATCAGCAAACATATTCACCTGATTCAGTAATTTCTAAGAAGCCTATGCAATCCTGATGCAATATTTGCATGCTGAATTGCAATGAGCAGGGAGTACAGACAATGTACTGTAATGCAGTAACAACGTTATAATATTAATAATAAAATGGTCATGTGTAATGACTGTTAAGGCAGCTTACTTATAAACAAACGAGAATTTACACAAAAAATTCAATCATTCCTCACAGATTATTCAATATTGTGCTCCATGCTCACATTAGGTTATTAAAAATACTTTTTAATGTAGAAATATAAATCTATATTTGATGATGTTACACAATAATGGGTGGATTAAATTATTTGAGTTACGCACAACTTAAGACTATTGGTGTAAGCAAGTTTGATTTTAGTTCCAGACAGCCTCTGATAGATTTAGCTTGCTACTCAAAGTAAGCAGTGAGTTATATGTCATTCATAATTGCAGATATTTGAGAAATCTACATTACAAGACTGAAAAATCTGCTTCAGTTTCTTGTTTTCAATATTTATGTTGCTTATTGTAGTATGACATAACATATAATTAAATGTTACAATAGAGCACAGACCAACAGACTAATCTCTTAAAAATCTTCTTTTCACAATGTGGTGGCCCTCATGCTGCACCTGGTGAGGCTTACAGGTGCCTCCACTCTTCATTAAACATTGATGCAAACATGCATTTCACATGAAAAACACAACAGATAAATGTGCTCACAGTCCGGGTCTGTCATTACGTCTCGTTAGTGCTACATTCCTGTTGATATGAGTGGAGTGTGTCTGATTTGTGTCAGGGGAACTGTGGCTCTGCCAGAGCAGCTTGAGGATTTGGAGGGTGGGGGGTGGACAGAGAGAGAGAGAGAGAGAGAGAGAAAGAGAGAGATAGGGGTTGGGGGTTGCCATGACAACTATGTATCCTTTTGAAAATTTGTATGTCTGTGTATTTGCATAAAAGCCATTTTTGGATATTTCTTCAGTGACATGTTCAGATGGATGTACAAGCACATTATTAAACTTTCTCATGAGAATGACACCCACAGCAGTCTCAGGCTACACAGAGAAGCATCCCCAGTAGGAGACAATGACTCTGACTCAATGTTGGTTGACAATACTACAGCGGCTGATGCAGCACCACAGGTGCTGTTGACCAACCCATTCAGACCACTATTAACTCAACAGGAGCTGAGATTTGAATCTCTCTTATAAAGAAGCAAACCAGTACACCCTCAGTGTTTTGGTCTGTGAAAACGCCAGTTGTAGAAAATGACTAGGTAGATTTTCTTAAATTGAATAAATCAAGTAGTATTTTAACATATTTATAAATAACATGTATGTGTGTCTTTCAAATGTCCCCAATTTATTCTACATGATAAATACTACTACTAGTAGTGATCATAAAATATAATGCAACAGCCGTTAAACGTTTCACCCTGACCACTGACAACATAAAAATGCAGTCTATATGTTAATACATCACAAATTTCCACCCAATAATATATAGCACATGTACCTGGTAATACATGAGAGGCACCATACTACACTACTGGGACTATGACCAACTATATATTTACAAACAATTTGTGCTACAAACACCACAGCTAAAATAAAGTAACAGTTGTACAGGGACATTACCATGACAGACAACTCATTTACAATAATGTATAACACCAAGTGCTACTCACGAAGTTCAACAAACTTCCTCCTAGCGGTCGCAGGTGAATCCTCCTTCGTAGTTGACGCAGAAAAAAACAGTTCATAGACTTCGGAAACTTCCTGCTTCAAATTTCGACTTCCCTTACTCTTCTCATTGCCACTACTCTTTACAAGCTGCTTGTATATATATGTGTATATATGCGGTAATGCTGAAAAGCTCCCTTACTTTAGACGTTAGTTTTAGGTAGCCATCTTTCCTAGACACACCTGCTCGTCACATGATTCAATTATGGGACTGTTCTGTTCACGTGCTCACCCGGCGTTACCTGGGTTACATCAGTCATGAGCGAAGCTAAAGCACCCCAGATGGGACAGTTACTCATGCAGAGTTTGAACAAGAATACCATTAATCACAATTTAGACATCATTTTTGTATTGTAGAACAATTGTCTGTGTTTTATTTATCTATTAATTATCGTTTAATTATTAAATTGTCTTTGTAATTTCTCTGTAAAAAATCGTTTTAATAGCAACATTGGTTGCCATAATTGTGTGTATTTATTGGTAAAATTAATACAGTCATTATGTCCTACATCACAGTACTGAAGTCACCAAAAATATTTGTATTGCCACATTTTAGGAAATGCTCCCTTTGTCAGATCAGAGTCTTTACAACTCTATAATGATCTATAATCGAATTACCTTAGTCAAGAACTCTTGAAGAGTTGTGTATGTAGCATAAGCAGGACATTTCATACTTGCATGTCTGTGTGCCCGTGTTTGTCAGGCTCTCCTTGCGACCTCCCTGTTATTGATCAGTCCTGTGGCCTATACTGCACCATGCCTTCCATATTAACACGGGCTGAATATGGATCTAAAATGATTGGGCTTCTATTGCTGCAAACTCCCTTATTAGTGTCGAGTGCCATCACACAAAATTATGAGGCAATCAAATTTTCTGGACAGTTATCTGGCCACATCAAAGGACAAAAAAATAAGAAAAAATGACAGATTAATTTGCCATTAATAATAAGTGAATTACTAGCGATCACATTTAAATTATTGGTGTGGTTTTGCACTGCCATAGCAAAACCAAATGATTTTTATTGGATCTTGAGGGAACTGACGATTTTGGGGGTTACACTGCCATTGCATAATGAAGGCAAAGCAAATCAGTCATGTACACAGTGAGCTCAAACCAAAGATCAACATTAAACAAAAACGAGGCTCTGTTGCACCCTGTCCATACATAGCATTTACTAGTGATGATAAACATGCACTTGTATGTACACAAAGGAACAACTCATGCTCCACCCAAAAATGGCAAAATCAGGGCTTGCTGGCAACACAAACAACAGGAGGCTTAAACCATGCAGTTCAATCCAGACACACTGTGATGTTTAAATGGTATCCTGCTACTTCTCTAATTCCTGTGGTTCCCTCCACCCACCTGCTGGTCAGGCGCTGTGTGCAGTAACTCATCAGAGAAGAGACTAGGCAGGGTGAAACACAATTACCTTGCCTCCATCTGTCTGCATGTGAGCTCTCTCCCTCTATATTTGCACACATACACAAGACAGCCTCTCATCTCATCAAAACACACAAACACACACACAACGCATTATCAGCCAAGCAGAAGCCACTAACATCCAATGTTTACCTCTTTTCTCTCTCCCCCTTGTCACCCTCCAGATTCAGGGCGTCCCACTGTCATTACCATCACGCTGACCCCACTCAAAGCAATCTACACAACCCTCATGTCCCTCTCAACAATCCCATCACCACCATCACACAAATCACTGAACCTGGCTGCTGCTGGTGTAGAGGCTGAGCCTGTAATCCATGTATTATTAGAGCCACACATGTTTGCTTAACCCACTTTAAGGGCAGGGTATTCAGCTGAAGGGGTGACTCTGCTTAATACCTGTGATGAAAGTAATGGCATGAAGTTGACATCCACTTACTTCCACTTGGTTTTCTTAGAAGTTTTCACTGAATTTAATATTTTGCTAATTTATTTTTGCAATTTATAAAAAGCAAAACATGGATCCTGTCCTATTAATGCTGTGTTCAATTAGTCAACAAACTACATTACACCAGAAAAACAGTTTCCATGGTTATGCTTGCAGCAGTTATCACTCCATTAAGCAGGCCGGACAGTGCTTTTTTTGCTTTTCTTGCTGGGAGTCCATGACACAGTCTCACATTAAGAGCAATACCTTTTTCTTAATGAGAGGCTTACTTGATTTTGGCAAAACAACAGGATCTTTAAAGTCTTTGCAGCTTATGGAGAGAGGTGTGAGATTCAGACAGGACCAATAAAAAACAAATTTGTTTTTGGTACCACTTCCGTTCAGTGTGCATGCACAATATTGTAATGAAATCCTTTCTTCCTTCATCATTCACTGCTACTTGTCATCACTTTACAGGTCATTAAATCATGCCTATGGTGCACGGTATGTAATTGTTTTATTATGAATGAAAAAGCACCAGAAAGCAGGAAATAAAGCCTCTCATAAGCCAACTTTTAGCACTTTTCCTGAGCTGTTGTTTGATGATTTAGTTGTTGCACTCATAAGAGCATGGATTATCAAATGAGTCAGCAATTTAGCTTCCTGAATCTTTATTTATACCATCCTGATCCTGCCAGTGCTGGTAGAGCTCATACTCCAGAGAGTCAAGTGTGTTTAGATCCTGAAGTGTTTCTTAACATGCAGCTGGAGAAACTTTCTATTCCCAGCTTTTTTTTTTTTTTTTTAGCAAAGGTACTATTTCAAAATGAATGCCAATAGACTACTTTATGTGTCATATTACATTATGTATCCAAAGTCAGACCTTTCTTCTTTAAGGTGTTGGACTACTTTCACTAAGGCACTTTTAAACACTTTTGTGCAATAAAGATGAGTACAGGAGGTTGCTGAAAGGTCCATGTGCTGATCAATACTATGTCCAATTTTTCTACCTCATGTAGCCGTTGAGCTGTTGATATGGCAATGGGTTAAATGATTCTTTAATAAACCTTTTCCGCCCACACTGGGGCCTGAATCATGGCCCCTGATGTTTCCTTAAACAAGGCTTTGGTGAATGAAACAGATGAGAGGGCATCACAGGGATCTTTTGATCGATACCTTCACATGAGACATGATTGTGGTTATTTTCCAAAGAAAATTGCCCATGATTGAATGCTCATGTGCCTACGTTTGTGTGTGTGTGTGTGTGTGTGTGAGAGAGACAGCGAGATTAGGCCTGTATACATGTGAATTCGTATGTATGCTTATGCACAAGTGACCTAATACATCAATCACATGCTGACAATAGCAATACTGACAAGCAGTCAGGGACAAATCCACTGGGATTCCTCCTCATCCCCAAAGCGCAGTGAATGCGACACTAGGCTGAGATTGGGGAGTTGGAGAGGAGGGGGGAGATAAGTGTAAAATCACCTTGCCCAAGGGTATGGCCTGCACAGATCAATATCTGTGAGAATTGATGCCAAGCAGTGGCAAATAGGTACATGTTTGGTGTGTGTGAGTGCAGTGGTCCTGATGAGATCGACAGGCTGAGGGTGTGCAGCAGCTCCCCCTGTTGGATAGAAATCATTGCTGAAGTAAGTGACATCAAGACCTCTGAATGCTGGTTTAGCATTACAAACTAGACTGTGAGCATATGAACCATGTACATCTAAAATACAGATAAACCTGACCACAGATCAGCCACTTTAGAATATACTTATTCAACATAGGGAGTGTTTGAGTAGAGGATGTATTCTTCTAAAAATGTCCACAGAGGAATATTTTGTTCCCTGTGCAATGACTTTACTTAATTGCGTTTCATGTTGTGTCTTTTGGACCTGTCTACTTATTGTAGACATATGTACAGTATAGGCTGAATTACCAACCAAGACCCAATTGTTCCTGTCTTACTGTATCAGCTGGTTTGTAAATATGCACCACAAATCACACTATTGACCAGCGGTGGAGGGAGCATTCAGACCTTTTATTTTTAAGTTAAAATACTCATTATACAGAATGGATCATTATATTTTATGCATTAATGTGTGCAGCATTTTTGTTTGTGGAGGTGGAGATGATTTTAACTACATCATTTTGTGATGGAAATTTTAATCTGCAAACTCCCAAGTCTTCTAAAAAACATTTTGGTTGACAGTTGAGTCCTACAATTTTATTTTTAAGTGCATAATTAACAACCTGTTTTAATTTAAGACCATCATCATTGTCTGTATTGTATCTTGAAACAGGAGCGAATCAGGCAGGTTGCAGCAGGAGAATTATGAAAAAGTTAATTTTAGAAACAAATTAATTTGCACTGAAAACAGGTTGAAATGTTCTATTACACTGGCAGATTTTTTGTCACTTTTTATATGAAAATAAAACTTAGTGGACTAAAATGACTAACCTAACAATGAATCATGTTTTATGAGAGTAATATTATCAGACTCATTAAATACTGGATTACTATCACTGATGCATTAATGTGTATAATCTGTGTTAATTTAGTTTAATTTCCACCACATGATAAGGAAGTTAAGAGAGGTCCTGCTTTATCACCTAATGTTGAGACCCTGTCCTGAAGAGGGCCCATGTTAGAGCCCCCCAGGTCAAGTCTACTCAGGTCAGGTAGGCTTTTGCTTTAGTGCTACAGGTCTTGGGTCTGTGTGTCTATATGTGTAATACCTGAGAGTATCCAAGTAGAAGTGGTTAGAAAACTATTATCATCTTTTGACCGGTTGGAGATGAAAATAAGATAACCGATTATTTCAATAAATTCATCTTTGAAACATATAAACAAATTATTTTTGGAACAGATAACAGTTATGCAGCGTTGTTTTTACTCCATAGTTGATGTTTAGGTTATGATGTGCCACCTTCAGACCATGTTTTAGGATTTGGTTTCTATGCCTTTACATTTGTTCTCAAGATATTGTCATGAGGCTTTTATACCTCTGCTCTTTTCTGCAGGAGTTGCTTGTTAATTGACAGATAATAAAGCTGATGTAGTTGCTGGTCTTCTGTCTCTGTTGGTCTGTTCGGGTTGACCGCATAGTGGATTGGATTTAATTAGCCATGGGTCCATTCGGATCAGGTCTGACTGTATTTGGGTCCCCTTAAGATCGGGTTTACTTTTTGCAGATTAATTTATGCACCTGACCCATGAAGACCTCTACTCCCCGTGTGGAAATCTGTAGTTTCAAGAATTTCATTACTTCAGGTTTTATGTCTCCATGCTGGCGAAAGCTGTGAGCGGAGGCATAATGTTTTCATGTTGCACTTAGGAACGGCATAAATGAACAAGTATCCACTTGGACTAAAGGAGAAACTGATGAGATTTTGGAGGTCAAAGGTCAACAGTCACTGTGACCACACATTTTTGGCCTTAACTCAAGAACTGACAAGCTGCAACTCGACTGGTTGGTGGAGACATACAAACCTGAGGCGATAATTGTAGTTGTCTTATATTTTGCATAATCCTGAATGAGTGTGTTAAACAGCCACAGGTATTACTCCAGCAAAGAAAAAGTACACCCTGCACAGAGAGACTGGGATGGGGGGAGGGGGTTTAGTGGGGTTAGGGGGTTGCTGCAGAGAAGCACAGCAGGTTCATGCAACCATGTGTGTATGTGATGTTAGGTCTGTGTGCAGCATGTTCACAAGTGAAAACCTACCTCAAACACTATTAAGAGTCTTCTATCCAGATAAAAACCTGATAGAACTGATAGAACCCAGTCTGAATCTGGCTTCAGAGCATTTACATTTATTTTCTGCAAAATGTGCATTTTTTACCCCTCAGACATCTCCCCACCACCGACATCCAGCTAGTATTTATGTACAGCAGCAGTCATAAAACCTCCACCCTGTCCTTGCACACCTTCGCCCCATTGATGCGTTTGATAGGTGCTGCCTTCGGTCTGACGTTATTCGGCTCATTTTTCATCTTTTTTGTTCTCTCTGTGCTCATAGCAAACACAGGCTGAGCTCAAGTGTGTGTATGTGTGTGGATGTTTGAGGGGGCGAGCGAGGGTAAGAAAGCCGGAGGAAAGCACTGTGTGTGAGCATGCATGTGTGAATGTCAGTCAATGTCAGCCAGGGTTTAAGTATCTGTGTGTGTGCATCAATACTTCTACATTTATCTATTTGTAAGAAAGTTAACAGAGCGATATTTCACACACTGTAAAATGCCTTAAAGAGAGTCCTTCCTTGGCATCCTGCTGTGTTTTGATTGAGGGGACACTTCAAATAACTCCACTACACAATGGCAGCACATATAAAGTGTCCAGTGTCATCTTGAAAAACAAAACGGTGCAGTGAGTCCTTCCACAGCAGTGAATGCGAGACTGAATGTGGCACTCAATGGGGAGTGCCACATCCTTAGCTCCTCTCCTCAGGTGGCAATTTTCATTGGGTTGCAGTCAACAAAAGCTGCTCTGCAATCTCGTGTGTGTATGTGTTTGACTGATGGGCTGGTGCAGCTGTAGCACAATGGAAAGGAGAGCAAATTGAAAGCAGGTAATCACAGACATTGGTAGTCTATTCTGCAACTTGCATCAAGGAGAGAAAAGTGGACTAATGAAGTGTAGGGCAGGGGAAATAATAATCAGAGTTGCTGTCCCTCCTTTTGCCATTAATCTGTTATGGGCCTGTCCCAGAGTAGACACCATCAACTGATCTACTTTATTTGCGCCAGTGGGTCGCCATCCTCGACTCCTTTGTTCGCACAGTAAACACTCTGAACATCTGATCTTTTCCCCCACTATTCATCATTCATCCTCCAGCTGTCCACGTTGCTCAATCAATGTTGGCCATTACATCAAATATAACCTATGTGCTCTCTCTTTCTCACTCTTTTAAATGATGTGAATAGAAGTTCCTCTTGTTCCTGCGGTTCATTTGTAATTTTGGCGTTTTGGGAAGAGAAATGCGACCTAGGCCACGGTGCAGTGATTAAGGCCATATTGATGACTGAATTAATTCCTGATTGGCTGACACAACGGCTGGCCTCAGTTACCCTGCCTCTCAGAGAGAAAGCAATTCCCCTTAAAGATTTTCCTGCCCATTATTTCCCCACTTCTCCCTCACCTATGAATTCCAGATTTCTTTCTCTTTTTTTATGGTGAAATCCGTCTCTAAGCGCGAGCTCATTTCCCCAACCAAAGGGCATCGAAGGTTGAGTCATATAATTCTACATTTGTCTTAGAAACACAGGGAGACAGCATATGAATCACTTTTATGGCCCCTGATGCGCATGAACCCTTGTCGCTACAGCTGCTATAATATCTTGTCATTCACACAATGCTGAATGCCACTGCACTGCTGCCACTTTCGCTGTGAGTGCTTCCATGTTCCAAGGGAAGAAAATGATGACATCCCTCCTCGCAGTAATGATAACATTTGGAACCCAGGACATGGGGAAGCTGGGTAAAAGACTGTCAGGCGGGCAGCCATTGTCAGTCAGCTGCTGTCACAGAGAGAGGGCAAAATGCCAGGACGTCTGATGCCTAACTGCATGCCACTGTGTGTCTGACAGCTGCCAGCGCTGCCCAAGAGCTGGAGACGGAAACATCATCTGTGAGGTGAGCCGCCATGTCAAGGGCCAGGATGGTGACGAGGTGAGCGTGCGAAGACATGCTTGTCAACACAATATTTACTGAAAACACATGCACACTGGGACAAACAGCCGGCAAGAAGAGCCCCAGGAATGCCCTCGTTGAATCCAATGCGACATATCTGAAGCACAAACGCACGTGTGCATAATCAAAAGCAAACCATCAAAGCGCGATCGCTCGTCTGTCATAATATGGCTCACCATGCCCGGCTGCAGAGCAAAGCGCTTTCCTTCAACCTGCTTCAGTTACCAGGCTGCCAGAGAATAAATGGTGACCCTATTACTGCTGTGGGAACATTGAACCTCCTAACACCCTGAATGAGAAAGGGTAAAGAGTTGGACCTGGGTGTTAAAGAGTCTCTTAGGAATCCTTTCAGATTCACTAGACCGTCTTTGAAGCCGATCAAAATCAATATTCCCTCAAAAGCTCCTGTGAATCTATAGGCACGACTTTTAGGAAGAAAACAAAATATGAAAAAACAGCCGCATCAGACAATTCAGTGCCTCTGTGAGCAGGCTTCACTCAATAAAAATATCTCTTTATGCCCTGGTAAACAGTGCTGACTATCAACAGATACTTCACAAAACCTTTTGTGATCTATTTTCATAATTTATCAAGAGTGGTCTCTGAGGCTGAAGCACACATTTTTCAAAGTAGTTGATGAGGTACTATTAGATTCTCTATCCCGTGAGTGCCCTGCAGAGAGATTATATTATGGAAATAAATTACATTATGGCAAATGAAAGGAACCACTTTTATTGCACTGTATGTGAAAGTCTAACCATCAACAAACCTTGAGATTGTAGACAACACACAACACAGAAAGCCCCAAAATATAAATTGCCCTTGCTGTGCTGACTCCCACTTTACCTATTCACTAATCCATTTACCATTTAACTCTTCAACATTGTTATCCACAGCAACTCTGAGCTTCACTTTGTGCAAACTTTGCATACAAAAGCGCAGCTCAGCCGGGTCAAGTGAGGCATAATAGGCAAACACCCAGATGTCCTTCTGTGGGGCTATGCTTATTTGACTCCCTTTGCTCCCTCCATCATCCACTCCAAAATTCGTGCATGTCACGCCTTCGCTGCAAAGTCAGCACGTGCATGTGTAGATCTGCAGGGAGTGTTACAGTTAGGCGTCCGGAGAGCAGGCAAACCAGGACTGTTGTCTCTTTGAAGAGTGGGGTGTGAGTGTAGTTTTCAAATCAGCTCTTCTGAGAGAGGATGCCTAAGCTCTCTTAACCATAAACCAGCAATTAAATCAAGCCTTAGATACTCAGTTATGGCACAATGTGTACTAGGTGGCTCATTTACAGTAACTCTAGAATAAAATTAAGATTTTATTTCACAACACGAGCAGATTGTGTTAAACACTTAATTGCATTTGAAGCTAATAGACATTAATCTTATGAAATTTAATAACTTCAGCCATCTATCCTCTATTTCAACACAAGCCACTGGAGGCACAGGCAGAAAAATGTATTTTAATTTTTGATATTGGCAAAGCAGTGATTTTAAATGGTGGAAAAGAGGAGGGATCTCAGCAGTTGACTATAGGTTGCTGGCAAAGGCAATGCAATATGTGTTCCACATGTTGGAATATAGCAGAAATGAAAAGAATTAATCACCCACATTTGTTCCAAAATGTGTTTGGCTGCATAATTTATATTCTGAATCCGTTAAGGGAGAAACAAGCACATCTTGGAGTTCTGAATGTTTTCAAAGCTGACTGTTTACTTACCATCAGCAAGAATTTGAGAGTAAACAACATGCAGATGTAGGGCTTTAGAAATTTGCTAAACTGATACTTTACACAATCACGTCAGCTCACAACCCAGCTATTTTCCGTGGTTTACTCAGCGTGTAATGCATACACACACGTGGCAAATGTTCATGAACTAATATGGCACCGAATTCTGTTGAGTGTTGAGCATTTACGCCACCAGTGGCACATTAAAACAATCAGAGATTCTGTTTGAAGAAGGATCCTCCAGGACAGCACACGGCACTCCTCTCTTTGTGCATTTAAATCAAGCTCGGTGTTTACTGAAGCATGCCCAACTGACTTCCCCCTGCCCTTGGCACGAGCTCTGGGTATCCCTTGGCGGGAAGTGAGAACACAGTCCAGGACTCGGGATACTGCTGCGCCACATCCCCAGCCACCAGCCTCTCGCCAGGCCTAACCACCACCATCTGACCGCCTATTGATGCGAGGCAGGAACAGAGTCCACCGGCTCCTCTGCGGAGACTAAATCCTCGGTGAGAGTCAGGAGGTAAAGCGGTCCTGTTGCCCTTCGCGCCAGCCTCAACGATCTGACTTGTCAAACAAATTGCTCTTAGCAGCTGTTCCCCAATCTGCCTGCTGAGCTGAGCGTTGTGCGCTTCCACCACCACCATGCCCCAGTTCCCCCCACTGCTGTGTTTCTTCTCAGACACCATAAGGACGACCATACGTGAAGCACCCGTCAGCGGCGAGTCACCCAGACACCAATTCACCACGTTTGCAGTGAAGGATCTCGACTGCAGTTTCCAATTGGTGGTGATGTGACACAATCTGCTATTCATCTGAATGCAAGTATCTCTCAGACAGTCTGTACTGTAATTTATGTCAGAAAATGATACACTTGAGCCGCTGCAATTTGCATAAATTGTCCTTGCTCACACTGCTTTGTTTCATGCCTTTACAGCAAATTGCCTGTTGCAACACAAATGAGAGGTTGTTTTGAAGAGCTGAAGTTGTGTATTTCAGAGAACACTGACAAGTTAGAAAATAGGAGTTAAAAAACAAATTATATTATGCTATCCTGCTGCTTCATCATGTCTATCATATTTAAACCGTGTCACAGAGTGATTGCAACAGCTGAAGAACCAAGATTTATTCAAGCTGGACAAAGGTGTTTTTTTTCCATATCGCCACTCTGTCAACAACAATAAATGTTTTTACTTAAAGAGAAAGATCAGGCATAAACATTATGATGAAGGACCTCAATGTGAGACAGCTGCTAGTTCTCATTCTATCTGAATCTCATGTGTCGTCTAAATGAGTCCCAGTCTGTGTTTGTTAATGCATTATAATGAGGTCCCTGGAGGACGGTATAGATGGATTTTTACCGCTTTAGACCCTAAAGCAAATCTACTTCATTTACTGAACATTTCCTCTGGTTGCATGTTTTCAGCCGTATTACATTTCACTCTCTTTGTGTCTTATCCCACCTGATCTTCCAGCTTTCTATCTGTCGTTTGGGTCCGTTCCTTACTGACCTCTTCCTCCCCAGGAATCCCATTTCTTCATCCACCTCACTCTACTATCTATAATCCCTCCTCAGCAGCGGCCCATCCCCCATGTTCCCAATTAATTTCAATTCAGTTCAATTCATTAGGCATGAATGCTGGATGAACTGTATTGCCAAAGCCTCAAGGATAACACAACTCAATAATCAGATGACAAATAATAATATAGTATAAAATATATAAATTAAGAGATAAAGGGAACAATAAATTGCAGAAATTGTGTTTTTTTTATTGTGTGTGTTCCAGACTATGATAATGGAACTCATTTTCACATTCAATGATGACACACAGTCACGTATTGTGCAGCTGAGTTTGCTGAACGTCCCCCTCCTGACAAAATCTGTTGCTTTTCACTGTCATCTACCTCTGTGAAGTTTGAGATTAACACATCAACTTCACTAAAGTGTTCCACTCTGATAATATTATATTTGTCACTTTTTAAGAGGAAGTTCATCTCTGTCTCCACCCCACCTGTCATGCAGTGATCACAGACTCTTTCCTCTCTAGGAAGCCTGGTCTGTCTTTGGTCAGGATCTGTCTCTGCTTTGTATCTCCGACACTGAAGTGATACTAAAATATATCTATGGTTTGGGGCCAGATAGCAACTAAGTTTGTACTGAGCTTTGGCATCTTTTGTTAATTTAAGCGTTTGTTTTACTCTGATTGGTGGTTGGAAAGCAGGTTGAACAGTAGTGGGTGTTATCTGATGTCTCAGGACCAGCTGACAGAAGGGACTCTTTAGGGGGTTCAGTTCTTGGGTTTGTAGTGAAACCTGTAAGATGTAACCAAAGCTTAAGGGTTCTTTTTTAAATGTTAATAATCAGTGGATAACAGTCTAATTCTGCACTGCTGCATTGGCTGCTGCTTTTCTTTTCTGCAGGACCTCTATGAGCTGGTTGCCCCCCCCCCCACTGTAGTCCTGATGACTGAGTGGACCAAGACTTCACTACCATAAAACGCAATTGACATGCTTGACACATACTTTTCTATGCTGTTTTCAATTTTTTTCATTGTAATTAATAATCAGGAGGGTCTGATTATTTCTGATTGTCAATTCAAGGATTGTTGTTTTTCCTTAAATGTGTTTTTGTTCATGATTGAGATTTGTTTTATCTTTATCTTCTTTGTCCTTTAAGTTGTTCCATCTCTCCGAGATTTTAATCAGATTATAAACATCCTCCATTTCTCTCAGTTTCCGATAATGATGTTGTTTTGTGTCATTACCTCTTTGTGTTCTGTTGTGTTTTAGGTTGGACTCTGACATTTTTGTTTGTCGGTCTCTGTTTAGATGCAGAGCTGTTCTTACCGAGAACTGCTGGTTAATTTATAATACATCTCATTTGTTTTTGTAACAGACATGTTTAGTTTGGTTAAAACTGTACAGAGAGGAATTTATTAATGGGATCAGTGATTTCAGGTGAAGTGGTTACATTTTTAAATCTAACTTCACCATCAGGAGCCTATTTATATTGATCATACTCTATTGTCACACGAACAGCTGATTTTATATCTGGCAGTGATCTGAGAGTGGGGTCTGTGATAGACAGTGAATGCACTAATGAGGGAGGGGTTCATGTCAGTGATGGTCTAGTCAAACTATTCTAGTACCAAGAGCTGAACAATATGTGAACTTCCCCATAGAGTCTCCTTTCATCCTGCAGTTTAGCATATACAGACCTGAGAGATGCACTGGCTCTGTCTTCATTTTGTTCACAACGTGGTCTTGATTGTGTCTGTGACTCGTGGTGGGAATGAGCTGTAGAGAGGACTGTGCAAAGACGTGGCTGTCACCGGCAGGATCCACCATTTCAGACCCACATCCTGTTATGTCATTTAAAATCTCCCATCAACAGGACATTACCCAGGGCCTGGTAATGTCAGATTTAAGTTTTCATCTTAATAGGCCGACCCAAGGGGAGGAGTGTAGGCTGCACATATGAGCAGATCATTATCGCATTCTGCAATAATTTAGTTTAACTTGAGCCACATGTGTGTTGCTGCTTTTTTAATTGTTTTCAGATGAGATGATGAAGTCTCTTTATACAATACAGTAACCCCACCTGACTCTCCACCATGACGTATGTGTTAGTAATGTCTCTCTATAGTTTGAGGGACATTGAGTGTTGGTCTTGTCTGGACATCATGTTTCTACAGTTATGACCATATTTTAATTTTGATGTGAATTATGTATCTGTACTCTTTGGCCCAAAAGCCAATGCTCCATGATCTAATAGATTATAATTAATTACAAACATATACAGTATCTTACATAACAGCAAGTAAAACAGTATGTTCAAATCTGAATTCACTTCAATAATGATTCAGTACAGAACACAATCAGGGAATGAGGAGCAGGCGACTACTTTTGTGTAGATAAGCTACATCCCAGGGGTAGCATGTCTTGAACCATGTTAGGCTGTGCTTCTGTATAGTATGCTACTCCAGATATGCGCTATTAAGGCCTGGCACTACTGCCTGCCTAATTTATAGTGAGTGGGCCTCGGCCAGGTTTGGCTCTGGTAGGCTGGGATCTAGGGAGGCTGGACTCTGGTAGGATGGGATCTGGGATGCTGGATTCTAGCAGGCTTGGCTCTGCTGGGGCTGTGCTGCGCCAGATGGCAGTATCCTCTTCCTTTGCTGTGGTGGTCCTGTGATGGGGTGTGGGACTGGAGGCTCTCCTTCTGCTGCTGTCCTTCTCAGGTCCTCTGCAAACCCCCAGACATGGTCCTGGTCCAGGTGGATGTGGTCATAAAGGTACTCATACGTCAGAGCAGGGTGATGGGTGATGTTGACCTTGTTTAGTGCAGAACACTGAGGTGATCGCCCTGTTTAAGTTGTGGATCAGGTCTGAGGGGAAGTCAGACTGCGGCAGCAGTGAAGTGGTGGTGATGTTAGCCCTAGGAAACTCCCTGTGTCCTGTCTGAGCTACCTTGATGATGGCCTCTGCTACCCTCTCTCCCTTGTGCAGCAGGTCATTTGTTCCAGTGTGGAACAAATATCCTTTGGCCTTTCCCATCCTCCTCCTATTCCCCTGTCTTTCTCTATCTTGCCCTCATCCCCCAATTCTCTTCAGCTGGTCACGGCCAGGCAGCCTTTTACCAAGAAGGTGATGGTTAAGTCTTAACTGTGATGGCTTTTGGCATAGACTGGACTAAACAGGTGTTTAATGCTTAGTGGTGTTTCACATGGAAGGCTCTGGGCAGAAGGGGGATCCCACTCAGCTGATTTAATGGGCCTCAGCTGGGGCTGAGTGATGATGCACTAAAGATTTTCTGGCAAGGTAATAAACCAAACGGTGCCACTTTTTGCTCAACAGAATACTTATACTGAAACTCTCTTATTTGCCACGTAATTCATCTTTATTATTATAAATATACTGCATTGCATTATTATCAAGGTGCACTGGAATTAATAACGTTTTCTATTGAGCTTAACAAGCCCAACCCCAGTTTTATATTTTACAAATCTGAGATACCATGTCCAGTAATCTAGCACTTGTAAATTATATATACTGTATATACTAAGACTACAAAACTGCAAGTGAAGTTTGCCTCTTACTGGATTATTTTTCGCACAATAAAGTGATCAGAATCTTTAGGTAAGCAATTTCAATTTAGCTGACAGGCCTTACAAGAATTTGTAAAGCATATACTTGTTAAAGCTTAATTAAATGTTTGGCCACTGAGAGCGACTGGTGCAAACATTTATATTTTATTACCATCTAAAGATTTTTTTTTTTTTATAGCAAACTGTTCTCTAAGCATAAAACAGACCAACCCTGTCTACTAAAGATTACATTTTCTATAAACGTAATGAGATGTTGTTGATTTAGGTAGAAAGTTGTGTTGATATTGAACATATCAGTAAAATATTCACAGACAACATTGCTTTTTATCAAAATAACTGATCTTGCAGAACATTATCTATTTGTAGAGACTACAGCATTATGATACTTTTCCAAGGTTGTGTTTCAGTGCTGCCAGCTCTTGGTTAAGGTTAGGAGAAGGTCGTGGTCTGTTTAAATGCAGAAAAAATTCGCAGTGACTTCAGAAGACAATGGGCCCTGGTGTAAACAAGTGAGATGTTCACAAACGTTTTCAAATTTACAAACTTTAAAGGGTCCTATATTATTGACATTGAGATCTCCTTGTCTTTTTTCATTATAAAACAGGTCTGTGTATAATTAATACTGTGAAAGTATCAAAGTGTGCAATCCATGCACAAAATGCACACAGCCTGTATTCAGAAAATGAGCCTCAAAACGAGCCGTCAGGACAGCTGTAACTATGTGATGTCACAATGAAACAGCCACCACCCTCAGCTATGCTTCCAGCACAGCTCACCTTTACCCAGCATCCAGGTAACAGGATTTGGTTTCTCCAAGTGTTTACCTGAAACCATTTTTCATTCGATCACTCAGAAAACAGAGTGTTTGGGGCCTCTCTTCTAATTGGTCGGCTGACCTGTTGTTACCAGAGCTCCAGGGAGAAGCCTGAGAGCGGAGATGTAAAACTACATTGAGATGGTTTTTTGTACTAAAAAACAGAAATATATCTTCTTAAGGATATCAAAACTTGATACAAATAAAACACCAGAAAAGGGTAATAAATTGGACCTTTAAACATCCCCAATGCTCTACACCAACTGGGTAAGCACAGTTGGTATCTTCATGTTATGTTAAGCTTGGGCCGACTCTGTATGGACATGGGTCAGCGTGCCTTGAGCCTTGTTTTTCACTTTTATGTAGCAAACACACAATGAATGTGGGAAAAAAACTGTGGATCAGAGACAGAATTAGACAAACAACTTTTAATGACCTGGCATACAGTACATGCTCTGACCCGTGACAAGCTGTTCCTGCTATCTATAATGACGTTGTTCAGTTGACCCTGCTCTAATGCTGAAAGCTTTCCCCTAAACATATGAAATATAAAGTAAACTCTCCAAAATCATTTTACAGAAGACTTGGAAGCAATTTGTCCATTTTCAGTAATGGACCCCCCTCCCCCCTCACCCAAAATGCCAAAATGTTGATTATGTCTCAGCAAGCTGAAAAAGCAATTGCCAGCGATTTATAGCCCATGAAGTTCTGCCATATTGAGCGGTTCAAAAGATCAGAATTGTTGCTCTGAAGCAGACCACTTAGAGATCCTTACCGAGCTGCTGCCCAAGAAAAGGAAAGTCTTTTAAAGTAGCAAACATTTTTCTCTGCATATTTTAGCTGTTAGAAGGAGAAATATTCTTGCCACCTTCAACTTCACAATGTTGCTGCTGTCGTGAAATATCTGAAGTGATAGTAGTGGAGCACTACTCAACACCTATTTATTTGAAATAGCTGTTTTCCTATTGTGAAAAGCGATCTTATTTCATTGAATTCCTCCCATCATTTCTTTTAGACACAGGGGTGAAAAGTGCCCCAGGCTGTCATTAGTATCCTTCCTATTTTCCAAAATTTCAGTCTGTGTCAGCAGTGTTTTCAGCCATCACTAGGTCGAGAAAATATCACAGTGGCTGCTTTGTAACATAAATGATGGGCGCTGTCTCAAAGCATAGCCTTCAAAAAAAAAAAAAAAGCATGTGGCCCGGCCATTACCTTTCTCATCACTTCTCTCTTCATGCTTGTCACACCTACCCGTCAACTATTTATCATGATCCACTGCTTCTTTTTAACTACTATCTACTACACTTTACCATGTTCTATCTTCTATTTAAAATCGGGACAGACAACCACAAACTGGGCCAAAGGGAAACAGATTAGATTAAAGACTGACAAGACAAGTTCAAACATGCCGCCGAGAAACGGCTGTGGGACTGAACTGTGTCTCTCAACAGCAACATCGCATCTATTACATCCATTTGTTTGTCTTTGACTGCTTCAAGGCCCCTCGATAAATCAAGGAATTTAAGATCTATGTTAAAATGTTTGTTCCCATATACGAGTGTGTGATCTGTCAGTCTGTGATGTACGTTCTAGTTACCACTGTCATTCATGGTTTTTATAGACTGGCTGTTGCTAGCTGTAAACAGGAAGTGTTCACTGATGAAAATTACAACCTTGGATGCCAACAATGAATACATCAGCAGAGTTAGTGCTGTTTTATATCTTTTATTTGCACTGTTTAAATGCTTTCAGAATGTGAATGATGCCGCATTGTTGAGTAATTGCTGAACACACACACACACACACACACACACACACACACACACAACTTTATATAAAGTTTGACTTCCAAATCTTTTACTTAGGTGGCTCAACATGATAACAAGAGAATTTTGTAGATATCCACCCTATACTTCTAAGGGCTCAGTTAAAATGAAAAAGAGAAGGGGAAGAGAGTGGGCATCTCTACCTCGTTAGTCCATTAAACCTGAGGTGTAAAGAATCTTATTGGCGCAGTTTTCCCCTGTGTGTAAAACAGAAACTGCTGGGTTTCAAGAGAAGGATTCATGACAGCAAGGAACCTAAAATCCAGTTTTGTTCCAGCTGGTTTAGTTCAGTGGTTTGTTGAAAACCGATGCTACAGTAGCCCTGAAGTGTTTATGGAGTTTAGCGGGAAACTATCAGGAGTTTGGTGCTTTGTTATTGGACATGTGATTAAATGCAGTCGAGAGCTCATGTGGTGTTAGTGGTAAATGGAACGTGTTTGCTTGTTCTTCAGTGACATGTTGTAGATCAATGCTGTTAAGAGAGGAGCCTGTGTCTTCTTAATGTGCATCATGCTCAGCTGAATATGCATTAGGTTGGTGTATAAGCTAAGTGTGATTTGTTTCCTCAGGTTTTCCAGGTATGTTACTCAAATCAAATGAGGAATGGATTAATTCTAGATTTTCTCTCCCATTTCTATGGCTTGTTTTTTCTTTTTCTAATAAAGTATGAAATAATTTTCCTCTTGGTACTGCACTAAAGTAGGGAAGCCCAGGTGAGATGTTTGGAGTATCGTTCATGTTTAGGATGGTTGCCCACTCTTTTTTATTATAACTGTTAAATTTGCGACATTTGAGGAGAGCTGCAGTAAAGTGCCACCTGGTGATGGCTTCATATGGATTGTTTCTATTCCACATGAGCAGTGATAGTAATAGGGAGAATTTGTGATGCTGAGATTCAATAAAATTCAATATAATAGCATTGTCGGTTAAGAAGAAGCCAGTGTGTTGACTGGCTGTAAGGATGAGAAGTCATGTGCGGTGATGCCAAATCATCACCAAGACCACAGTCACTCATGTTTACTGTTTAATGGTGTAAATGTGTCAAATGGGGATGAAGAAATGTTTGATGTTGGTATTTTTGTTCCTTTCATGAAGCACTCTGTGTAGGTGGAGGATACACACAAAAACAAAGTGAGGCTACTGTGTCTCACGCCCGCCCATGCTGCAGCATCTGTTCTAGTGCAGCTTTAAACTAAGTGTTGCTTCATCTCACAAGTCATAGAGCATTATTGCAAGGATAACAAATCACTGGGTATGCTATTTTATGGACTATGCTATTCTACTGCTCTCCCTAATTTAGCAATGTATTATACCTGGGAATTGCTGTATTAAACAACCACATGCTATTCAATGAAACTCCTCAACTGTGCATCAGAAACAACACAGTAATTCTGATATAACCTATTAAGCTTGAAAAAGAATTAAAAAAATAAATTGCTTCTTCGTCCTTTGTGTTTACATCCTCCTCCATACCCCGGCATGTCTGATCATGATTCCTGAGCTATTTCTATCCCCCGACAACAGGAGGTGTGCGGAATGTGCGGTATGTATGTCATGTGCTAACCAGATGACGTTTGACCACTGCCACTGTCCATACCTGTCAAGGAGGGCGACAGGGGTTAATGGAAAACTAAACTGCAGTGCCAGGGAACTTCTTGTCCGGGTTTCGGGGGTGAGATAATGAGTCTGCCTGTCAAAGGTAATTACAGTTATCAAATGTGTGAATAAGGTTTTTCATGCTGGAATGATGTATTATTACAGAATGTCCCACATATAGCCCCCCACCCCCATACCCCCCCCAACCCACACACACACAAGAAATACTTTTTTTCCAGACAATGTCCTGACTAATAACAGTCCATAATAAATATGCATACCTGCCATCAAAGGTAGTTTAAATAGTTTATGTTATTCATGAATCTATCCCATCGCATTAGGCTGTATAAATATTTACATTGATCTTAAGGGTTTTTAAATTTTTTCAAGTAACGAGGGTAAATGTGGGCAAGGGAAAGGACGACAGGTGTTATCTCTATAAAGGTTTTACAACAGGACAGAGTGCTGTCATGTTCCAAAGGTTTTATGCAAGACAATAATTACGCTGCATAATGCAGAAGTCAAAAAAAAAGGAGATTTTATCAACCGTATGGGCTATGGGAGTCCGAAGACGGGCTAGCGTTATGTGTCGTATGTGTCCTTGGTCACATTGTTGATTCCAGAGTAGCCTTTAGCACTAGCTGTTTCATATTTTGTTACGTGATCACGGCATCTTTTAAAGGCCCCTTAAAAAACTGGTTTCAGATCTTAAATATATCTCTGCAAAAATATTTATGACTAAATGTGCAACAATCAAAACTGATGTTCATAAAGAGTTTAATGCTCAGAAAACGAATGAAGCTAATCTGCTTCATTTGGACTGTGTGGGTTGGATTTGACTGACAGTGGCCTGTCACTATAAACAAACAAATGTATTCATATTGTGATTAAAGTGTTCCCCAAACAAGCATTGCCCACTCAAAACCAGTGGGAAAAGCACAGAGAAAAGTACACTCTTAAGTGAAAGATCTAAAATTGTTGATGCAGTCTGATCTGCAATGTCAGATAATAGATATCTTGGTGGGATATTATACTGAGTTCATTCATTAACAAAGTTTAAGGATAAGGTTGACATTATTCTACATTTTCCTTTAGTCATTCAATCTGATGAAAAGACCATAACCTAACTTTTAGCAGTTTGCTAATTAATAATAATTTCAAACTTCTCTAATTTCTCACTGTTGGCACTTTGCTCCATTTGATAAAAACTTTCAAACTTTCAAACAGCTGGGCACTGTAATTTACAGTGAAAAACACGAATACAGGAGTAAGTAGTGTATTACTAACTATTTTCATTTAAGGATCAACATATGCATTTGGTTCTCTCGTGAGTGTTTTTGTTCACAGGACATAATCAGGCAAAATAATCAAAACCTCATGTGTTGGTTTAAAATGGGTGTGCGGGGCTTTAAACAGACTCAGCAACTTTCTGAAACATCTGGCTGTTGTTGCTCTCAGCAAATGTTACTGAAGCAGGTGCAAACTGTACTTTTATGGGGACAACTGCAGCAGCAGATCTGATGTTCTGAGGAATCAGAACAGCGATCAGTGAGACTTACAGCACCCATGTTCATGGTAATGAGGGAACATGTCCCCAAGTGCAACAGTCTGGCTGATTGATGTGTTTTTAATATTTTTTTAGACAGTAATGGATACTTATGCGAATGGGATAAATCAGGCTTCGGATATACACACAACACTAGTTAGTATGATCAGTTTGTTGTTGGAATTTGTTGACAAGAAAAATAAAGAATATTGAAATCTTCTCCTCAAAAGCAGAATTTTTTTACTTGCAGCTTGTGCCATGTAGACATGACGCATATTACAAATGACGCATAATGTGATTTTGTTTTATTCATCTACAAAGTAATTTATTCCCCATAAAACAACACTCTCACAAAGACCAAGAATAAATGGTAATAGCCTTATTTTTAGTTTTATTTTTCCTGGTCTCGACATTGCAATTTTTATGTGTTTAACTTGGAGCACTATAACCTTCAGGACAGTGGAATAAATGATTGGTTCCATTCAGCGACGCCCTTAACGTTCCCTGCCTCTGTGCTGTGACAACGCTGTTGGTAAAGCACTGCACCATTTCCTTTACTGTCATCTGCAGGGGTGTTCTTGTAAATTGTTCAGTCCCCTTTACTATTCATCTCTCTTTCTGTCTGTCATCCCCTTTGTATGTTCACACATTCACACAAGCATAGGCATGTGGGTATAAAGCACAGCTGCGCCTACAATACACCCTCCCTCACCCTCACCCTCACCCTCGCCCTCTCCCTGAAGTGCTTTGCTTTTCTTTCGCGGCGCTCTCATAGCATCCTCCAAACCTCTTTTGGTCAGCAGAGATTTTGTCTCAGAGCGCTCTCTGTTTTAACTCAGAAAAACAAGTTCCCCCTCATTTGTCAGTGTTCCCTTATCTCCAGCCACACTGTGTTCTCCAGGACCTCTCTACAACTCAGGTTACTTGGGTGGGTGGGGTAGGAGTCTGTAGTGATGTGAGCTGGGGGGAGGTAGTGAGCGAGGACACCAATACTAATGACCCCTTTGCCATTGCACATTCTAGAAAGAGAGCTACGTGTTCTATGATATGAAGATGGAAAACAATTAGGCCCATTGGAACAGCCCAAGAACTGTAAACATTGTTACATCATACAAACTTACAAACACTCACTCTGTCTTTTAACGCTCTGAACCTTGCACAGCATCAAACAATAGGAAGTCCTGGAGGGATCTACAGGAACATAAATCACGCTGCTTTCAGATCTACAGTGAGAGCAATCGTATCCAACTGCAGCAAAGGCACAAGGGCAGGGTGACATGAATCAAACCTGTACTGCCTGAAAAAAAAAAAAGGTGACCCAGGAAGCGTTTCTCGCTTCCATCGCCGTGGGCAGTCTGACACCGACATCATGTCGGCAGGCCTTTGTGTGAGATGTGATTGTTGACTCATCTGCTTTTTGCCTATTGATATTAATAGAGTTCCTGTACAGACATGTCAGTACCAGCATTTACAAAAACTTTAATGTGCACAAAGGAGAGGTGTGGGAGGCGGTGGGGTGCAGTACAGCCAAGAATATATAGCAATGTCATGAAAAGCATTGGTATAGGACAAGTTTACTACCTCTGTTTTCTGTAAAGCTGTCTCCTACTTTAGCAATGACACTACTGGCAAAAGCCCAAATATGCATGCAGAAGAAAAGCTAAATGTAATTTCTAACCATACTAGTGGCAGCGTCAGTCTCTCAACAACTGTTGGATGAGTTGAATTTGCCATTTCCCATTCCTATCAGCCTGAGTTCTATTTATAGTTATTGCCAATTAGCAAATGTTAGCTAACTTGCTAAACTAAGACAGTGATTATATGTAAAAGGATTTGTACTTGTATTTATGTGATTCCCTTTTCCATATATCCAGTAGTGTAGATTTATTGGATCATTCTCTCAAAGTTCAGTTCAGTTTGCCAGTTCATGAAACATGGATGATATGATGATATATGTATGCACAGATATAATTTAAAGTATATCAATATGTTCTCTATGAACTTGAGTGAAATGAGTGGAGCTAAATTGGGCATATAATGTGACATAGTGCACTCTGCAAACAAGCTAGTGAGTCATTAATAACATGTCCGTTTTTTTATAATTTCCTGGATTGAGTTGACCATGGAGATTCAATTGTATGACTGAAAAGTATATACACAAGCGTATAGTCTGTTTCTGTCCTGACAATAAAACGCAGCCCAGGAATAAGTACATCACTTAAGTATGAAACATAGGTTCTGTAGGTCTCCTGTTTCTCCACACAACACAGAGCCATCCAATGAGTGGAGAAACAGGATGACAATGACCCCACGCGTAGGGCACGAGGGGTTACTGAATGGTGAAGGGCCTCAGTGTCGTCTCACCATTTTCCCTGTGTCTCTCATTGTTTCCTCTTCCTTGTGTTTCTATTTTTCCTCAGCCTGTGTCTCTCCATGTCTGAATGTGAATCCAGCCTCTTTACCAGATTCAAGGAACCCATCAATTATATAAGATTACAATAAACTGCCTTCAACCTTTCCTTTGTCTCCTGGTCTGTGTTTCCATTAGTGTCCAATGCTGAAAAGTTATAATAGTGAATAATGTGCTGGGAACTTCACAGTCACCACATCTTGAACTGAACACCTACGTGTTCGACAGAGCTCTCCACTACCATCATCTCAACACATGATGAAGGAATAGCTTCGAGAAGAATGGTGTACAATCAGTGCCAAGGAGCACTGAAGCCATTCTAGCAGCACATGGTGACTTAACACCTTACTAAGAACCTTTATGTTGGTTTACTTTTACTTTGTCACCTGTCTATGTGTGTATATATAAAAAAAATGTCTCACCTAGAACCAGGCAGAAAGCTCTGCTGGTCTAAATTGTAATTAGCCTCTGGTAGGCATAATAGACTTGTGGACATTACAGAGTGTGACTGATATGAAGCTAAAATCCTTTCTAGCAGGACTGACACCTTCATCACCTGGCAGAAGAAAAAAGGGAGGCAGCATAAAAGCTTCCACAAAGAAGAGAGACTGGATTGTGAAATGTATCATTTGCACTACCATGCACATACGGCGTGTTGCATACAGGTCAAGCTCACAGGTACAATCATGATCAAAGGCTGAGGGAGTGAGAAAATACAGTAGGAAGAAGGTGACAGAGGAGAGACACAGAGTAGGAGAAGTGTGAGGAAAAGCTCTCAGTCAATGCAAGAGCATCATTCAGCAGCCGGAGCTTTATCTGCATAATCCAGCTATCATTTACGCCCACACATTCATGGCTGGCCAGTTGATACAGTATGGATTTACATGGAGGATTAGGCAATGATAGTTTGATGGCAATGGAAAATGTGACAAATACAGTATACATTTAAGAACACTGGTCTCAGACAGATTCAGACCACTATTTAAAGCCATTATTATTTTACAGTATACAGAGACGGCCTCTTGGCAGCCATCTAAGATTTTATGATGCAAAAAGTGACAAGTACAAGTCATTTACTTCTACTACTTCTTGAGTAAGAAAAATCTGTTACAAGCGAAGGTCATTCGTTCAAAATCCTACTGAAGTGAAAGCACAGCTCATCAGATTATCAGATAGATTTGAATAAAGTTTCAAACAAAAGTCATTCTGCAGAAAATGACTCCTGTGGCCAATGTGGCAAATGTATTATTACAGTATATATGACATTATTAGACTGTTAAAACTGATGCATCAATGCATAAGTAGCACTTTAAAGTTGTAGCTGGTTGAGCTGTAGTTTTAATTACTTGTATGTCATATATAGTGCAATGTAGGAAAGAATAAAATACAATATTCTGCTACACAAAGTTTGTATTTATTTTTAGGACTTTTTTCTAATCTTTGACTTTTTTTTTTTTTTTTTTTACCATTTTTGATCCAACAACTATTTAGCCTCAGTAAAAAAAAAACTTAGTTTAAAGAGGAAATCACTTTTGGCGTAACTGCCCAGACCTCATGGACAACACCATATGTGACCAGGGCCTCAAAGGAACACTACTTTTTTGTCTCAAGCCAACAAGGATGGAAAGCATTTTTAACAGTGCATTGTACTGTATTTTATAGGTTTAACATATATTTGTTAAAAGCAAAATCTTAACCTGAAAAATAACTAATTAATATAATTGTTAAATAAATGTTGTACTATAGGGGGAGACCCGATAGCCAAGCGGCTAGGGCACTTACTACATTCCCTGCTGCATGTCATTCCCCTGCTTTCTAACGTTGCATTTCCTATCTCTCTTCACTGTCCTGTCCAATAAAGCCAAAAAAAGGCCAAAAAATGTAATTAAATGAAAAACAAATAAATAAATGTATTACTATAAAAGTAGAGTATTAATAAGTATAAAGTAAGATTAAATAGTAATACTCATGTAAGTATAAGTACTGCAAGTTGGAAGTATGAAATTAATATAAAAGGACAATTGACAACTATTAACTATGTTGCAAAATGCAGCTGAATTAAAAAAGTTGTAAAATATCATTTCCAAAAGAGCCATGTGTAATTTGCTTAATCAATTATGTAATGTGTTTGGAGAATTAAAAGTTAAAATGCAATTTAAGAACATGAAGGTTTAGACGTTTGGGAAATTGAATTAGTGCTGCTCAGATTAGTCCCTGTTCATGTGTCTTAATGGGAATAAATGAAATTACACTGCAGCTATAAGGGGTCTTCTGTAACACTGTGTTTTATCTACCTCCATGCATTGAGAAAGGGGCAGTGGTTTAAAAAATGTAACCACAAAAGACAGCAACAGTTTTTTCCTGAGCTAGAAATTGCCATTAGAGGATTGGATAAAAAAGGCAACATTGTTCTGCCCAAAACACACTTGCTGGTGCTGTGGCGACAGCATGGAAGTAGCATCATTAACCTTCTACAGATTGTCAGGAAAGAAAATGCCACAGGAAGGCAGTTCAGCAGACATCCACATCACAGCTGCTGACTTTGCTTCCACTTACTGCTCAAGGAAAGGCCCAGTGTGAGTGTCAGAAAAAGAATCGGTGGGTAATGCATGGTCATTAAGCACCTAGAGCACATAGACTCATGCACATACCTACTGGCCTGCTGCTGTGCTTGTCAGGACCACACCTAATGCTTCATAAAATGTCCTCAGTCAGGAGGATTTTTCTCATATTTCTGTCCTTGTGATGAAATGTATTCCTTATGAATATGGAAATACTGGAAAAACACTACTCTTACTGCTTCATCGAGCAAACACATACACAGCCTGCCTATATGCACAAATACCCATCCACATAGACACATAGAGTATGCACATTGTTGGCCCCAGCTGTTTAAGCAGGCAGTCATCCCCACTTGCAATAATTCATTTGGTCCAGCGGGGAGTTTGCCGGCATATCCCAGGATGATGTTTACCGCACACGCCTGCAGGGAAGCCTCAGTCTGTAGCGGAACATGTGTACATGCAAGTGTACATGTATGTGTGTACATCCTGTCATGTAAATGCAAGTGCGCATGTATGGAAGTGAGAAAGAGAGGAGTGAGGGGCACAGGAGATAACGAGAGCGAAGGGGAGAGGTGCAAAGGACTTCAAGCGGTGGATGTGGAGTGGCATGCTGCGCCGCGGTGCCATACCAAGAGTGATTAAAACAACGCCTCGGGTCAGCAGCGGATTGGGACGATGGGAAGAATGGAGACAGCCAATCACCATCTGCTAACAGTGTGCTGACTTTGCCCGCCCCAGTAGTTAAGGAGACACTCCTAAAGCCCCCCAGGGTATGTGGCAGCATGTGGCCTACATTTTTAGTCACTTTACAGACACACATGTCCACGTACACATACCTTTAGATACACACCTCATCAAGTGGGAGTGTGTTGTTTGAGGACTGAGCTGCTCTGCTAATCAGAGGTATTTGTGAGGCAGTAATTATATGTATGTGAATGCGTGCATGCTTACTGTAGAGGTCTATACTCATTTCCATCAAAAACAGAAAGATGAGGGCATTTTGGCTTGGCAACTCATTAAAGGGCTGTGGTTTTTAAGGTTCAGAATTCAGTCCAGTTAACTTTAAAGAGATGATGAAAGGGTCTACACTTGTAGAGTTACACAAGTATGTTGACGTGTACATGTAGCATGTGTTACTAATTGCAAAATTATGCAGACTGTTGCCAGCACAGTTCTGTATCCAGTGTTTTTGTGAGCATATGCAAATAGCTAATATGGGAGAAGGCTGCACTTCATGCTGAGGGGAAAGCACATTGTGTTAGTTGAAGGGAGTGTGCAGAATACTTTCATACACAGTCTCACTCAGTATCATGTGCACCTTGAGAATGTCACATTTGCTGACTTGTGTCAAACTGGCGCCCTGGCGTGCTCCAAGTGACCCTGAGAGAACAATGGGAGTTTTGTCTGAAATGTTGTTTCAGATAAAGCAAAGTGTGATTAATAATCCATTAGTAGGAGACGTGCCTGCATTGCAAAGTGGAGGCACCATTGCAGATGAGCTGCAATGGTACAATAAGGTTAGGCAGAACATATTGGGGGTAGTATAGGCTGCATGCATGATGTGTTTGTTCCAACAGATTTGATCAGAGTTGATCCCTCAGTGGGGAGCTATTCATAAAACATCACAAAATGCACTTTTTCTAAGCAAAATTTGTCTCCTTTGTTTGGGTATAAGAATTCTCTATCTCTGGGGCAACCTGAAAGAGTGCATACCACATGTCCTGACTAAGGAGTCCGCAGTTTGATTCCTGGCTGTCTGGATTATTTGCCACACGTCATTCTTCTCTCTCCTTGCATTTCCTATCTGTCTATTGTGATGTCTAACAAAGAAATAAACAAGAAGTCTCTGCTGAAGCTTCCTGCAGAACTTTATGCTTGACTGATTGATTTATGGGTTGACTGACTGATAACCTTTACTTTATTTATTAATATTTCATCATATTAGCAACTGCTGTAGTGGAAGCTAAATGGGGATCCAAATAAACAATTTAAGACTAAGAATCAATGCAAATAGTATGTTCCTGAGAAATAAACAAGAACAAAGATACAACCACAAAAAGCACAATTCATAAAAATAAAAAAAATAAAAAACTACAGTCACATTTAACACAATTCTGAAATCACTTAAATACACAAACAGCAGATAGATTGTGTGGCCTGTGTTAGTAAATAAATACTAGTGTTGATCCAAGAGAGCCAACACACCTTTTCATACAGGAGAGTGATATGGAGTATGTGTATGATATGTATTAAATCACTGTGCAGAGCTGGGGCCAATCCCAGCATCCACACTGCATGAGCCAAATCCTCATTTACAATTCATCACAGGGCAAACAGCCAATCATACGCTTTTACATCATTAATGTCTAAATAAATGGAATGGGTCCAATTAGCCTGAGATTATCTGACAAGCCTTAATGTGGGAGCAGCAAACCGATGCTAGCAAAGGAAAACAATGCAAACTCCACACCTGTTGCTAATTAGTAAGCTGAACTGAATGTAAATGATGAAAAAGCGAAAGCACAAAGCAGAAGTGGCAGCAGACTTTTAGAGAATATTTGAAAGTGAGTATAAGCACCCTGGACAGTTTGTTAGTTGGTTCAACCACTGTTTCAGCACCACGGACAGCTGCACTGCACTGAGTCGCCTTCAGGACCACAGGAGGCAGCATGTACACACCAGCCACAACAGTACAGTTATCCTCCTGCTTCCAGGCTCATTACCAAAACCAGTCAGCATAAAATTCACTATCAATTCCTGCATCATGGACAGCGACAGAATCCTTCACTGTTTGGCTATTTCTTCACACCCCAGCACCAGTCACACCAGATAAATAGTTCCCTTTTGACATATCTTATCACAGATAAAACCCAAGTTCTACTTTTTGCTGTTGCATTGAGAGTCTGGTGCCTTTCTAAGAAAGCACTGAATATGGCTCAGAAGGATCAGACAGTTAAATCAGGTGAATTGGTGCTGTGATAAGATTAGTCCATTGTACAAATTGGCTCAAAGACAAAGGTAAATAGTGTCTTTCAGCACTTTTGTGCCCTAATGGACCATTTACCTGTGCCCTATTATAGTGTTTTACAAAGGACTATCGTTAAGGGAAGACAATACATCTGGGCACGTGATAGATTTCATATCATCTTACTTATATTGCACTGTTCAGCCTCCTTGTCAAAAGAGTGTGTGCAGGGATGTGTGTCTGTGCGGAGTAATGAGTGTGTACCTGATTAACTTTTGAGTTACATGCATGCATGCATATAAGTCTGTGTGTTTGTTATCACCAGTATTGGGAGGACAACTGCGTATTTGCTGAAAGGAAGGAGGAATGTGTCTGGAGTTGCTGTCTCTTTTTAACCAGGCCGCTCTCTGATCCGTGGAGTGCTTGGGCTGCAGTATTTTGGGGGGCAGAGTACAATGCAGGTCTGAATTCTGTCCACAAAGCAGCACAGGTCTGCAAGACCTGGCTGCACTATTGATTGAACTTGTGAGGCAGCCCTTCCAAACGTGAGGGACATGCTAAGAGTCGGCAGGTAAGCAGGAGAGGAGAAAGGAAAGGGAGAGAAACAAAGACGTGGAGCACAGGGCGAGATGTAGCTGTGAATACGTGTTGCTCAACTGACAGTGAAAGCCGGTTGATTCAGAAGGCAGGAGGAGGAGTGGTAAAATGTGTGTGGGTTAAAAACAAATGGGTGTGGTTCAGGAGAAATGAAACTTCGGAGCTTGCATGAAGCCGGTCATATAATGCATCAGACATGCCAGTGGCGCATGAAAGTAAAATCTGATTTCAGTGTGAGCTACTGGTACACATCATGCACGTAAAGGTGGTGAAGGTCAGGCCCGAACATGGGGAAAAAGATTGTGCACTGTGAAACATTTCCACACTCAAAACATCCACAGCATTGTCAAAATCTACCAAAGACAAAATCAAAACTGAGATATTGGAGGAGGAGACTTTAAGGGGCATAGGTAAACAGACTCTTTCCTATGGAAGCAAGGAAAAGGTAACAAAGGTTCTCCTGCTGTTTTCTGGCAGGTCAAGTCGAAATACGAAGGAAAGGGTAAGGCACAAGAAAAAAGGTGAGTCAATGCGCAATAAAGTGTAGAACAAAGACGATAGTTTTAGCAGTGGAAAGAGAAGTCTACTTTCCTGAGAAATCAATTTAGCTTCATTGATTCTGTTCCTTTTATTATTTACTGCCTCTCAGTCAATGGTCTCCACCCCTCACAGAGAACAACAATGTAGACTTTACCCCTGGATTATGTTTTATTCTCTAGATGGAAACTGTGGAAACTGCGAAAGTGAGGACAGGTGTAGAATAAGATTTATACATCACAGAAAGTAATCCATGCTGTCAAGAGAGGGAGCACCTATACAATGTTTCCTAATTATGATACCATGAATTATTGATTTGAAAGTAGATGTCTCCCTGTGATATTCCTGTGCTGCCCTACATCCTCCACTGCATTGTGTGGGTTATGGGCCCCGGCAGTAGTGAACAACATGAGCAACAAAGACTAGAGCCTTCAACTTTTGTTTTTTCTTTCCTCATCTCTCCGCAGGATGGCTTCACCCGAGTCCTCAGTCAGTCAAGCAGTGAAGTGCATCGGAGAGCAAGAGCAAGGTAACAGTTTGAGGGGCTACACAACTGACTGTGCAATTTCTAAGTGCATACCAGTGATTTTATTTTTTATCCTTGTAAAAAGCTGCTAAGGTCCAACTATGGCGGTTGGTGTTGTGCTGCGATAACTGACCCTTAAAATGAGTGTTCGACAGATGGGGCTGTAGAAATGGGTGTTATTCATTGAGGATGCTGAGCTGAACAGTTCTGAGTTTTATTTATGTATTTTTTTATGTCGGTAGTTAATTCAAGTTGTTCTGTGCCGGCTGTGCTGTTTGACTTTCTCCGTTTTTTCATTAAATGAAAAATTCCACACAAGTGAGATAAGAATTTTTTGATAATTTTTCTACATTTTATTTACTATACTGAAATACGCCCACCACTAAATGGTTGAATTTCAAAGACAAAGGCAGATTTAACTGCTATTACAGGACTGTCTTAATCTGCTTATGAACCCAGAATATAGAACCATAAATCTGAATTAAGGCAGTGACTGAAATGAAAGACTTGGATTTAGGGTACACAACTCAATTAATAGAAAACGAAAAAATTAAAAAAAATTTGAGAGGTTGAAATAAATGTTCTTTAAGATGAGAATACCTTTACACGCCTGGGGAAAGCCGGAATTGAAAAAGTGAACATCTTTTGCATTTTTATGCCACTGTCTCTTTGACTTGCTTTAAACTCTAATGTTTGTTGTTGCCTGGGGCACAATGTGTTTCAGGAATGACACTTACTGGAATTAACTGCTCTGTTTTTAGTTTTTTCACTCTCAATATTGTTACTTGTGCCATCTTCTCTCTTTCTTTCTTCTCCTCTGCCTCTCTCCCAGAGGTTCACAGATCCTTGAATTTAACATTATGCAGCCTTGTAAGCTGCTCCACTTGGGTTCACTTCTCATCTCTCTTCCTTCTCCTCAGATTGGTTCTTCTCAATAGCATGCGCTTTACATGAGGAAAGAGGACATATGGAAATTAAAGGTACTCAAAGTGGGTCATTAATTTTCCCTCAGCTCCACTGACTTATTTACATCACTAAAATATGTCACTGAAGAAGCCTCCATATATTGAGGTCTAATCAGACTCGTCTGAAGGATTGACGAGACGGCGGCCAACAGGGAGCTGAGCGTCTCTTTGATTGATCTGTTAATTTCTCCAGCACTAAGATTCCTTGCATGGTTTGACCCACTTTGATATATGTACTCTTTTGAATCTGCAGGATATTCATACCAGGGTGGGAGAGGGGGGCACCAGAGAGAGAGAGAGAGGCTGCCCTCCTGGCTGATCTCCAGGCCCTCAGATTTCATTCTCAAGGATCGATTAAGCTTTCCTTTCCACTCCCTCCACTGCATTGGTGCCTCTAAGTGCCCGATGGGAAGCTCAGAGCGAATGTTTGGCTTTTCATCCCCCGTTTTCACAGCCAACCCTCAGCTCGGAGCAGTGAAGGTTCTCATTCGTATCGTGACTGAGGTAAATATGCAGGTCGCTGTGTTTTGCCTCGAATTTCTGGTTTCCTCAGGAGGAAACTGCCAACCCCCCAGCTTGCTGCCGCGGTGATGAAAGGGAAACAAATGCAGAATGAGTCTGGGTTACAAGAGTTGTTCAGATCAGTTTGCCCTGGGTGAATGTTTGGGTAAAAGTGTGTGGCAAGGAACAAAGAGAGAAGAAGAGTTGAGCTGGCTTCTAGAGATGTGATGTAACTATAGTGACATAACATCAAAATATGTTTACATTCCCTATACCCTTAAAAAGTGACTTTTTAGCCATGCTAGCTAGCTAGTCATAGCTCTGAGAATAGCAGTGTTGATGCTCCAGGTATTCATGGTGCCCTAAGGGTGAATCCTACTGACTTTGATGATCCCTAGACTTTTCATGTACCATCCCATGCAGGTCAAAGTCTTCAGTAATATAGTGAAGTATCTCAACATCCACTCACCTGTGCACACTCATGTTTACCTGCTGATGGATCTTCCTGTATTTGGTGATCCCTGACAACCTTTAGATGGTAAATGGACTGCACTTACAGTATATGGATTAGCGCTTACTGACCACTCAAAGCTCTTTACAGTGTTACAGTGGAAGCCATGTTCGCACACTCACACACACATTCATACAGCACTTTTTCCTACACATGTAATACTTTTCTACCCCACACACACACACACACACACACACACACACACACACACACACACACACACGCACACACACACAAATGCCTCCAAAACCTAGGGCATTCCCATCAGCCTAAACTGCTGCTTAGGACTAGGACTAATTAGCAAATGTTAGCATGTTAACATACTAAACTCAGATGGGGAACATGGTAAATATTACAGAGTGGCTGTTTACACCAGCGTAAAAATAGTCAAACAGCAGCTATGGGCCGCCCAGTGGCTCCCTCAGCTCTCGTTTTTTGTGCTGTTAAAAAACAGCAAACAGGACGGCACAAATTGTTGCAATGCACCATTTAATGAACAGTGTTAAGGTGGCTTTCTAAATGCCTGTCACCATCAGGTGATTTATTAAATGCCACTTTCAAGCAGAAGGGCTTTTGGAAGTTATATGTAATTATAACACTAGAAATAATGTATAAGGACAGATTCTGGATCAGCACTAAGGTGGACATAGTAGATTTCTGGAAAAGGTATGTAATGTCATGTCACTGTGTTTGTGTGTGTGTGTGTGTGTGTGTGTGTGTGTGTGTGTGTGTGTGTGTGTGTGTGTGGCACACTGAGCTCTGCATTCTGAATATTCTCCTGTTTTTTTTCTTCTGAATGTTAGTGTTACACAACAGCATCACCAATAGCCAATACAGCTCCAGTTGTTTTGATATTTTGGAGGACAGAATAACATCCAATCACATCCACTTATTGGTAAGATGAACGCAATAGATCTTTTTATAGGTGATAATCAATGACATAGTAAGATGCGGTTTGCTGTAAGATTCCGTGTTACATCCGGTTTGCTACAACTCAACAGGTTTGCTGTAAGTGATGTTGCTGTGTGGTGACTTGAAATCTTGTTCCATGTGTTCCAAGGTTTCTGCACGGCCCTGCTGTAGGGAAACTATTGCCCTTGGTGTAGTAGTGAATGAGGGAGAGATGTGAGACACAGCCTGAGCTTTGTTTTTATCTGAATATCAATTATAAGGTTTTTAACAAAGAGACATTGATCCCACTGGCTCATTCAGCTAAGGCACCATCTCAGATTTGTGACTGAACGGGTTCCAGTGCAGGCTATGCTGTGTTAACTGTGTTTACTCACTGTTTGTGCTGTTGCTATCAAATAACTAAGTAGTGTGTACTGCCCATTCTTCCAGAATTATTCCTCTCTAGAGCTTCACTTTTGATTGCTCCGTAAAACCCTGCGGAAACTTAAATGAACCGAACACGTATTTTTCTCTTGGCAAGAGCACGAACTAAAAATTACACAAAACACAACAATAGAAACATGTGGGTCATTCATTTCACAACCACCATCACAATCTGGGAGCCCTCTCAACAACACTCAGCTTCGTTTCAAAAGTCACCAAGCTCCCACTCCAAAGTTTCAATTACCATTTGTAAAACTGGGTCAAACAAAAAGAAGGTTCACGCATCAGGCACTCTGAAAAAAATCTAATTTGTGCAGACCTCCTCGTGTCAGTGTCTGCTGTAACTGTGTCAAACTGCCAATATTACCGTGTGCTCGCAGCAGTGCTACAGAGAAGAAAACACACGCAGGCACAGTTGGTGGAGGCGTGCCTATTAAACCAAACTCCTTGCTGCACTGACTTCCTCTTCAGAAGGAGTAGCCAGCGAGAGGAAAGGCGTGCTGGGAGGAAAAGGCTCCCTGAGGTAGCTCGTGGCGAAGTTGATTATGGCACCACTTGCTTGCACACATGAACACACAGACCTGAGTTTGGAGCAAACAACAATAAGCCAGACGTATTCATGTGTAATGGAGGAGGCAATGATGGTGGCATCCGCACGTCTGGAGATGGATCCAGGGCCAGCCCCTCTTCACCCGCTGCTAGATCTTCTCAATAACATCTACAGTACATTTGTTTGCCAGCAGAGACAGATGGAGAGGGAAAGAGAGGATGATGGAGAGAGAGAAAAGACAGAGTGAAGAATCAGAGAGAGAGAGAGAGATGTGTGTGTGAGAGAGAGAGAGTAGGAGGCTGGTTCATGGGGTTGCTGCTGTCTGTCTTTGCTGGCAAGCATATTTGTCCTGATGGGGAGGTAAAAGTCTGGCAAAGGTCTGCAGAACGAAGCCTTTTGGATACGGTTACCAGGCAGCAGTGACTTGATTTCATGGGAGTTCAACAAACGGTTAGAGACGAGTTAGAGATGGTTAGAGGAGGACCGTTTCACATGCTGTGAAAAACAGACTAAGAATTGTTTCAAAATTGCTCATAAACAAAGCACAAACGTTTTATTTATTTTTTTCCCCCAACTATATCAGGGGCCTTTTTGTAACATCACAACAAAAGCACCGTGTGTCATAAAACGTTTTATTTCATTATCTTTTTCAGACAGCACCTGTTAGCATTCTGTTTGTGTAATTGCTTTCCGCATTAAATCCCAAGAAAACAAGCAAATGATTTTATTGTGCAGTGATAATACTGTAATGGTAATATAATAACTTGTGAGATGATGCACTTAAACAATAAACCTCTTGCAGCGACAGCTAAGATGAAATATTGATCAGTGCAGACAGAAAGGCAGTCATCTTGTGCTTTTCATTGTTGATTTTCCTCCCTGAAATTTACAATCATGTACTCGGAATGATCATGCAACACTAAATAAATGGATCATACTCTTGTATATGTTTTAAAGCAATAAACTGTGAAGCAGTGTGCGGTTCAGAAAACATCCCTGCTTCAATAAAATGCATGTGCTGCCAATAATGAGCTGCACCAACTTCCTCACCTTTGACACAGTGGATTGGGATACGGGTTAGACACATCAAACAATCTAATTACTCCTGCAGCTTTATCAGGGCAGAACACCACTGCAATATGTTCTCTGAGCTTCCCACTTGTCCATATCTCATGTTAAATTATCTCCAATTGAGATAAAGTATTTCCCTGACAGATGTCAGTCTAATTGAGTGTTGCAGCTCCAGTTGGTGGGATCGTTGCTTGGCTCCGTGCCTCTCTCTGCCTTGATGACGTTGCAAAAAACAGCAGAGCGCCCGGCTCAAACAGAAACACAAATACGCGCTTGTTGTTTTCTCTTTATTTATCTCGCCTCCTCTAGATGCAGCAGCCTCTGCAACAACAATGCTAATCATTTCTCAGACAGATTAATGCCTCTGTGTTTCCCACATGCTCTTGTATGGCATGAATTTGGATGTGGTTTAGTGCAGGGGATTCTGTTTGCAATCAGTGCCCGTCACTGTCCGCTCATCCAATTACTGTGTAGAGCCCCATAAATAAGAATCAGAGTGTATCTATTAGATTATATCAGGTGCTATTTTCATTAGAAAAAGTATGTTCCTGCTGGTTCATGCTATTTGTAAAGATTATACATATTACATCATTGTTATTCAGACAGCATACAACACCTGCACTCCTCTCAACTGTCCTTCAATGTCTGGATGTCGCAGATGATTTTTATCTTGTTCTATATGATGTTTTGAGATATGATTGCTTTTAATATTAACAAAAAAAGTGTATATATACAAAACATATACACACCTCTGTCTAAGCCTGGTTTGTGTAGTGTGGTGCTGTGAATGAAAGGAGATGTCAGTTTATCACAGGTTCATTCCCACTTCTAATGAAAGCACTAATGATTAGTCTGGTGGTGAGGGTTTATACTTTTCTTTTCTGTTTGTCAGCAAATCCCATGAAAATACAAAAAAACAACAATGAAATGATCCCACTGATGATTTCTACCTCTTCATCCAACACCTGATGGAGCTTATTGCTCTGACTATGAAAACACATCAGTCAGTCACAGTGTTGCAAAGGGTGACATGCTCTTTCCTTACAATAACCATGGCAACTTTCTGAACCGCACACTACAGTATTATTCCTCTGCGCCGGTCACATTCTCATGAATACGATACCTCAGTAACGCCCAGAGGGAATTTCTTCAAATTTGGCACAAACATTCACTTGGACTCAAAGATGACCTTTGACCAAAATCTAATCAGTTCATTGTCACTGTGAACTCACGAAATACAATTTTGGCCTTGTGAACGCGATCGGGAACTCTTCAAGGGAATCCCCTCACATTCGGCACAAATGTCCACTGGGACTCAAGGATGAACTGTTTAGATATTGGTCGTCAAAGGTCACACTTTTTAGCCATTACTCAAGACTTCATACAGCAATTATGACTAGCGAGCCAAATCTGTGCTCAATAAAAACTCTATTATTTACTTTTGCTCTTTGCTTAAAACTACAGGGACAAGCCCTATACAAAAATGAAAGTATACATTCTATTCATGTGTATATACATTTTTAATGATTTAAATCTTCAATAAGAATGAAGTAGTTTGGGCTGAGTGCCGCAGACTGGCTTGGAAAGTTCAGACATTATGCTTTAAAGGGGACCTATTATGCTTTTCTGAGTTTTTCCTTACTTATAGTGTGTCATATAGGTTTTTGTGCATGTAAATGTTCTCCAGAGACACAAGGATCACAGTTTACACCATAGAGAGTAACTCTGTCAGGGTAAAAACACAATTTTCTCTTTTGTATGAAACCTTGTTGGGAGTCCAGCCATTACTTCCTGGTCCTATTGACGTTAATACTTCTCTTGGTGCTGCCCACCTGCAATCTGGACACCCCCTGCAAGCTTGGCACGCCCCCACATAACTACTTATGACAAAGAGTTTTCTTTAGTTTTGAAGCCATGCCAAAAAGACACCATGTTCTCTACTGCCTGCAGAAATATACTTTATTTTTCCATGGTTCTCCACTGCTGCAAAAATTATAGTGTGAGCCCGCACTTCAAGGAGGACTGCTTCAGAAACCACGCACATTTAGACGCTTCATTTCCACAACGGTTATTTCTGTAATTCACACTTCACACTCAGGCTCACAGCCTGTCAGTCTGCATGGTTATTGTGGATTTGTGATGTTAACCGTGTTGCCGCGACCTGATCATGTTAGTGAGAAGCAGCATAGCAAAGAGATAAATGCTTAAACATTTGTCAGTGTTGACATGCTGTACCTCGTTAGCTCAGACAAATTATCCACAGTTTAACTGCTGAGTTCATTTTTCAGTAGCTATGCCCACTAACGTTAACGTTAACATTCATATTTACCGGCAACGTAAACCAGCAGGAGGTGAAGCAACTCCCTACCTGTGGACTGTCGGTCTGTTCCTCCATTATTTATATTCCTTTGTCCGGAAGTGTCCATACATTAAACATCAAAAGGGTTGCTCATAAAAATATTCCAAGTTATAAATATTGTCATGCGACGATACGATGGACAGTCTTTGCAGACTGTCCATCGTCTTGATTGGCAGCGCTCTTCATACGTCTCCCTCCTTCCGGCTGCCTGACAGTGGGTACGCTTGTTTTCTGCTCCAGTCCAGCTTGTGAAGGTGGATCAGGTCATCTTCTGGTTCAGAATCGGACTCTTGCTCAAAAATATAAACAGGACCGAAGCTGCCACAACCGTTTGTTTACACAAGCTGTGCGGAACGTTGTCATGGTAGTTGCCGGCAAACTGACCAATCAGAGCACACTGGGCTCTGATTGGTCAGCTTCAGAGGGAACAGAGCATTTCAGACAGAGGGTGAATAGAGGACAGTAAAAGGTGTACAGAAGAATGGCATTAATAGAATAATAATCAATAATAATAAAACCTGAGAGCACGACAACAGCATTGCCTAGAACAAGTTAAATAGGACAAGAAACAAGCTCATCTGGAATAGAGCTCATCTGGAATAGAAATCAAAAGTGAGAGGCAAGATTATTACCCAGCTGATGTAAAGAAACATAATAGTTTAAAGACAAATTTCCTGGTTGAGCTTTGACCTACTGTACCTGCTGTAATGAGGGATTATTACTTTTGTTTTCACTCACTTTCACTTCAAATAAAGCATTTTAGATGTGACTTAACCGTTGGCCTGTTTACAACCTGTGATCTTCTAATAGCTTATGTCATTTGGCCTGCGCACGTTGGTGTAGCAATGTCACCATGTTCACAGAACTCAGCAGGTGCAGTCCAGTTTTATCATGCATGATGAGCAGAACTACAAAAACAACACCCAAGTTGAATAATTCTTTGAACATCAGTATTTAGTTCATTTAAGTTCACGCTGAACGTTGCCAGATTGGCTTTCATTTCAATGCATCAAAGCCAACTTTTGTTCCATGGCTTGGACCTGAATAAAAATGTGTATGTGTAACTGCAGATTGAGGTTCACAGTTGGAGGTCTGGCGAGCACCTCCAGAGCTGGCATCGTGCAATATTCTGGGATTTATCTCCCCTGTCCCTAGTCATGCACTACTGGATATTGTCTACAATAAGAAAGCAGGTTGACTCACACTGACTGATTCCTCCTAGCGTCACACACTGGAGACCTCAGCCACCTATGATCTCTCTCTTCCATGTCACGAGTCTGATCAGCATCTGTAGAAACCTCTCACAAACGTCTGTCAGTCACGCACAAAATATCATTTGGTTTTCATAGGTTTCCCTGGCTCCAGGTGGAGAAATAAAAAGAACAAGTCTGGATTCATCTGGGTGAGAGACAGCCCGAGGTGACACATCACATTAAGTCAAATGCTAGGTGACAGGTTGGGTCTAAAGATGAAAGGCGACAAATAATGAAAGTTTCTTTTCTCCCGTGGACATCTGGACGTCACAAGTCTGACAGGTAGCAAAAGGCTCTCATTATTTTTGGATTAGTAATCTTTGCCTGATGTCCAGCCACAAATACAAATCTGCCATTTATGACAAAAATGACAAAATAAAAACTGAGCTGAGTTATAATTACACTTGATGATTTCCTCCTGGCTGAAGCATGAAAATGTGGGTGCATTTGTGAGGTTCAGGGATATTGATGTCAATTTTTGACTGCTGGAGAAAACTATCACCTCAGCTTTTATTTGAGTGACCCGTTTGATGTAAGCAACGTGCTCGTCTTTCACACCCCATGAGCAAAACAGTAAATTGGCTGTTCTTTCACTAAATTTGTGAACCTGTCAGAATGATGATCCCTTATTGATTTCATCTCTTGACTTCACTTGTGATCGTAAGGTGTAAGATAAGAGCTATTCAATCAAAAGTTGAATTCTTCTCTTTGTGTAAATATAAACTACATTCATATAATAAATAAATAAAACCTCAAATGTTAAACGGAGATTTGTTGCAAATCTTAGCTTTGTATGTCTAGTGTACAATCGATGTGGTGACCGCATAGACTCAAGCACTGAAAGTATTGTTGTGACGTAGAGAACCCGATGGAGTGTGTTTGTCATGTACTCATTTAAGGAAGATTATAGACAGATCAGGCACTATAGTTGATGTTTATTTCACGTCCTTCATCTACATCCTTATTTCTCTCCAAGTCTGTTTCTACACTTTCTGTCTGGTTCACTTTGTCAAATTTTACTTTTATCAACACATAAACATTTCCACCTCAGCCGAGAGTAAAAACTTTATTTTGAATATTTGTCTTCCATTTTTATGCACAAACTGAAAAAGTGTATACAAACATTTGGATGGAAAAGCACTTAATGCCTAACACTGTTGGCCCCTGAGATGTTTAACTGCCCACAGGGGCTATTGGCGTTACTATGATATTATGAACAAGTTTAGTGCCAACCCACACAGACACTCCATCATCAGTTCTTTCTTGACAAAATGACAAAAAATGAATTTTAATTTCAGATCAGCTTCAAAGATTAACAGAAAATAAGTTATGAGTGCTTTTACTTCTGACGCCTTGTCACAGCGGGTTGTCTGGTTCTTATTACAATCAAAGCTTTGCTCAATAGCTACAGACTGAAGGGACCTACTGCAGCCACAGTATCTACTGTTACAATACATTCTATTGGGATATAAAAGTAATGCAATCATGTAGGCAGTTGTACAGCACTCACAGTCTTATCTACAATGCTGAGAATCCATTTGCTGTATGGCCCTCTCTCTCCCTCCGTCGCCCTGTTTCTGACCTTGTCATATAATGGAGTTGTGCCATCTTGTCATTTAGAATTGGACAACAGTTGTCCTTTATGGTGCTGCCGCCTGTGCATGGTGGGTAATCTCACATCTCTGAGTGCTCATCTCCTCCACCTGACTGACTTTGGCAACATCACAGTGGGACTGTGGAAACTGATCTTACAGCAGCACCTACTCCCACTCCGTGGCACGAAAACAACACATCACCCTCCCTCAAATGCAGAGGAGGAAACTTACTCCTGATATTATCACGTAATTGTTATTTAAAGGCTTCAGGAGCACCGCTGTTAATTCTGGGTATAACTGCTTTATGAATATGAGATAAAAACTAACCACCCATTCGACTAAGCTGATAATAACCCAGCAAGTTATTTGCAAGCATGAAGACAGAAGATTTTCTCCTGTGATCAAGTTGTGTTTCACTTCGGCAGAGCCTCTGAGTAACTGCACGAAATCCAAGCAAGTCAATTGTGCAATGTAAGTAAATTTTATGTACACAGCATCTCTCGAGAGCAGAAGTGCTTCACAATAAAAGAATGAAAAACAAATAAAAAATAATTAAGATCAGTTGTGGGATGTCATTCTGCGACGGGTTCACTCCTCATCTATTTGTGTCAAACATGGTCTGACCCAATTGCAAAATCCTTCACTGTACACACTTCACTAAAGTCAGCCTCTCTGAGATTTATAATGATGTTGACCCGACATGCGATACATGTCGCCAAGCCCCTGCCACTCACATTCATATGTTTTGGTCATGCCCTTCCTTACATACATATTGGATAGGAATTTTCATCTCTATTTCAAATTGTATCAGGACTCAATCTGAACCAACAGCATTCACAGCATTGTTTGGGGTTCCACCTTCCACTCTGCTGCTTCCAAAATATAAGGCGGACTTTTCTAGCATTTGTCACCTTATTAGTCAGGCGTCTGATTCTACTGAGGTGGAAATCTCCTGCACCCCCCGCTCATTCTTTATGGATCAAAGACATTTATTATTTTGTCAAAATGGAGAAAACAGGATGTGCCATAAACAGTTCACTTGCCGAATTTAATAAAACATGGGGGCCATTCTTTGCACATGCTGAAGGGTTGGTTTTTGCAGCTATCCCAGAGAGACAGATTTGATCAAATGTGTCCAGTCACTCTAATGTACCCATAGTGGCTTTGGAATGTTAGTTTTTTTTCCTTCTATCTTGTTCATTTTGTATTTATATATAATGGTTATTTGATAACCAACATGTACTAGTTATGTTTAGGTCTGTTTTGTTTTCTTTTGATATTAGTCACATATTTTTCTATAACATTATTCATGTATTTATACTGCACTTTATAGACATGTGCTGTTAGTTTCATTTGACATAATAATGCAACTTGTTATACAATATTTTTGGCATTTCAAAATCCAATGAACAAATCTGGGAAAAAAATAAAATAAAAATAAGATCAACACAAAAAAATCAGAGCAAATGAAACAAAAGCAAGTCTAAACAGATGAGTCTTTAGCTGCTTTTACAGCATCCACACATCATATGTCCAATGGGAGACAGTGCCACAGTTTAGGAGCTACAACCTCGAAAGCACAGTCTCCTTTGTCTTGAGCCTGGAGCAAGGACTAACCAACAAACCCTGATCAGAGGACCTCAAACTCCTATTGGGATTAGACGGCTGCAGTAGATCTTTAACAAAAGCTGGTGTCTGACATTGAACTGTATTCTGAATTTGAACAACTCTGCCAACCTGAACAACCGTATAGGTTGTTTTTTTTTCACCCCTCTGATACAAGAGGAGTGTCTCCTGAAATAGCACCCCTGGACCTTGGTTGTCATGGTAACAATAATAAACACACAAACTGTACCTAGAGAAAGCGGCAAACCTCCAGGGCTAGAAAATGAAGCCAAGTACCAAAAGCTGCAGTTGTTCGAATGACTGCTTGAGGCTGACTCCAAAAGAGAGTTAATCCCCATAGACTCACATGTTAAAATGTAACAACTTTACAGCAGAAATAAACATGTTTATAGTCTGGTACAAAAAAGGTTTTGGTCTCTTTCGCTAATTTCCTCCTTCATGACAACTGTACGGGAGGTGAATTTTCATAACTCACCTGTTTGAATTTTGTTGAGGCTTAAAGTTATGTATAACTGAGGGCGTGCTGCTGTGATGACAGGTCGGTGAGTGTATTCTTGCTACAAAACTGACATGCAATGAAGTCTCAGCTCCACACTCGCCCCACCTCTTTGCCCATTTTTGGATTAGCTGGGAGTTAGGAGGAGTCAGGCACTGCAGAGATGGCGACAGCGGAGCAGCTCACTCTGAGCATCAGAAACCTATGGGTGGCCTACCTACCTTCGCTGGCATGGTTACTATAATAACTGTCATGGCTTGGTTAGGTTTAGGCGCAAAAACTACTTGGTTGGGTTTAGGAAAAGATCGTGATTTGGGTTACGTAATAACTACTTCCTCAACGTAGAACACAATCTTTGTTGTCATGGTTACAATAATAACAACGTGGTTGACTTTATCGAGCGGTCATGGATAACAGAAACAACATAAACTGTTACTTTTACATGGGAACCGAGCACCGCTCTCCTGTGTCATATTCCTGTGTTTATTTGTATTACGTCACCAGACTTTTCCCTTTGCTCCTGTCATAATTACTGCAGCTGCTAGATGTCGCCTAGCAACAAAACATAACTATGGATCATTATAACCTGCCGCACAAACAATCTATGGGCTCGTTTCTTACAGGACAGTGAATCAGGACTGGTGGTATTGAATGAGACCCTCCGGATGACTTGGTCAGACGCTCTGCAGCAGGACCACTCGTGACCGGTTCAGGGACGTATTGCTCAGACAGGTGAAAAGCAAATTACAGTGGTCAAGGTGGGAGGAAATATACACATGTATAATCATCTCCATCTGAGCTACGGACACAATAGGCCTGAGATTAGCAATGTTCCTCCGCTGGCAGAAACAGGGTCAAAACAAACCATTTACATGCTGGTTAAGACTCAAAGCCGGGCCCGTAGAGACGCCTAGAGACTCACAGCTTGTGGACTCAAGAATCCAGGGCGAGAGAGGAAGAACTCTTTAAGCAACTCACTCACAACAACCTGCTCCTCGCCAAGAAAATCTGGTTCTGCCCTCGACCTTTACACAACAATTAGTCATAAATGAATATAAATGGCCTGCCTCAGGATATAACTGCCCCTAACATTAACCTCAGCGTAGTAAAATCACACCCAGCCAGCCTCTCACGTCTTCGCTTGATTGTTGAACTTCAGAGTCAGATTTTCTGATGGAGTTTTAGTCCGCAGCAATGAATATGTTTGACCTTGCTAACAAGGCTGTAACTGTGTTCACTCGTACACATGCAGCTTAAGATTTGCAGCGCACTTGATTGTTTGTGAAGCTGTAAATTGCCTGTTGCCATCTGAGTTGTCACACTATTAAAGCTGCTCATCTAAAAGTCTAAAAATATTTTAGTTTTAACAAATACTAATTATACATTTGGACACATGTGGCTAACAAAAGAGCTTGTATGTCTCTGATATGTATAAGTTTGGGTATAAGTTTTTCTCCTCCCGTACTTTGTCCGTTTTTTTCCAAAACCTCAAGCCTCTCCACATCTCCACCTCCGAAACATCCATTTCTTGCCGACTCCTTTCTCTGAAGCGAAAAGCAAAAAGATGTACTTTTCTCAATAACAGAATAAGTTTTGTCCTGACTGTCAAATTTCATCCATCGCGCAGTTTCTCTTTTTAGTTTAGGCATTACATTAGTACATGGTCTTTTAGGCAGGACAAAAGGGTTGGACAAATACTAAAACTGGGGCCATTATACTGATGTTGTGCTGTGACCCAAACTAAGAGAAGCCGTCGAAAGAAAAGTCCAGATTTTGACAGCACATATGAATGATTTGGGTTTTTAAGGCTTGTTAAGTACTCACTCTGTCTTTGCTTTGTTAGTTGGCCAAAGCTAACTTTATGTTTTGGACATTTTTAAGTGGCTGTATTTATCCCATTATAAATCCCTTAATGAGAGCAATGTTTTCCTGTTTGACAGTAACACCAATTACCAAATGCAAAGCTTTCATGATTAAAATGATCATTAAGCGTGGTTCAGTTTACCAAAGCCTTCTCCAATGCAAAGACACAGGAAACAACAATCCTGAGACAGCCACTGTAAATACTGGAGGAGTAAAATCTTATCTGAAAAACAGCCGCTGCCCTGCAGTATGAGTCCTCCAAACTCAAAATGAAAATCTGCAGCAGTTATCTATTATTTTTGTATTTATTGCTCTTATGTAAGCAGTGCTTTGAAACATTTCCTGTAAAAGGCACAAATTTCCACCAAAAACATCCCCCTGCTCTCTGTGTAAATCTGCTAATTGGCCATTATTTCTGAGCTTAAATGAATAAATTGAGCGTGTAACGTCACCGTCTAAGATTTGGATTAAAGTCTCTGACACTGAAATTGATAAATTAAGGAAGCCCACTACTTAGCATGGTGGACTGAAAAGATACCCTATCTCTGCTTAATGTATGGAAATCAACCAGTTATAAAACAGAAAGTATCTCTGTGGCTTGTAATGAGCAGCGGAGTGAGCAACTTAACGCCTCAGAGAGATTTTAGCAGTTTCTCTCTGTGGGCCCACGTTTGGCTGAGGAACAGATCTTTCTCTGTGCCCAAAGTCAGGGAGGAGGAGAGGAGTCAGGCCTCACATGTTGCTCTTTTATCATAGAAACTAGAGCCTGGTCTGCCCATGAGACACACACAACTACAGGTGTACAACCATTCCTACATACCCAGTGATTCCTCACGGTTCTACATGTGTTAGTGTTCTTGCTGCTGCTTGAAATTCATGAGGACAAACTGCATCAGAGAATAATTCCTCTGAAGAAGGAACCAAACATCAGCTATTTACAGCAAGAAATGTAAAAGCTGCTTTCACTGAGTACAAAGAGATTCACTCTTATGTTACAGCACAACAAAAAAAAACATTTATTGGTATTACAGAACATTTTGGACTTAAACCAGAGCTGCCAAATAAAATGTAATAGTCGCTATACCCAGTAGACTTTTTGCTTTTCATTGGAGCTTCTCCTTCGCTTTGTTTACTCTCCAAAATAGTCCATTATTTTTGAAAAGCTGCTGCTGACACTGCAGCAGACTGTCCTTCATCCTCAGTATATATGATATGGAAAGTCCCTGAGCACTCAGAAGTCACACAGCCACTGTTTGCAGCATAAATAAATAAATAAATACATAATTAAAAAAAAAAGAGAGCAGTTGGTCAGAACACTTTGAATCTGCCCCTACAGTAGCAATGGCCAGTTACCAATTACAGCACAATGTAATTCAACCCTCTTCGCAGACAGCGTGATAAAATATGCATCATCTTCCCACGGCCCGATCTGCTGGACAGCCAGCAGAAGGGTCGGGTAACCTCAATACATCTGTGTATGACAGCAGGCAAAGTCTGACTCGGTGCCAGAACCACAACTCTCCAGGGAAATCATTTAGTTGAGAACTTACGCCCAGTCACAGCCTGCTCACTGCTGATAAAGGGGTCATCCTGAGCCTGGGTCCTGTCCTACACCCTCTCCACATCCCGTCTCAAAAACCCATCAGCCATACGATGATTAACTCACAGGAAAAAAAAAAAAGATTAAAGGAGAATAATATCATGAAGGAAAGAGAGAGGTAGGGTTGTGCAGTGTCTATGTAATCACACAGTTTTACTGACTGGGATATAATGGCTGCCTTTGAAGAAATAGCATCGGCCTGCGGTTTTGATGTAGGCCACTTTTTTATCAGTTTTTCATTCATCTTTCTCCCAGTCACGGCTATACCTATCGCAAGCCATTTCTGCCTCGGACAGAGTATATTCATTATGATATTTATTCTGCAGGATGGAAATAATAAGCCTATCCTGTTAAAGCGTGTGATGCTAGGCAGCATGTCAATTTGCACCATGTTGAAACTAATTAAGCTTTCAACATTGTCATGCCAAAGATAGCCTTCTTCATTTGGTCATTCATTAAAAATATGTTGCAATTAAGATGATCCATTATGAGCTTAATTACAACATTAATACTGACAAATCCACACACTGCAGAAGGATAAAAAATGGAGGCTCCTCAAAATCATGGGAAAAAGCGGGAAAAGCTCAAGGTAGATACAAGCACCCGGTTCCACGTGAAACAGCTGATTATCAGCTTGTCAGGTGTCACACTCCTGTTAACAGATACTAACAATGTATCCGCAGTGTACTGACAAACAGATTATCTTTGGGAGGCAGTGAAACAGCAACAGTTTGTAGCATCATTTGTTCTGCAGCCAGTGACAATAGGAAATTGATAATCTGCCATTACCAGCGTGGTAGGCCTGAAATAAAAAACACACGTGTAGGAGGATCCACGACTTCTGTATAATGACCTGATTTCCCAACGGTGTGCCGATGGATGGATGGGAAGAGAGGGACGCGCAGACACACGACCAATTAACAAGAAACCGTTTAACCTGCCTGCTGAGGAGCGATGAGATGGGTTAAACACATGGAGGAGAATCAAGAAGAGGTGGAGTGATTAAACAGAGTGTTTAGTGCCTACAACTGTATGCACTTCCATTTGTAGCTGTCTCTGCTCCCCTGCTGATGACCCCACACGGATATAATGAGCCTCAGTCAGTTTATACTACAGTATGGCATGCTTTTGTTCTAGCAACAGAGGAATGATTCCTGTCCACCCGTTTGTTTGGCTTGTTTGTATTGTTGCAGGGAGATCGCCTTGACAGCAAAAAGCCGAAAGATGCATAATTACAAATCAGTGGAGGAAACACTTTGATAGTAGTTCAGCTCTTCTTTAAAGGCTGATTACAGCATTTAATGGGAGTGCGATGGGACTTCCGGAGCAGCTCTGTCTGAGGAGAGGAGACACTAACAAGATGGACAAGCACAGGCTTATCAACACCCGAATTTCACAGATTTTCTTTTCTTACTGGAGTCCAGTGCGGCCATTATTTTTGAATACACTCACAATAACCATCTGACCCTCATAAAAGCACACTATTAAAAGAGTTTGTTAGGTCTCTCCATTTTTGTACCATCTGAAAGAAGAAATAACACAAAACTTTCATGAATGAAAAGTTGAATTTATCACCAATAAAACTCTCCCTTATTGAAGTTAACAGATAGATCAACTTTACTGATCCCTAATTTAACTCATCAAAGAAACCTAAAAGTAAATGCCTAAAATGCAGACCATCGATGCTAGCTACAATACACATCGTCAGGAGCCCCACTAAGGGGAGGAGGGTTTGGGGCAACAGCAGTGCACTGTATAGTATCTTAATGGGATGTTTAAGGGGATTATATTTATCATCGCTAAATGTGCCAATATGCCCCAAGCATTTGCCTGGTTTGCCTCTCAGGATGGTGCGTCTCTGTTATTAGCTAACTTTGTGTAACTGAGTAGGTTTGCTGACCTCAGAGCTGTGTCCAAATTCACTGCCTATTTACTATGTGTCCGCACTGTGTGTAGAATTTAATGCTTAATGTAGTGTCTTCAAAAATTCCCAGTGTGGAATGAAAAAAGTTGTTTCTATTGCATGGACAATGCTCTCTACTAAAATCCCATTTAATTATTCACTAATTAAAATAATTGAATACCATGGACTATCGGCGTGAGGATTAGCTGCTGTTTATTGCTAGTGTCGTCACGCTTGCTGAATCATTACTCAGGTGGCAGATATCAGAGTTTGCAAAAACATCCTCTAGTTGTTATTGCCTCTTGACAGTCTCCCCAGTCAGCAGCTTGTATTTACAAAGTATATACAGCATGCAGTGAATGCAGCATTAGAGGACCTCAGCAGTTCAGCTTGTGCTTGTTGAAATAACATATCCAATAGTGCAATGAGCTCCAGCTCCAGGCAATGGATAATTGAAAATCGGTTGAAGTCTGGTCTTATTCCTCCATGATTGTTATTTTGTTGGAAGGATGTGTTTCAATCCCTTCTAGGGTCAAAATGCTGAAGAGGCAAAGTAGAGCTGCATCAAACAGTCATCCATTGAATTTTTTTAACAAAATCAATCACCATGATAGAAAAAAGAAGAAAAAAAAAACAAAAAAAACAAGCCCTGGTCGAAAATAAATGGAATCACCCTTCAGGAGTGAAATGCAAACTGCCCGCAGCAGCATTGTACAGAAAGTTAGGTCACTGCTCTTGTTCCTTTTTGGTCTGAACACGTGTGCGATGTGTAGGTCACCTCACAGTTTTAAACATATTTAACTAACATCACTCTGACATCAGGAGCAGCAAACCTAAAGGCACACAGCGCAGCCTCCAGCTACATGAAAAACGTTTTTACACCGATGCTCTCATGTATGACAAATGCACTGATAATGAAGCTGCTGACAGTCTTTACACCTCCATGTGATGTACTCTCAGGTTTTCCCCTCATTGCTCCTTGTTGTGCATGCATGGGAAGCATGTAATCATGAGCCTCATGCTCGGCTTCCTTGGAAATGTGGTGAAGCAGTAAGTTGTAAAAAGCAGAGGGAAGTCTTGTTTACGGGATGTTCCTCCTGGCTGTCGCGGGCCCCCCGTGTGCGCTGGGGGCAGGGCAGACGTTCTAATCGTGGCAACCTGGGAGTGTGTTGATCTCGCTTGTAACGATGGTACCAAACCATGGAGGGTGAAGAGGAGGAAGCTTTAGTGAGAAGCCGTTGGAACGCCGAACATTCTCACGTGGCAGCCCAAGCATGATGCCTGACAAAGCCCCTCTTCGTTGGGATGCTGGCGGCCTTGTTTTGTCACTGTTACAGCATACCTTTTTATGTGCACGCGTGTATAGAGAGGAGCAGTTATTTGAAGAGGAGAACAAGAAGACGAGGCAGGGGAACACAGATGGCGTGATGAGGCAAGACTTACTCAGACTAGAGTGCACCAGGATAAATAACAGCAAATAATACAAGTCCCTATTTTCAGCTCCTTGTTTCTGCTCTCATGCTTTAAAAGAAGCTCCTTCTCCTCCACGTCCCTTTTTTCCTCCTCATATTTTCTTTATCACACAGATGATTTTTTTTTTGCTTTCATGCCGTCTGTGTCTCATTTTCTCAGCGACTCTTGTGCTCCATCGCGAAGGGCACATTTAGAACTGCGCAAAATTAAGTCCCCGCACTGCAGATTGATCTTCACAGAGATTGTCCTATTTTTGACCTGATAGCTTTGAGCGTGTTTGAGGAGGATTTAGTGTCCGTGGGTGGAAAGAGAGAGAGAGAGAGAGAGTGTGTGTGTGTGTGTGGGAGGGGGGGGGGGTTGTATTCAGTGTGCGAGCTGAGTTTGGTTTCTCACACCATTCTTTTCAATCTCGCGAGCTGATAGAGAAAAAAAAAAAATTATAATTGCCAAAAAGATTTTAATATTCAAAGATGTGCTCTGTGAAGTCACTGATGACCTCTGTGCAACTTTAGAGGAAGTGAACTGTGCCTACCTACTACAATGTCAAACATTTCACTGCATGCCTCAGCCTTTCTCAAGACAAAATACACAAAGTTTAAAAATCTGTCATTGAAGCTCCAAACTCTCGAAGAGGGAGAGACGCACATGTTCTCACCGACCACACCAGCTGAACCCGACTCTGGCCATTACACTCATTACAAGTGTCTAGACAGTTGTGTGTGACAGTCATTTTTTGTAGGAAAAAAAACAAACCAAAGCTTTCAGTCAACAGACAGAGTTCTAACTAACAATTATTTCATTATTGATTAATCTGTCAAGTGTTTTCTCTATTAATCAACAGATTGTTTAATCAATAAAATGTTACAAAATAATGAAAAATGCCCTTTGCACTTTCTCTACTTCTGGTGATGTCTTCAATTTGCTTGTTACTTGTTTTTTCCGACCACTTAAAGTCGTTCAGTTTACTGTGTAAGGTAGCAAGGCAGCAAATCCTCACATTGAGAAGCTGGAACTGGAAAACATTTGGCATTTTGCTCATGAAACTATATGAACCAGTTGCCAATTAATTTTCTGTAGATCAACTGATACTATACTACACTATACTATACTATACTACACTATACTATACTATACTATACTATACTATACTATACTATACTATAGTAAGATCTGTATGTTTAGGGAACCAAAGACACACAAAAGCAGCACTGTTGTACAAAGTTGATTGTCCAGCTACAAAATGAGCTTTAAATTCTGCGCCTCAGCCAAACTAATGTGGCAGCTCTGACACCAGCGTGTCTCCCAAAGGGAAGTATATCTCATTATGTTGAAAATGCTGTGGAGACATGAGTGCCATTGGTAAATTGCCAACAGGCTCACACAGGTAAGACTGTTCTCCCTGAGGTGGACATCTCAGGAGCTGGTCAGAGGATCCTCACCTCTCCAGAAAACATCAGACTAAACAATATTTTAAAGAACCGGCCACATATTTGAGATTGATTAGTCGTTGGTCACCTGAAAGAACTCAAACCTTAACTTGGTGACACAATAAAAGTGTTTCAACAAAAATTATACCAGCGATGATCCACCATTACCACTGGATGATGTGAAATGCATCCTGGGATACCAAAGTGTCACTCATAAGAGCAAGAACACTTCTAGACATGAGGACCAGGACTTTGAGCTGGAACAGTGTTGTCATGTGACTGATGAGGTATCCACAACAATATAAATACAGTCTAGAACACAGAGAGATAAAGCCTTATATGTTTGCGCTTTAATGGAGTAATCCAGAATGTTGCCCTGCCTTCTGCCAAATGCATGCTGGGATTGAGTAAACCTCCCACCTCCTCTCCCACGACCCCAGAGAAGAATAATGGGCTATGGAGAAACAAACTGTCAGTGAACGCTCTTTGAAACCACGTGTCTCTGTAGCCGTAGACGTCAGGCACGTCAACATTTTTTACTCATTGACTTTATTATATCTGACATCAGACGCCTCGTGTTCTGGAGCTCTTGAATATTGTGCTGATTATCTAAAGGTAAATTCCTCAGAGTCCTTGACAGTTTTATACATTCAGCCATTCAGTGTTACAGCTGGAAATGAATGCACTCTTGTCTATTATTCAATCACTTTTCATGTTTATTATATCGAGCAAATAAGTCACACAATCAATCACCCATATGGTTTGCTGAATAAATGTGTGAATAAATGTATTGTAGTGTAATATGGCAATGCTTGTAAACCCAAATGCAATAATACATAGATTATTTGACGTTGCAGTTGAAAAGGAAAAAAACTGACTCAGGCTTTTGTGTATTTTGCATAGATGAGAGCTCCCCTGAGAGTTCCCCCACATGTGGTTTATGGTGATTAAAGAGGCAAGAACAATATCTAATGGTCGTGCAGCGATATGCAAACTGTGCTGGCACATAGTTGCATATGAGATCATGCGAATAAAATAGACAGACAGGTGTTGTGAAGTAAGATTATAGCTGCCAAATGGAGATGATTCAGTGCAGGCTGAATAAAAAATAGTGCTGCACCTCCGGTTCTGTGCCGCACAGTGAAAGGAGGCCTGTACATGAGTGATTTAACAAGATAGGAAATATCAGAATATCAAGAGGAAATCCAGCAAGAAACACAGAAAACCTGAAAAGTCTCTGGTGCAGCAGCAATTAGTAGCAGGCTGCAGAGTCATGCATCTTCATATAGGACTGGCTGACACATGGATAGAAATATAAATGAAGCTCCCTTGCTGATCTTAATGCATAATTAACATTTAACATTACAAGGCTTCGTTTATTTGGTTTTAAAAGATTTATGATGGATTTACACTTGAGCGAGTCAAGGAAGTTCGGGGGGGGGGGGGGGGGGGGTGTGTGATTCAACAGCCACACAGAGAACCTGCCAGTATCCTCAATTCACATCACATCACACCGCCATCTTTTAACAGCACACACTGCTCATCAATGAGGACGCACATGTGTCATTGCATGGAAAATGTCTTAGATCTTGTATTTCTTATCAACTAAAGAGTTAAGTTTTCTCACAAACCCAACTCCAGTAAAGCTCAGTCAAGTGAAACTCTTCTTCGGCAGTTTTTAAAGGCGGCACACCCCGCTTCATCTATTTGACACAAAGAGGAACACTGGGAAACATTAGACCTTTAAACAAAGGATTAAAGCACTAAAACATAATTGAGCACAGTATTGAAATGAATAAATCAAAAGTGCAATCAAAGATATGCACTTTCTCTAAATGAAATTGCTCTTTTTGAGTAGCTGTTGTAAAAGAGACGCCACAGACTGCCAGAGCTGGACTATTAAACTGATCCATATTCAATAACAAGCCTGATGAGGAATTCAAAAGCAGTGACACCTGCTATTCTAACCTCCAGGATGCAGACAACCCCTCTAGCAAAGTATTAACTATGCTGGCTACTGTCCTGCACATCACAAAGTAACAACAGTGCAATGAATATAATCAAAATGTCATGTCAATACATTAATAAATAATAAAAGAGATGCATTGTGCTTCCATACAGCAGTGCTCCTGTGCTGTCGCATGTTGAACCCATTCAAAAGGTCAATTTAATTTTCCGTCTTTAGCAGATGAAGAGATGAACATTTCCAGAAATCATCATAATCTCATGAATATTATTAATGTGATTGTTGCATCATTTGCATTAATCAGATCTGCAGCGTGTTTGCTGTGTTGTGTTTTAACAGGAGCAGATATTTATTTGACCCTGAAGAAATTGATGAAATCAATAATGGACTTCTGCTCCCCTCTCAGGACAATAAAATGTGTACTGCACACACAAAGCACCAAAACTAATGACAGGCTACAATCACACCAAAAATGAAATAAGTTCCGGCTAATGTCCCGGCAAAGGAAAAATAATTAGACGTTTTATGGAAATCTTTCAGGACGTTGCTTATGTTGAAGTGCTAATGAAACTAAATAACCTTAGAGAGGTGAGCGGCAAAAGCTCGTATGGCGTTATTATTAAAAGATAGCAAGCTAAAGAATCCCTAATGCCTGTAGCTTCAGTGAAAATAACGTTCATGGAGCAATAAGGATGATGGCTTTTTAATGCTGCTAGATATTTGCATATGTCTCCGCTTTCTGCTGACTTACTCACTAATGCTGTATAATTATAAAATCTGTGATTACGATTACATTGAGCCATTGTGTACATTGTCGTATCCCTCACAACCTATGTGCATCGCTGCCTTCAGTCCCTTGCTGCATTGAGAATAGGTGTGTAGCCTACATTAGCAGGTTGAAGGCAGCGGATAAATACAAGCATCTGAAGGTTTAGCCATCGACCTAAACCAACCTGTCAGGCATTATTGTCAAAGCGCTCTTGACACATAAGTACACTGAAGCAGCTAAACTTTGTCACTTGGTGCTCTCAAAGTGTGATTAATGACACTTGATGAGGAAACATTAGCAGCCTATCAGAGCCCTAATAGATTGTTGAGTTGAGCTGAGTACACTGCAATTTAATGAGCAGTGGGTAAGGAAAACAACAAGAGAGAGATGATCAAGATGGAGCCAATTTGCACGTCAATGGCTGTGAGCACTGTTGTAACAAGTACAACAAAAGACATAGATGAAGAGAGGTGGAGAGGAACAGGAGGGAGCAGGAAGCTGCTGCAAATTCTGTGTTTAATTAAAGTGACCCGAGTGTTTGTGATTGGGGGGACAAAAGCCCAGACAGAATTTGACAGCCGCACACATTGCTGTGAGCATGAGCAAATAGTGATTCATGGGTAAGTTCACTAATTGACTGGTTTATTGATTAGCAAATTAAACTGTTAAACAGTAGTAGCTGGTGAAAGCACCGACCTGGCTGCTCATTATCTTTGCCGGGGCTGTCTCGCCGGACTCACCCAACACGGGGTCCCTGATTCATTTTGACAGGAATTTCAGGGCTTATCTCAAAGGGATAGTGCATAACCATGCAGCATGTGGCTACCTGCGCTCTCATGCTTCAGTAACACAGTTAATGGGAGCTTTAGCCTTGCCAGATGAGAAGTGAGGTGTAAAAGAGAATGGTCATGCTAATGCAAACAGGAGTACTCGTCACTGGACGGACTGCTGAGCGTATCCCTCTGCTGTTCATTTCTCTGACTTCTCACTGTGTGGGTCTGAACTGACTGTTACGCTAACACCATGTGGTGTTTGTGTAAGAAAATGCATTTAGTTATCTACTGCACTATAAATGGTATCACACAGAAATACACCGCAGTTTTAATGACGTTCATATAATTCTACTGCGCTGATAAAACAGCAGAAACAGGGGCTGAGCCAGGTGAGCGCCTACCATTTAGGCTTAGTCCATAACACGGGTTCGAGTCCGGCCTGTGGCCCTTTGCAGCATGTCACATTTTGTGTCTACAACTGAGCGCTATACGAGGACAGAATTATCTCTCCATCTTCAAGTACAGCCAACACACTGACTTCAGATGACATGTTATACAAACTAGTTCATTTTCACTACATTACTGTGTGTCTGTGTGCATGGCCTGTTTTGGGTAGGGAAATAATTGTAAAATGTAAAATAACTGTATTATGGGGAAAACTAAGGAAAAGCTTCGTCATCCTTGGTAATCCCATGTGACCATATCTTCTGGTCCCTTGTGAAATAGAGGAGTTGGCACCATTATTGATATAAAGTCAGACAGAAAGCAATTTTTCTCTCATCTCACATTTTCAGGTTTTCTACCTTGTTACTAAACTCAAAATGATTTCAGGTACATGAAGAGACCTGTCAGTGATAACTGCAGCGCTGAGAATCTTATCAAGAGATGGGAATATTACGAATAAAAGACGGCAAGAAGAAGTGGAACAGTGGAGGATGGTGGGGTGAGCCAATGTTGTTCATAACTCATTCAACTCCTCAAAATCTCACCTCAAATGAGCTCACTGGGGAATAAAGGAAAAAAAAAACGCACAACTACCCGCTGGGACATGTTTCTTACACCCTTCACTTCACAGGCAGAACTTTCTGGACAGTGAACGCACATGGCACTCAACCGCCAAAAGACAGCGTGAGGGAAGGGGTGAGAGAGGGGTAAAGGGAATCCACAGAAGACAGGAAATGCTACAAGCAATCTAACTGTCATTGGAGATGTTAAAGATGGCAAAGAGATGATTGCATGGAGCAGTGAGAAAGAGAGAAGGCAAACTAATCGGCCTCTTGTCTATTCATTCCTGACACTTTGCTTAAGCAGAGCTGACAAGCTTCGAAAAGGAGAAGGAGAGTTTGACGAGAGGGATAGCTGAGAATGCCTCAAAAACATGACTGGTTTGCATAAAGGGACAGACAGAGGCCTGTGAATAAACAATGTATGAGTTAGAGAGAATGTGCTTGGCTCTGTCTGTGTTTGAGTATTCCAAGCACAGGTGTGTTGTAGTTCTGTTTCTGCCCTGAGGCCCTTAGTCACACTGCAGAACCGGGAGCTCATAAATGAGAGGCTCTAATAAGACTGGCATCTACTGCAAAATGTGGTGCCTCCACAAACCAGAACACCGTATCCAACAATCAGGAAACAGTGCAGCTAGTGTCGCTGGATGTGTTAACATCCAATTGTAGCCTACTCAATCAGTCTTAGAGTTGCATTCATTTAGATAGTTCAAAATACAGAGGACTGGGTTGTTGTTGTCCCAGCAAAGGACAAAGAACACAAGAGCAGTGTCACCTCTAAGGACCAGGACACATGAAGATGGTCATATACAGTGTAGTGGTCGAGTCATGAAACTACAAATCCGTGTTGAGTCTCGAGTCTAGTCCCCATTACCTGAGTCCGTGTCTGTGTCTGAAGCATCAAGGTTGACTCTGAGTTGAGTTTCAAGATGGCTCCAGTGCTCCACTCTGGCACAGTCAAAGAACTGACATATGAATAAAAAAGCTCTACATTAAATGACATTGCTATCACCATTTCAAAGGGAGTTTATAAACTGTGTGGGACACAATAGCCAAACTAATGCACTAAAACTACCAAAAAAAGTCAGAGTCCTCGTCTCCAACTTCCAAGTCCATATATAGTCAGTGCTTGAGTTTGAGTTAAGTCTCCTTCTGCTTCTGTGAACATGACATTGTCTTGTCTGAATTCACTGCACATACAGTTGGACCCCACTCCTTCGTTAAGTTTGATCCCACCAGGCCAAACTTCAAAGACCCCTTTAAGTCATCTCTTTAGCTCTGGTTTCATGTTTATTGTCCAATAGTCTACATTAGAATTACCAGAATGACAAAATTATGTCCATATGATGACTAGACTCAATTTCAAACATTTTGATGAGCAGGCCTTTTGAATGCCCTTGGGGCAAGTCATATTCATGATACTAAATTCCCTGAAGTTAAGTTAGCTCTGAAGTATTTTGTAAGTCTTTTCACTTTAGTAGCTGATAAGCATGCACCTTTTAAAAAATATAGAATTCAAAATATGTAAAGTCCCTGGTTGTCATCTGGAATTTCACCCCTTCTCAAAGAGAGAAATAAAGCATGGACTCTTGCCAGACGTCCAGGCCATCCTGATCACTGGCTTCCTTTTAGGCAGCTTAGGAACACGTGCAATAAGAAAGGCTAAATCTGACTATTACTTGTTTTAATCCCTAAATCATATTAAAATCCTGCAAAATTCCAGAAGGCAGTGAATTCTGTCAACCCTAAGTCTTCCCTCTCATTTTCTCCTCAACAGCTCTCCCATCAGCTGTTGAGGAATAGTTCAATATCAGACAGGGAACAGATTTGTGCAGCAAAGATTTTGCATTTTCTGGTAAACCGTTTGACAAAAGGTATACAGGACCCCCTCTGTCTGTCATTAATCCTGACACCCAGATAATAACAAGCCCTCGCTTTACTTTACAGCTGTTGACCAATGCTCTACAAGCTATGGACCTACAGAATTCAGTTGACAAGGATAAGCTTGACTCCTTAAACTGACTCCACCTGACTTCTTAAACTTTGCTGCTACAATTGTAGTCAGCTCTGTGACATATACTTTTAACCTTTCAGTTTTAACTGGTACTGGAAAGGCAGACTTTCCAGTAATTAGGCTATAGACCTGTCTCTAAATTATCATGCCTAGCAAAAATGTTGATCAAAGGCATTTCATACAGTTTTCTTTTTTTTTTTTTTTTTAAAAAAAAGACTTCATAATATTTTATTAATAGTTTTCATAGTTTTGACAAAATTTATGGACAGACAGTAGTGTGTGACTATTGGAATTGTTAAATCTGAATTTGTGCAAAAGGTGTCCCTCATGGCTCAATCCTGGGGCCTGTTCTGTTTACTTTGTATACTGACGATATTGTTTCTTCTGTAACTGAGTGTAATTTAATCTTTAATCTATTTTAATCTTTAATCTTTATAGTGTATTTCAGATGGTTTACAGTTTGCTGTTAATTTCCTGCAGCACTGTTTTGCTGACTTACAAGTTGCACTCAATAGCCATGAAGTAGTTCTTAATGCAGATTAAACTAAATTCATGTTTTTCACCAGAGCCAAAAATATGGATTTTGATAACCTCATCATCTCAACTAAGAATAGTACGAATATTGAAAAAGTCACGGGGTATGAGTGTCTTGGATCGACGAGAACTTTTATATATCATGTGACAAATTGGTGAGCAAATTAAGGGAAGAAATGGTTTCTTTTAAAGGAATAAATCATGTTTTCCTCTGCATATAGAAGGTTTAGCTTGTTGAGAAAACTTTCCTGTCAGTACTGCATTATAGTGACATTTTATTTTTGCATGCCTCAGCTACTACTACTCTGAAGCCCATGGATACTGTTTTTCACACTGCACTAAGATTTATTACCTGTGATAATTATAATACATATCATTGTGAAGTGTATGCCAAGGTTGGGTGGCCCTCTCGCACTGAAAGGCGCGATATACACTGGGTTTTATTTATTTATTTATTTATAAGGCCCTGACTGGTTTCTTACTCCCTTACATTACTTCATTGCTGTTTTTCAATGTGGGCCCTTACCAAACATGCTCAATGATTGGATTGTATTGCAGGTGCCAGCTGTTTTTACTGAACTTGGAAAATCCAGTTGTTCTCGCTATGCACCTGTAACCTGGAATAATACGCAGAACAATGTGAAACTTATCTCATGTTTATCCTGAGGGCTTTTTAAATCTTTCATTCCTTTTTATTTCATTTGCAGCTGTTCAAGTTTCACTGGATTCATTTACTTTAAATTTTAATTGCTTTATTTATTCCTTAGGTTTCACTATTTTACTAATTCGGCTTATTATTACTTTTTACCGTGTACATTTTTATCTAACTTTCCTTTTTTGTTTCTTGGTCCTTTAGATTATTTTTTTTCATTTTTTCACTTGGTTGTATTGTAAATGAGGTCTCTACCTCAATATATTTCCAGGTTAAAATAAAGGTTGAATGAACATGTGATGACAGTAAAGCATAGAGAAAAATGCAAGTCTACGACAAGAACAGCGGTGCCTAAAATGGAGATCAGGGGAGCTGCTTTGAATTCTGAAACCATCTGGATGCGCTCTGTTGGTTTCCAGCACCCATCAGATGGGAAAGTTTGTGCCTATGATTGATTGGCAAGTATTTCAGATAAGGGCTGTACTTGGCATGGAGTGTTGGCTGGCAGTGATGAGGCAATCAGGGCTCTCGCCTTGAAGCAGACAGAAAATGCTTTGGCATAATTTAGCTGCTAGACTGACTGAGGATGAGAAGAGCTTCAGGGGCCAAAAGGTTTGCTCTTTTTTATTGACACGAGCAGCAGCCAGCCCGAGTGAACATGAAGAGCCTTTCTGTTGCTATCATACTTTGACAATCACTTTCATCGACTTTATTAGAGAACATAGTTATTTACTTCAATTCAAAAAACAATAGACAAGGCTCTTAGATCAACTGGTTTTACCCCAGATCTGCTGCTCTCACTCAAAAAAACTGATAGTAGTAATAGTAGTCTAGTAGTGCACTGACTGTGGATTAACACGATCAAAAGACAAATTTGAAGATCTGCATGTGTCAACATACATTTGGAGATTTTATTCTTGTGACTGGTCTCTCTAAGGAGAATTTCTTTTCTGTAAACCTTTGGGTCTTACTTTGTAGCTTGGGGCATTATTCCTGTCAAAATCAAGTTTAACGAAGTTATCACAAATACTTTGAAGTTTAGAAGTGAAAATTGCAGCAATTAAAATTATCAACCAAACTCTAGACAACGAACTGGTTTTATCATAACTACAGCCCTTTTCATTTTCGCAACACAATGGATGATTGCAGTGGACTGCCGGGGTATGTTCACCTTCCTCTAAAAAGTAAAATTTTGTGAATTAAAATGAGATTTTTTTATAAAAGCAAGTGAGTGATTGCACCATGAAAAACGAGAGAAAGAATTGATTCCCACCACAGTCGCAGCATGTGAAGGAGATGTGAATATTCCACAAGGTTTTTCCTATTTCTCCTCGACTGAAACCTTTTCAAACTTGAAGCAAGGTATTTCTCATGTTTACATCTGCTAAAACCTTAACCCTTGAAATCAACTATTTGTTGATTTGATTGGCCTTTGGAAATGTATGTATACTTCATGCTGTCTCACTATTCAATTTGTGGGAGGAACATAAACTACAATGCAGTGCGTTTGATTTTGTGCTCATTTAATGGAACTTAATGGGCTGTGTGCAGTCATCAGAAAGCAATATCAGCAGAATGTTGAGAAGATTTTGATTGAGCTCTGCTTACTCTCTCTCTCTCTGTGTGTGTGTGTGTGTGTGTGTGTGTGTGTGTGTGTGTGTGTGTGTGTGTGTATGTGTGTGTGTGGTTGTAATATTTCATACACAGCAGCAGATTTTGTGCGTTGCTCAAATACCAGAAGAGAATTCCAAAATAGATTTCTCCACAGATATTTATTCCTCAAAGTGAAGACAAAACAATTGAGCTAAGGTAACTCAGGTGCTGCCATCCAATTCTAGAAGTGCTTGGACTTAAATGTTCATTTTTTGGGTGGGGTTAAAATCATGCATTTCATTTAGGTCACAGATGTCTTTGTAGCCAAAAGCAGTCCAGTTAATCTGCATGGGCACAGGAGAGAGAAATCCATACAAAGGAAAAAAGAAGGTTATGGCTGTGCACAGGATTTGATTTGGGCTCCCTCTCTTGCCGACTGCAGCCCTGATGTCATGCTGCTTTTTATAACTCCGACTTATGTTGAGCCAATGTTCAAATAGCCTTTTTGTCAGCGATTCCCGGTGTTTGAGCATTCAAACCTGAGCGGTCACAACACAAGCGTGACTGCGGGGCTGATCTGCAAAGACATTGCTTCGTGTCAGTGACAGCGACATGTCAGCTTCCACTTTCGCTGTACACCTTTCAAAGCGAGGTACAACAGCGGGGATGGCAGATTTCTTGTGCTTCGCATCCTATTCTGCCATCATCAGTTTCCAGGAAGCAGAGCTCAGCTGGGAAGAGTAAACACATGCCAGCCTAATCCACGAAATTTAAAAGTCAAAATTATATGAACAAAAACAGATGAGGGCACATCAGCGTAGTGTTTCCTTACATAAACCTCAAAAAAGAGAAGGGAGATGCTGTGACATGAGCTGGGTAGCTCTGCATTAGGGAGAGGCTTTGGCAGATGAGGCTGATTGGTCCTCATCATTAAAAATACACAGTAGATGCCTTTGCAACCTAGTTCTGAAAACTAGACTGTAACCTGCACAGAATGACAGACAGAGAGGGAAAAGTGAGAGTGAATAAGGAGAAGAACCAGCAGAGGAAAGCTGGATTTTAATTGGCTATTTGTTTTTCATCAGCCCCAGAAGAGACAATATTTATGAGTTTGATCTTTTCTGTGTTGCTGCAAACAGCAAGGCTGCCTGGTGGAACGCGAGGCACAATGAATCGTCTCCTTATTTTTTCTTGCACTCGTGTGTCATTTTGCACGCTCTCCAGGATTCCTACTGGAACTTTTTTTTTTTTATTTTTTTTTTTTATGTGCCTCCAAAGTTAAGCCAAATCAGATGAGAGGTGACAAGTGAAGCCTCAACTGTTGCAGGGACTGTTACGCCAATGCAGTAAGCAAAAGTAAGAGTGAGTAAATGTGTAACATCTGTGCAGAGAAGAACGTTGTCATGACTTGCTGGTGTTTGCTAAGTTGTGATCTGACCACTGTAATTTAGAAGAATACAGCAGCGCTCAGCCACAGTTGTTTGGGATTGTACAAATGACGAGCTACTATCACACCTAAGCTGTCAACATTTGCATTAATTTAACTGTATAAGGGACCAAAGGGCCAGACGCAGACAGAACAAGAAAAAATGTTTAACCAAGCCAAATGCTGGGAATCAGATTAAGATATCCAGGGGAAGGCTTGCATAATAGAATACCCAGACAGATAAGCCACGCTATGGAATTATTGATGAGGTTTTGCAGCATTGATGCAAATGTTTGCCTAACCTGACCTTGGGTTAATCAGAATTTGAGAGATGCTGCTGTGAGGGATAAGTCCCTGTCCCTGCCTCTCAATGTGGAGCTGATGATTCACACACCAGCGTACCTGACATATATCCAGTGCAGACTTATTACCATGGATATATGCAGTTGCTATTTAAATACCAATAAAAACCTGAATCATGCTTCTGTCTGAGGCAGTGGAGAAATGCCATCTGTTTATACAGGAAGCATAATATCTTTTGGTTTGATATGATTAAAAGCATAAAGCCTGTGTTTTGGTGAAAGGCATTCACTAGATAATTTATCGCATTTTCTCATCCATTCAAGATTTTTCTTGCTTGTGGAGGATCTCGGAAAAAAGGTCTGTCTCGACTTTGCTTATCAGAGGAGCTGTGGGCATTTTTTTTTAACTTGAAGTAATACTTCTTGCTTTCACTGCTAAGAAACAAAGAAAGAGCCAGAGTTAAGGCAGAACTTGCAAATATACACCCACGCATCTGCCCACTCGCATACGAGAGCACCTCGAGACACCCACGAACGCCGTGACACACAGACTTCACATTCACTTGCATAGACTTTCTGATTTAACTCAGTGACACTTGACCTCCTGTGCACTCTAAACAAAAGTACTGGAAGGATGCAGCACGCAAGTCAGCAAACAGAAAATACGAGCATCATGTCAGCTTGAAGACTACGAGCATCAGGAGATAGGCGGCTGCTTATTGCCAATAAAACAGAGTGTGAGCAAATGCAGGAAATCACCAGTAGAGGAGGATGGGGTTGAGGATGGTTACACACCCACCTACTAGACACACTTAAACGCTCACATACACATGTACCCAGAAGCACCTAGGTAATTCGGAGAGGTAGGCTTTGATGAGGTAACAGCTGTTCCTCTCGTTGTCCAACAGAAAGGCCTTGATGCCAGCCCAGAGGAAGTGAGAATACTTGATTTAAACTTGCACGCTCCCACTCGGCCACAGCATAAAAGACTTTTCCTCAGGGCAACTTTACCTGAAGTTCCCCTACCCACGCGCCGCAGCAGCCCCCCCTCCGGTGCCTCAAATTTCCAGCGTAACTACCTCTGTACAAATTGGGCATCACTTCAGGCAGGACTCTCGCTTTGGCTCCAAGTTTATATATCTGTCTGTCTCACAAAAGTTTGATTCCTCTTACCTAAGGCAGCATGAGAGTGAATATTATATTCTAAAAAATAGCAGGCCACACACAAGTCTCTGCAAGAGACCAGACAGAATGTGTTGTACCTTGCATGTGTGGAGCTCAAAGCGTTTTGTGAGATTCATGAGAGACAATAACTGTTTGGTGTTTTTAAATGAGAAAAGTAAATCTGTAAACTGATAACTTTGATTATGGGCTTCTGACTAAGTTCAAATACCTGCAGCTTTTCAACAAAAACACTTCAAAAGGAAAAGATTTGTAGTCACTGAATTTGTAGTTTGTTCTCCTTTTTTCCAAGTTAAGTCATCACAGTCTGTTCAACTGGACTTCACAACATACAGCAAGTGAACACTTCACCATTTATACCACCAGAACATTTGGTATAATGTTCAGTTAGTTTCTGTTTCAAATATTCAGTTTAGCACAACACTATACCTATACATGCTACGGTTATAAGATCAATGGCTCAGCAGCTGCCTCTCTGCAGCAGTGATCACCTCATGATTGTTTTTGTATTTCTGTCATCTTTAAACCAAGCGGCAACTTCCGGGGCTGAAAAATGTAGCCAATACAAGAGTGACAAAAACGGAGGAGTTCCTCCACTTGGGTCTGGCTCCATAGACTCCCATGTTAAAATGTCCAACTTTACAGCAGAAATTTACATGTTTACAGCCTGGTACAAAAGACAACTTTGGCCTCTATAGCTAATTTTTATATAACTCACCTGTTCAAATTTATTAACGGTTAAAGTTATGCATAATTGAGGGTGTGGCCACATTGAGTGACAGGTGGGCGCAGTCACAGTCCGCTAACTGTCTGCTCGGCGCTACCTCAGCTAATTGAAGTCACTGAACGTGATCTCTCGGGCGTGTTTATACTTATTAGTGTCTGTGCTCACCATACTGGGCTTGTTAGCTTAGCTCGTTAACAAGCTAATTAGCCATCAAATGAATTTGTCTTGGTTAGCCTTCAAATAGGATGCTCAGCTGCCACAGTTATTAAACTGGCATGCACCTAAGTCTCAGCTCCACACACGGCCCGCCTCTTTACTAATTTTTGGATTAGCTAAGAGTTAGGCAGAGTCATTCATTGCCAAGATGTTGACAGCGGAGCAGCCCACTCTGAGCTTTAAAAGAACTCTTCAGAAACCTATGTGTGACATCATGGAGGCTACGTCCATCTTAATTTACAGTCCATGCTTTGACCCAAGAAGTAACTATGGTTGCGCTAATGATGCTGTTATTAGTCACCGTTGGGGCCGAGGGGGGGCTGAGTTGGGGCCTTTTGCTTTGCTATCCTGCAGACTGAACGATTTCAGGAAAAAAGTCTGACAGTGTAACTATAAGCCATTAATAACAAAATAATTTGGTTTTCACATTCTGGATCAATGAATACAACACTTAGTTTATGATTTTACATTAGCTATTAATGTGTTTTATTGCATCAGGGCTACATCTTACTCCTGTACACAACTTATTAATACTCTGAATAATAATAGGAAGACTAAAACTCAAATGTCAAACACTGTGCCTACATATAATTGTTTGGACAGTTTGTCTGTTAATACAGAGCAGTGAGTCTTCAGAACAGCCCAGAATACTCAGAGACGTGTCAGTCATACTGCTGAGTGCAGCCCGAGATCAACACTGAGCTCGTTGCACTCCTAGAGAGCTCCAGGGCACCTGCGTGCTGCCCCGCTCTCCGTTAGGTGTGATCACACGCTGGTATCTTCTACCACAGCCTGCTGGGAGCATGAGAGCAGGGCGAGCAGGGGTGATTGTGGCAGAAAAAGAAACTCACATTGAGGCCTCTGTGTGCACTGCCTCCCTAAGCCGCTTTGGTCTGCAGCTTTGCACTTTTTCAAAGTGCTGGCTTGCGCCATGGATGCTAAGCTTGCCACTCTGGGGCTGGCAGGCAGTCTAGGGATATACATAGTGAGAGAGAGAGAGAGAGAGAGAGAGAGAGAGAGATGTACAGACATGCTGACGGACAGAGAGGTAGGTATGAAGGGGATGAGAGAACGAAGATCACAAGTACCTCTATTAGCTGAGGGGCATCGGTGTGTCTATGAAACAGTTTGCTCCACACACACATCCATGCAGAATATAGACACACATGCATACGCAGCCTCCTCGTCTTCCAGATCCCCCTCTAGCAAAATCTCCCTAGTGTTCATAATTTGATTTCAGATCCGTAGTTCAGCATTCACTGCGCATATGGGTGAAGAAAACGAGCAGCAGCTCTTGCTCTTTCCCGTGTTCTTGTCTGTCCACAAAGCTAACATTCTCTGATATTCACCCCCCATATCTTCGCTCTGTCCTGATGCTGATGAGATTGAAAAAACAGGCCCGTTCTTATTTTGTCAAGGAGCCGCTCAGTTCCTCCTCTTTATCTTTCTGTTTGCAGCGTACAAGACTGCACCCTCACCCTCTTTTCTCAAAGGATTAGACATGCTGAGTGTTGAGGGCCTTTGCATACAAAACGGCTGGGGATAAGAAGACAGAGACCTTAGTGTGGACTCCGGGGCCAGTGATTGGACACCAAATTTAACAGAAAGTCAAAGACAGGAGACAAATAGGAGACGGCTCCTCATGGGATACGGCTCAAGGAGACTATTCACACTCCGGGTGACAATATGAGCAGATAATTAACAGTGTGAAGTCTGCAGTTTCAACATTTGATCAACAAAGTACACAGAGGCTCCTCAGCAGTTCATATTAATCATGATCAAGGTTACTGAAGCAGCAGTGTGGGAACTTATTTTAGATATTGCTAATAAGGATAATTTGAAAATACATGTTACATGAATAAAGCATCAAATGATTTAATTCATTTATCTTTTATTAATAAAAAATGTTTTTATTGTTGCATTGATTTCAATTGACTAAATGCAACATTTACTTTTTTGCCTCTCTCAGCTTATCTTCTGAAATCAAAGTCACTATTGATTTCCTATTTCTTCTGATAAATTAAAAACTAAATATGTGCATTTGGAGGATCTGATCCATGACTTATGCAATTAGCCCATGAACATCCTTTTATAACACAACATTTATCAAATAAAGTTCAAATGTAATTCTCAAACAACTGAGTGAAACCTTAGACATAAATTTTAATCTTGTTCAGTGCGTAAGGTTGTGTGCCATGGCTCCGCAACGGTGCTGAATCATCTCAAAAAGCCTCTTCCTCCTTTAAACAGATCAATCTTTGGAAAAAGGCTGAGGCCAGACAATATCACAGGCGCGATACCGAGATACTGTGCACACAGCTTCATTTTCCCCCTACGTCTTCACAATGTCACCTGCAGAGGATGCCAGAAAATGGTGGAGGGAAAATAAAAAAAGGCGCTTCAGTTATTCAACTTGCCAGGAGTGGTTGCCCCAAGGTGTTGAATGACTACCACCCAGTGGCCTTAACATCCTCAGTAATGAAAGTATTTGAGAGAACAATTTAAAAAGCTATTCTCTACAAGACTGAAAACAGCTCGGCTTCCCTGTGGTTTGCGTGCAGGGCCGCGAAGGGGGCGGAGGACGGCACTTTAACCCTCCTGAACCTCCACTACAAACAACCGGAAGGACCAGAGACACATGCAAGGCTGCTGCTGATATACTGTTTTTCACCTTTTAACATCCTTTTAACCTCATGTTGACACAGAACCACTTTTTCTCTGGGTGTCAAGCTGGATGTCAGGTCAGCAGATGGCTGCAGGGCTCTATGTTGTTTCCTTTAGAGTTTCTATATGAATGACAGCTGAGGAAAGTGTTAAACTCACAGGTGATACTGTGATACTCCATCTCCTATCCTAACATTCACTGTTGAAGTTAACACTGATACTCAAGAAAGCAAAGAGCAACAAGACTATTTACTGACTGTTATAATGAAATGCATAATTAAATGATAGAAGAGATACAGTAAGCTCATGATCATTACATTTAGGGTTCATTTAATGAGTTAATGCTAATGTTATTTTCTATAGTGTATTTCCAGTCTTTTAAAAAAGCAATGATTATTTTAGAAGGTGTTGGCATGGGTCTAGTTGGTTTGCCTGGTATTCATTTCTCATTTAAATATTTGAAGTTCCTCAGTGGAGGCCCCCCACCGCTTCCACACCAACTGGATTTTAGAGCTACGGGTAACATCCGTTCCACTTATGAAAACATGATTATTTTTCACATATTTCAAAGTCTAACTGTGTGCATACGGGGGCTGTATGAGTTTAGTGCAGCTGGCCTAATCAGTTAATGGTTGACTCCCAGGTTTGGGACATCCTTAATGTGAGTTAGAATGAGTGAGAGAGACAGAGGCTGATGGAGCCATTAGAAATTCAACAGTTTTCTATCTGATTTAAGTTGCACCTTCTCTGTTTTAAAAAAAAATCTGAGGTTCTGTAGTTACCACTCCTGCTCAGATAAAAAGAAGAAAAAAAGAAAACAGTCCCACCTACAGAAAATCTGAGGAAGAAAATTTTCAAATCAACACACTTTTAGATTGACAGGTGTTTTGTTGGTAGTGTTAAAACATTGTGGCAATGAGTGCAAATACACAGCCAAAGATCATGAAAAGGGACACGAATACGACACTTACATCTACATTTAGCTCTGGCGCTAACATTAGATTTCATCAGGCTCAGACGCTGCTGGTGGGAATGCAGCCCAGAAGCATGTTGCTGGCATTTTAGGCTTTGGTGTATGGTTGTGGTTGTGTTTTTCAATGCTCTGCCACATGAGCCTAGTTATTAGTGTGCTGAAGCCATATAAATCACCCGTAAGGGGACATATTACTATCACATACAGTATATACATCCTCTGGATATATGAAGATATTTGTTTATAACATATATGAAATATCCAGAGTAAAATTTGTGTCTGTTCTTACAGCTATGTTTTTATTGTATATGGACATATATGTCATACATGGAAATTCAATATATGTACATATATTACATTTTCATATTCTTATATTCTGATGTTAAGTTTGATATGGACTGTTGGGATTTGAGAGGTGTGCACATCAGCTCCTCTGCCAGCCTTTGTGACCTATACTTACCTTTAACATATAACCGGCGTGTTCATATGTTTTTCAAGGGCTGTAATTCCAGCCTTACTTCACCAGTGAATGTCGTGATTTTCCTGAGTGATTTCTCCACACGCTCTTCAGTACTACCTCTACTAACTTGCTGTATATGTGAGAGTGTTTCTATGAATCAAACCTCTTTGAGATGCACACCTGCAGTGTTTTTCCCTTTACTTCCCCAGGTGCAGCTGAACACCTGTAACAGCAGCATCTACAGGTTCACGTCTGCAAGCCAATTGAATTACCATGAATAAGTAAGCAGCAATTATTGAAGACATGTTTTGGCATGGTATCTAACAGCAGCAGCTGGAGTGACTTGAAATCTGGAGAGAAAGTAGGAGAGTCTCCCACACTGGAGGAGTCTAGAGTCATAGATGAGCACAGTGATACATGTGATAATAATCAGTCCTGTTCTCCTGTTAATTGATATGAGATAAAACAGAGCAAGTTATTGGGCTGAACTAATGAAAAGACTGGAAACGTGGTTCGTAATATGCATGATTTTGACATCAGAATATTATTTTGCATCCTGTAATCTCACCACGCTCCACTTCTTTCTCATATATGGTATTTATTCAGTAGTTCAAAGGGGCAGTTTTATACATACATGCATACATTTCATTGGAATGTGTAAAATGCCAAAATGAATTAGTGTCTTTGTTTTGTTTTTTTTTATTCCACAGACAGTTTCCAATTATCTCTGCTTAATGTGTCACAACAGCTTTCTATTGATTGTTGCTCCAGCCCCCATGCTTAAATCATTCTATTCAGCTCTGGTTTCATCTTTCAAATAATGCCACTCGTCTGTTCAATTCCTCTCTTCAGTCACAAAAAGTCAAAATAGGGAAAGGATAGGTGGGGAAAAAAAAGCAATTTCTTCTATCTTTTTTTTTATCTTTATTGGTGCGCTGTTTGTATCAGATAATGCAATGCTATGGACAAAAACATCCTCTGTGCTGCTCCTCATGTACCACTGTGTTTTTTGTAAAGATTCTTGGCCCAGTATCTTGTGCGTCAAAGGCTTTAAAGCAGCTAAAAAGATTATAGAGCACACTGCCTTGAGCCTCGAGTCTAAACCTCAGTCTGTATACACCAAAAGCACTCAGACAAAGACACTGCCGTTCTAATGATATAACAACAATATGGGATATGGTAGATGTGTATCTGAAGACAAAACTAAAACAGCAATTCAGGATGTGCTGTCCATGTTTTATATGTACAGAATACCCTTAATGAACATGTTAATGTCAGGATTGTGTTGTGGTAGAAAAGATTCAACATGTGAGTAAAATCTGCACCTGCATGGAGCCAAAAGTAAATGTGGTAATAAACATAATCAGCCTAATTTGGACAATCTCATAACAGTGAGGTCATCATGTCCCTTTTGACACAATCCAATCAGCAGTGTTTGAGATATTGCATGTGACACATGGAGGGATGTATGAATGATGGAGCACCTCCCTTGGCTTAATCAGTGTAATTTTGAAAACATAATGGTGAGATCCATCATCCCCGTGTGATTAGAGGTATCTGCAGCAGTATCATGTCTAATTATGAGATGAATGACTGGGTGAACAAACCGAGCGAAAACGGCCCAGCGTCCCCCCGGCCGTGAAATCAGGCAACACATGACCGTGATGACAGGCACATGAACCGCAGAGCAATTTTACAAACGCTTTGCCTCTGTGGAAGTACAAATGGAAGGTCTGACTTCATTACATATGCAGCCGCATGACTCACGCTTGATTCTTCCAAATGATGGCCGTCCTTTATCACAACGAGATTAAACAATTACTGCAGCAACAATGAAATGTATGGACATCTAAGAGGCAATTGTACATTTTCTTGGTAAAAAGAATCTGTCCCTAAAATGTTGGACCACTTGGGGGGGGGGGGGGGGTTACACCTTGACCTTTTAATCCCCATCTCAGCCTCAAAGCTGCTGCTTGTGTGCAATATGTGCTTAGGCAGTGATCCCATTGCTGAATGGCACAGTCTGTGAGCTAGTCTGAGTAGCATAACATTGCTCCCCTTCAAAGCCATATTCACAGCACTGATGCATTTCGGAGGTTGTGCAAACCAGGGAGTGCAACTGCTTTTTATTAGCCATTCCTGCAGGCACAATTTACAGGTCATCCAGACGGTCTGAGGCAAAGAACTGTTATGAGCTCATACAGAACAAATGGAAGGAGGTAATGGCTGCGCAGGCCAGACAGCACACATTTAAACATCATCCTATTTAATGGGAGACGAATTGTTATTTTTATGAAATCTAGAAAGTAATGTTGTTTGTAATTGAACTGCACAGTGTAAACAAAGGGCTGCACCGCCGGGTTAAGGTCAAGAGAGGCTGTTTCAAACCAGCACATTCGGTGCTAAATTTCATACTTCTGCATCAGCAGCTGAGTCGAAGTAGCTTGCAGCAAAAGAAGCCTAATTGTGTGATCAAATCTGTGGCTCAGTGTTATGAGAACAATTGTCTCTTCCTCTTGAAGCGAACACAGTCATTTCCAGCTGCACTTTTACCTTTTCTCTGCCTTTAGAAACCCATTGATCCACTGACTTTCTCCCATAATGCAATTTGAAAAAGAAATTTCCCACACAGCAAGGCTATAATGCTACTATAATCACATCTAGTTCTTCAGGAGGCTTGAACGTGTCTGTGACAATGTCTCCAGAGACAGAAGGCTGAGTAATGTGTTTAAATACTGCCGTCACATTAGCTGCAACCATATATTCCAACACTGGCACATCCCCCTTCCATAAAACATGGCATTCATAAAAGGTAAGATGATGTCACTTTGTGTCTCAGTTGGAAAATCTTTTTATGGTTTTCAGGGAAATCATGGATCGTTAGCTTTGCAGGTTTGTTGTTAATTCCCAAGCGGCAGACGTAGGAAATTAGCAAATCTGATACAAATCAGCTCCCAGGTTTTTATAGAAAATGGAAAATGGAAGTGTAATGGAATTAGATTCAGTGGTTACTGTTGCAGGTGCTTGGTTATAATGAAATGCAGATGATTGTAATATATTCCCTGAGAAAATAATTCATTATTTGTTGCACCTTGAACCACCGCTGCTGTAAATCAGGAATTTTGTTTCCCACTTCTCTTCTTTAGGCAGAACACAGAAAAGAACACGTATGAAAGAGGCCAAATCTGATTGCTCATGGGAATTAACACAGGTAATTTCTCATCTCAACATGGCTCATTTGTGGCTGAATTCATGTGGCGCAGACTGGGTAAGGTAATAAGAAATTATATCTTCAACCCAGAGTCAAAGGCTCCTTCAGAATGGTCTATTAGCAACTCCAAATTGCAATCAGACTGTCGTCAAAATCATCTTTCAGGGAGCTTCAAATGATTTGCCTTCTGCATTGTGTGTAGCTTAGCTGGCACCCAAAACAAAGCGGCTTTTTATGTTGAAAGAATACAAATGCTTTGTCACTCTGTGATTGTTTTTCTCATGCAGCCAATCACTGTGTTTTTATTCTCACATCTCAGCTCCAATGAATGCAAATCACTCAGGACTTTTGAGACCGATTTGTTTACTCTGAAAAAAGTGAAGGACAACATCTGCAAATCGGGATCATTATAATCTCAGCGCTTCTCCTCTGTACAAGGTTCCTTTTAAAATTATGATCTTTCAAAGAACATCAGCTGTGTTCTTTCTTGTCAGTAGTGCTAATCAAAATTGTTTGCATTTGTTTACACTGCCAGTCATCTGTCAAGATCATCTGTTCTGAAGTGTATCTACCTCTCTGACTTAGTGACACTTCATCTTCACTCAAAATAAAACACTGTTGAAATGTTGTGTGGTGGCTTTTTACTCTCTCTGTTTTCATCTTCACTATGTCTCATCAGAAATGTTGCTAGATTAGCATCAATGTGTCTCTTTGTAAGTGATCCATTAAAAATACAGCAGTAATGAAATTAAAACAGTGACACTAACTGAGCGTGGTAACAGTATCGGACATTGATTGGCGGATAGCACCTCACCCCGCTCACTGAAGCTGATGAAAGCGTGTTTGTGTGACATTCAGCATGTCCAACTGAACACATCAGTAGAATCAAATCTGACAGTTGCATTTCTGTAAGAATGGAGAAACGGGCTAATTTAATCATATCCTGTTGTCGACAACAGCCGTCCAAAACTAAGTGATTGATCCTGAGGAAATTTAGGATGGAATTAATTTCCCTCTGTAGCTAAATCAGGATTCCTCAACAAAAACATATTCAGCGCTGAACCGAATCTTATATCTATTTCCATAAAGAATAAAATTTGGTTTTTACTGTCATTATGTTATTTTACTCAGACAAAGCACCGTTATGAGATTATGTGTGACTGAGAAAGGCTGTAATTGAGGCCACGACAGCTGAGTGTGAAACCAAGTCAGACTCTAAATGACTTCCAGAGGCTTTTGTGCTCTTGGAAATGTGGCCACGGCGACTGGAAACAAAGGAAGAAACTCCTATTGTCTGTTGACTGCTGGACAGGAAATTAGATCAGGCATCAAAATCTGCATGTTAGTGTTAATTGTCTCTCCCTACACTCTGATTTTCAGAGGATTAGTGGCCTTGTTACAGATCATATATCCGGCCACTTATTAAATGAGGATTGGACACTGTGGCAGGGTTCCCAGCCTGCTCTGAACATGACAGGGTTGCCTAGGCACCAAGCCAGCAGAGTAATATTGTTTGGTATGAGGACATAGGGAGGGCATGTTTTACCTGCAACATTCAATTTAATTAAATCACCACCCTGGATTCCATCAGACAAACTAGGGTTTATTAGTATTGTTGTGCTTGTTCTCACACTTTATGGAGCAGATAAGTTAAAATGAGGCTGCCTGTTGCCAAGACATTCCCCGAAGGCGAACATGCTGCTCTCTTATCGCGGCTGCGCAATCTGTTAAATTTGCCGAGGGACTGAAAGTTAGAGCTGGAATTTTTTGTTGGCTTTGGTTTTTGATGTGTGAGTACACTTAGAAGTCAGAGGCACTACACTGATCCCTTTTGGACAGTGTTACTTTTGCTACATGAAGCGTCTCTCTGTGTATCAATCTGGTGTATAGTTAGTATCGGCATCAGGACTTTTTATGTGAGGAGTTTGTACATTCCTCCTCGGTTTCGTGCCACCAAGTGAATTACACATCCTCTATACTGTGAGTAACTGTCAGTCCTGTGATAGACTGGCAACTCTCTGTCTAGACTTCTCTCTACTTTCTGAACATTGCATGTTTGGATAGGCTTGAAATTCACTACAGTATAGGTTTAGCTGCCGTGCTGCAAAACTGAACCTGGGTCCCTGCTCGTTAGACTTTTGGGTCACAAATATTTCCATATTGTAAGGACAACCTCCAATGAGAACCTTAAAGTGATAGTTCAAGTTATTTGACGTGGGGTTGTGTGAAGTAGTTATCTACAGTCAGCGTATTACCTGCAGTAGATTCAGATCAGGGGGCTCCCAGTTTGGGGAAGCAGCTGGGAGCACTGGCACAGAAGCTGAGTGATGAGCTGCAGTGGATGGGCCTATCCGCAAAAACGTCTTTTAGCCACTTTAAAAAATGCCCACTTTATTTCATATTTTAAATATTTTCACAGCTTTATATAGCCATCAAACCAGGGAGCTACTGTATTAATGCACACAAATGCTATTGGCTCCTGTCTGACTCAAACAGCTGATCTTTGAAGTGATACAGTGTGCGCTGTAGGTGTGCTAGTGTGTAGTAATACGTTCAATGCTTCACAAAATATAATTCCAAAGGAAAGGGCTGTTTGATGGAAAGATAAAGCGGCGACAATATTCAAAACAAAGCGCACAGTTAAACTGATATTGTTTTTTTTTCTGTGGGCATTTTTTTTTAAAACGGCTAAAACACGTTTTTGCAGATGGCCCCGTTCACAGCAGCTCATCACTCAGCCTCTGTGCCAGTGCTCCCAGCTGCTTCTCCAAACTGGGAGCACGCTGATCTGAATCTACTGCAGGTAATACACCGACTACAGATAACTACTTCACACAACCCCACGTCAAACAACCCGAACTATCGCTTCAAGCCTTGGCTCTATCATCCATAGCCTGCTGCTCGTTCACCACCTGCTCACAGAGATGTTGTTTTCAGGACAGATATTGTGGCGTTGGGTAAGTATGTTGTTCCTTCCATGCCACCCATCACACACTGAGCCTGAGACTCTGCAGCAGTGGGCGAGACTGTTGACTCAGATTGACACATGCAACACCCATGCACCTGTCTGGAATTAAACCTGTGTCTCTGAATATTTGTCTGTGATCTGTGAGAAGGTCTTTTCTTTATTAAGTGGCAACCTCCTACAGTAGCCCTGGGCCATGGATCTGTCTTCCTTAACCTACCAGTTGTACATCACATGTTCACCACCAGGTATTGCTTTCAAGAAGCAAACCAGGGATTTGGGCACACGTAAGAATTCTGTCCCTGTGGCATTTATACTGCCCAGACACAGGGGTTATCTCTGCAAGAAATTGAGCCTGGGGATAAGTTAACTTGGACTGTGTGTCTATCTCCTGTACCCTCTACTTGAGCACAACCCATTCACCAAAATGTATTTGATTCCCTCTCTCTCTTCCAATTGCACCTTATGATGGGAGCCTCATCCTTTTGACAATCACCAACAATTCCCTTCCTGACAGATTTAGAGTTTGGAGAGTGGCTGTCAGCTCCATTACACTGAATCCTCCATTTTTCCTTTAGAACTTGCCTCTGCTTCCACATGATATTTGTGATCATTTCATCATAATTTATCAACAGGTCAACAGCTTTATGTATTTGTTTGTCACCTTGGACTCAAAAAAGAACATTTCTTTCTTTTCTGGGGAAACAGCACTGTTAGATCTTCAGCTACTGCAGTTCATCCACAGCCATGTAAAAATATACTTTGTTGCAATCTTCGTACGTCCAGGAAAAAAAAAAAAGAAGAAGATGGCAGCACATCTTCTTTAAAGAATAAATAATGGAAGGACATTAAAATGAGAGAGAGTCATCAGTGACAAAGCCACTGGAAGTTACTTCAGGCACTGAACTTGGGCAGATATATTTGAGCTACTCGAGAAGCTCTCCCCTCAACCACACAGCATGCATCGGACAGAAACGTGGCGCTGCCTCCCGCCCTGCGGGTGCTGCTTGCACTCAGATTGTCCAGCTTCTTTCAGCTTATTTGGAGGTAGACATTACAGTGTAGTGTGCTGCTTGGCAACAACCATCATTTTGCGTATATATAGCTAACTCCTAGGTTTATGTATATAAGTGCATTAAATGTTCCTTTTGGAATACATGTACAATTTTATGGATGGTGACAGTGCCTGTGAATGCAGCATTGTCAGGAGCTGAACACAGGTCCACATGGTCAAACAAGGGTGCACTTTGTGGGGGTCGCTCTGGCACTCACACCAAAAGGTGCCCGCTGTGAAACCAATATGCACACCACTGGTTTAATAAATGGATGCACTGGTTTCATCAACTGGTGTTCCTGGACATGAATGTGGGGCTGTTTGCCACTTTACTCCCAGAGGTGTTTCATTACAGTGAGGGAAGTCTCAGATGACTGCTGAGAGCTTTGATGCTGGCCTCTCAATGCACAGTGTATTTCCTCACCAAGGAGGGAAGAGTAGTAGAATAGTAGTAGTAGTAATCACAGAGCAGGAAGCATGTTGAAGAGGACAGGAAATAAGAAGCACAAGAACAAATTTCCATCCTCCTTTCTTGAGGTTCTCTCACATTCTGTTGTCTTTGACGGCACAGACACAGAGTCTCTCCCAGCGACTAAAGCTCTGCGATTTAAGAAATATAACAAGGTATGATATTATTATTAGAGCACAGTGAAGACATCTGCCTGACTTTTGGCCAGTCTGCTCCTTAAGCAACAAGTCTTTGTGCCAGAAGCACTGACAATCAGTGCTTTCTCTACAGTCAACCCTTGCATGTCCGCGTGAGGCCGTACCTGTGCTGCCTCATTACAATCTCGGTCTCAAATTAATTATTATAGTAGTGATCCACATACGATGCACACTGGCCCCACGGAAATATTCCCACTGGGCTTCATTACCTTTGAAAACCACAGCTAGGAACATGAGGAAAGCAATAGATATTTCATGATAGCCATCATTACAAACGTCTGTCAGAATTATTCAGATTTTACCAGGGGGTACTTTGAGATTTAAATGTTACTTGACGATTACCAACTGTGTAAGATGGCGCACACATCTGGGCTTCCTGATTCTCGACCTATTCAAAGTGAAGTGATGCTGCTGCTGCTGCTGTCCAGGTAGCATGAAATATTACTGAGGTCTGCTGCTGAATGTTGTGCATCTGCCAGATGGCTTTTATGACGAAACCGTTATGTTTTGCCCTGAGTTTTCAGATGACCCTGACCAAATACACTCAAAGTTCCTCTGCAAAGATGAGGGGAGGAGGGGGCGCTGGGATTTTGTGGTTGGATTTCATGCCCCAGTGGGCACGGATCCTTAAGCTTACAGCTACGCGTATGTGAAGGCACATGGCATGATCACTTCATGTTCCCCCGTGACTCAGCACAAAATGTGGAGATAAACAGAGGGCTTCATCTGGAGGAGTTTCCAGAGAGGAGCAGCAGCACAGAGCAGAGCAGGTCAGCAAACTGAGTGACTGTCAGTGGTGGTGAAACAATCCATCGAGCATGTCAAATCTAACACATCAGGCACACTTATACATATAGTGACTGACTTTGTAAGAAATGCATCTGAATTTACTCCAACTTGACTCTGCACAAATAACTACTCCCTCCAGGGCCTTTTGGGGTTTATTTCACACGAGTGCATGAAAAGACATCTTAATCCAGTTCCTTCAGGAATCTTCTGGATTTCACCACAGTGCTATCAACAAATAATGACTCATACCAGAGAGCTTACATCATTATGCATAACAAATGATGCTCCCGCACTTACTGCTACAGTTGGCTTTTTTCTTACCCTGCACTGTTTATCACCAGCTTCCAGCTTGTGTCATACATTAGAAATCTTTACTCCCCTTGCACCAGCTGTAAGTGAGACAGAGCATCCGAGAGAGCGACCAATAGGAAACATATCATGGCATCTGTATTGATAATCAGACCAAGTGGGGTTTATTGATACGTATTGTTCTCCTAGTTTCTAGAGTGCAGCAGTGACGACTAATTCCCCCTTCTGAATAGAGGCCCCTAGAACGCGTTTGCTCTCCTAATTAGGAGGCAGATAAGCAAGTGGCTGCTGATGTTCAGGGTATTCTGTGAGCACCTGTCTATCTAGAGATCTCCAGACAGCACTGGTACAATGGCTGGTTTAACAGCTATTTAACGCTGCAATCACTACACACCCCAGACGCCAATAAAAGACACTGCATTTAGTTTGAAATCGACTGAAATCATCGGCTTTTGGAAATGGTGAAACGAGAACGAGGAAACTAGGGGAAATAACATTAAGGGGAATGGGCAGTCAACTCCTCCTCCGTCATTTTATTGCCTTTTGAGAGAGATACAGTCATCAGAGACAAAGAAGGGGCACGCAAGGTGATGGGATTTGAACTCATGCTGCTGTGATCAAGGTAAACATGCCAGGTCTCATTTAAAGCTATAATGTTTAAAACAACGGGTTTTCATTGAAAGTATTGTGAACTTCTTTTTTGCGCTAAGAATAGACACTTTAAAAATATTGCTACTGTTTTGTTTTCACTTTAAAGTTCTGCCATAATTAATAAATAAAAAGCACGATCAATCAAGGATTAATACATTTAACCGGTGGTTCCCAATCTGTGCACCACAAAGGTATTGTAATCAAAAAAAAAAAAAAGAGACAAGACGTAATTATATAAAAAGAAGAAATATATAAATATTGTTTTTAAATGTTTTAAAACTAAATGATTCTCATTTTATTTCTTCTCATATTAAGGCCTATCACTGTGATAAACCAATGATAGGAACTTCTATATTCACCGGCCAGACCACAGGAAGAAATTAGAGGAAAGAGAGTCAAGAGAGAGGAAATGACAAGTGATCTCTCCCCATCAAACAAAAAATGAAAATTCAGCTCCCCCTGCTTTCAGGTCAATACTGAATGTTTGATCGTTACCATTAAAATATAAAGTGCTCCGTGAACGTATTATTTGGCCTCCATATTGTTACGGGGTCGGATGTGTGCTGCAAATATTTTTGAGATTTTCAAGTGGGGAAAATGCTGGGAACCATAATAATATAAGTATATAGTGTTTAAGACAATAAAAGTACACAGAAGAAAAAGGGATTTCATTTACCAGCATAAATGAATGCTTCTCTGAAAACTGATTTTTCACATTTCCTCTTATTACCACTACACAACTGAGCATTAAGCTCATTCTTCACTTTGGAAATTGTACTTTGACAAAATATTCTTAGATCTACAAATTCGCTTTTCCTGGAGCTTTAAACCACAACTTGCGGTGTTCATTCCACCTGTTATCAAATAACCAAACTTCAATACTTTGGCCATAACACATGAGCAGACACAGCCATGAGATATTCATCATGGTTGTTGGTCTGTATACTCTTCAACAGGTCAGGTCGCTCTGTAGGAACACTATAGGGTAAAATATTACAAACTAATAAGGTGGACTGGACGCTCTAACAGTATATGGATAAAATATTTGATTTGTAATTTACAGTACGGTTGAAGCTTATGAGTCGGGAGGATAAATGTTGCATGAGGTGTTCATTTGTTGGAACCATTAATGTGGAGAGCAGGAGACAACTGTAACTTTCTGGCAGAGCGAGAACATTTACAGCTATTGGCAGGCTGCAGCGAACACCGTATCTCTCCCCAGGGTGTCTGCCTGGTAATCCTTCCAACGCATCTCCGTACCTGTGACACAGGGTGACTGATTGTTCCAAGCTGCAGAGCAGTGTGCATCTGCCAGAAGCCAATTTAAATACATTTCTTAATTAGCTGGACATGAGCCTTTGGGAATCAATAATCAGATGTGCGTGACACTTCTTTAAATACTAATTTCAAATGTGACACGCACACACCCTCACTGTGGCACACTGCACATATCGGAAACTTATATTATTTGCCTCGTGGCACTGACTCAATCTCAGCCTGTACTCTAAGTAAGTCGAGGTATTCTGTGCATGACCAGGTGTTTGAAACACTCTTCATAGGTCATAGAGATATTTTAGCACCTTACATTCACGCATGCTAATCAAGCAGAGGCCACAAAACATCAGAGTAAGTCAATTATTCATGTTCTTCACACAGCTGCCCCGAACACAGAAAGGAGTACAAGTGTTTTCTGGCATGAACTTACAATTTAGCTGAGACACAAAGCCAAACATAGGCTCATTACACTGGCATATAATTCACCTTAAGAGTTTATATTCCTCTCACAGATGAGCTGCGGCAATTCACATGCGTGAACGAAGCGGTGGCCAGCCAACGAAAGCCTGTAAGCAGTCACAGAGACGTTGCTTGCACCTACTGAGTTGACTGAGTCGACCAGGCTCTACGCTGTGCGCTCAGGCAGTATTTGTGGAACTGTCAACAGCAGAGACCTCCTTTCTGAGCCGTCAATCAGTTCAGTCCTCCTCCCCCCAGCTGTTGGGAGACATTATAGTCAGTCTAAAGTTCATCTTTCCTTATAGTTATAGAGTTACAGAGTAGAGTGACTATTGGTTTGAACTAGCTGTCTTTATTACCCGTCTCTAAGTCCTGCCACACTTCGCAGTAGGTTTCGTTCTTGCTGCATGTGTCTAGCTGGTAGAAATCAGCACCTTTGTCTGGCTCTATCTCTGCATCCATCTCAAAAAGTGCAAATTACACATATAGTATATGAGCCTATACTGCTGTGGCTGGCAACAATGAGTGAACATGTCTGTGATGTGTAAACTCACACAGCTGAAACTCTCATCTATTATATCATTCTATACTGTCCACAGAGGTAAAGCAGGTTGATCCCTTACTCCGCTTGTCCATAAGTGTCCTCGGGCAAGATAATGAATCCCAAGTTACTCGTGATGGCACATGGGGCGCCAGTTAGTTGGTATCTGAAGAGACTGTGTATTTTTCATCTTTCCCAAAAGTACAAGAGCAACGATTTGAAGAATGGATTTAACAGTGTATTTTATCAGCTATAATCTTAGCCACTAACATTATCATAAACAATCATAACATAACATTACTGCCAAGGCCAAACATCAGCATCATTCATCATTAGCTAATTAACTAGGGTTATAGGTGACATTAGAAATGGCACCATCGACCCTGAAACATTAACTCAGCTTCAGGTGGAGTTTTCAGCCAACTCACAGCAATGTTTATTAGCTTAGTTAGCTAAAGTTAATAAAAACTGCCAAGTGTCACTTGTGTCTCAAACACTTAGGAATGTCAAGTGGTCAATCTGCTGACATATTCATATTCATTCATTCACATGTTCACTTTACAATAATAATGGTAATATTATTATTACTAAGAAGTGAATATGAACAGTCCTAGATATGAAAGCTTTTAAGGTGAAGTGGCAGGATGAAGTGAAGGGGTCAATTAGCACTGAAATAATCTATTAGTAGCCAAAGCTGGCCAACGCACAATGATCACAAGAAAATAAATACATACAGTCTATTTCTGTCATTAATTTTAAATTGAAACAGTTATTCCTATTTCGTTGCGACTTTTGGTCAACTTTCTTCTCTTGTTCCTGGCAGAGGGAGATAGCAGTAGTGGACATTTTATTTATTGTCCAAGTGACAGCCACGAATGCTCAGATTAAACAGATCGATATTCTGTCCCTTGAGGATATTGTGAGGGTTGATATTTCAGAGCAGCGCTTTTACTTTTACAACTTTTGCTTTCTTGTGGATTACTGTTATCAAATGGACACAGATGGGGATACTGTACTGTATACATGCATACAGCCATGCTGTGGGTAAGCATACACATCTCTGCATGTCTATGGATCAATACATGGAGATCACACAGCTTGTGCACAAAAACAAGCACAAACAGCCCTGCTGCTGCACTGTATCACAGGGCTGCCCCCGATATCACATATGAATGTCAGAGAGTAAATGAAACAGTACATCTGTTGTCAGGATTAGCGTGTCTCTTGACAGCAGGTGAAGACAGGGAGATGAAGCGATGAAACCTGTCTGTGACTGTCCAATGCTCACAGCAGCAACATAATGGATTTATCATGGCCTACAGCTGGGGTTTACCTTTTTCTCTTTGCACCTTGAAAACTCTTCTCGACGAAAGCCGGGCATCCTCCCAAAACACGCTTCTTGTTTTTGTTGCTGGTTTGTGATTTAGTTCAATAACCAGAGGGAATGAAAGAAAAGGTATCTTATCATAAACTAATTAAGAACTAGCTCAGGACACAGGGAGCGCCTGACAGAGTGCCATCCGTTTTAATCAGACACGCGGCTCCACTATAAAGACATCACCTCAGCAGATGTCCCACTTATTGAAGGAGAAGGAGGGAGTCTGAGAAGATGACAGGTGTTATTTATTTTTTCTCAAACCCCACATTTCAAATAGGTTTTTGCCTCTTTGGCAGTGGCAATTCTCTGAGATAAGGGTGGGGGGTGGTTTTGCATGGGTGTGCATGGGTTTGTGAGCAGGATTAGTTTTTTATTTCTTTATTTTTTATTTTTTTTTAGCTGAACGGGAGGAAAATGAGACAAGGTGGCACAGTGATAAGAAAGACACCTTTAGCGTGAGCTTGCAAACAAAAATGATGTGTTTTTTGGGGGAGAAGTTGTATTAGAAATTTAATTACTGAGTGTAAAAAAAATAAATCCACCATGAGCGTTGAGGATGCCTAATATTTTGGATCGTTTAACTGTCATTTCTTTACTGTTCAGTGGCTCTGGCTGCCACTGTGAGGATGTTTTGAATAAATTTAATTTAGTATGTAGAAAATAGGAGATGAATTAGGCTGTTTAATTTATGAGTGGTTTCCTGGTTGAGCATTACTGGCCCATAAATCTGCATTTAATTGAATTAAGCTAAGCTAACTTCAGGTCATATCATATCATGGAGTGTCGTTGGACCTCTGCGGCACCAGCTGGAGAACGAGATGGAGAACGCTGCAGCACTGACTGAAATGTACAGTGGAGCAAAACATCAGCCACAAGCACATCCCTCATCTGTTTTTATCACACCACAGTCGATCACATTATCATAGAAAATTTCATCCTACTCAATGGTGGATGGTCCATCACATCACAGGCAAATTTCTGCTCATAAAATCTGGCCTTCGGGCAGAACTGTGTGAACCTCAGCCTGTGCTTCGGAAGGAAAACACAAAGCTTTCATTACATTCAATCTTTTTTTTTTTTTTTTCTTTCATGTCTGTTTCAGTGACATATTTCTCACTTCTGGTTTTTCTTTTCAGCAAAAACAAAGCCGTTGCATGCATCCCTCTCTCAGCCCTCTGACATGGTCACATTCACATTTTCTGTAGCGGCACCATGATGAATAGCCTCATTTGTAAGACAGTCATAATAATCCATAGGCTCCATACATTTGCTTTTCATAATTAATGTTTTGAGGCTGGAAATGTTATAATACATGCTCACACATGCTAATCCTCTGTGTAATGTTTGGCAAGAAGTCACCATATATTCACCTGCTGTTATTTACACAGCTCTTAAGACTCAAGACTACTCTGATTACTGATGCAGGGACAGATTAGACTGTTGCAATATTCACGTCTATGAAAATGTATAGCTCGCTCCTGAAATATTTTTGACTGTGTTCCGAACCCATTTCCCGCTAACGCCTTTCTCCTAATTAGATCCGGAGGTCTATTTTTTTCCCCTCTCATCTAGATCTGTTCTGTGCCCACACACACACACACACACACACACACACACATACACACCTCCTCTCACGGTAGATTCAGAGCGGAGTTGAGATGAAGGCAACAGAGCTAATTGCATTAGCATCAATTTACTGGTGCAGCAGAGTGCAGCTGTGCAATCCAGTGATGTATGGCCCCTGCTAGCAGTCCAAAAAAAAAAAACTAATGTGTGTACATATGATAGAGGGTGTGTATTAGCCTCTACACAGAGGAGCAAAAGGGATCCTAAAACGCACATTTTCAGACTGATTATGATTATCACAATAATTTCATTAAACCATTTACATGCATCACAGAAACTGCCGTTAATATTTCAATTTCCACACACTGCTGCTACAGTGATTTCTGATAGAGCGCATTGTCATGATTCTTCTTCAACACCAGCTACGAGTAACATAAATAATTTCTTCTCTGCCACCAGCCGCGGTCATATTGCTCCCCGCTGTATCTCACTTTCTCACAATCCATCTCGAGGCGAGACTCAAGACCTGAAGGCCGGATGTAAACAAAGTAATGTGACAGTGCTCTGCGTGCCGCAGTGGCGACGGATACCAGGATCTTCATTTTAATCATACAGTGGAGTCAGTGTGTTCTCAGAACTTAGCTAACATTATCATAGTCAAATGAAGATGAAAGTGTTGGACTCTGTGTGAGCTGCTGCCCGACTGTGGGACTTTTAAATGAAAACAGGATTAATGGATCAGTCAGAAAGCAGACTGGAGATTGGATTGCTGGTCAATTTACAAGGAATTCAACCTGCCATCAACTTGAAAAGTCGCTCTATTTGCTTCAGTGCTCATGCTGATTTTTTTTGTATTTGAAATGATCATAAACATAATATCACATCAGCATAATGAGTTAGCGTAGCTTCTGTGTCTGACAAACATAGATTTATTTCAGAGTGTACCTTCTTTATGCCACTGTTCTCTAAAATATTTGTTCCTGTAGTCTCTTCAGTACATCTTGTAGATCAGAGAAAGGCTTTGAACAGTTCTGACTTTGTTCACAGCTGTAGGGTAAGTAATGAGCATCTTCCCCGCTGCTGATGGCCCAGTGTGGAGACTGAGGCACTGTACTTACACATAACATTTAAAAGGGATTGCATTAATAATTTGATACTTAAGAGAACAATGTGTTTTTTTTAAAATCCAATACACCTGTGTGATAGTAGGAGTTACATTTCTACCTGGACCACCTACATCAATAGAATAGTAGAAAAGTACTTAGTTGTAATGCTGCATAAATTTTGAAGGTCATCACAACTTTTACTTTTGATGCTTTTGATTTTTGACGCTGGTATTTGTACTGGTACTTCTAAGCAGAATATGAAATTCCTCATGTAGTCACTACTAATGGCACGCAAACTTCCCTCACAGCTAACATTAAAGCAGCTAGTTGCTAACTCTGTCTATCTGCCTTCTTGTGCTCGGATGGTGGCGTACAGGGAGGTTATCAGAGCTTTTTTAGTACTGGAAATTCTCCAGTCTGCTGCTGCTGTAAACACCATTGATGAGACCAGTGACAAACAGAAACAAAACAGTAGGCTAATGTTGTTGGGCCATAAAACAGAAAACAAAAAGCTCAAAGATGCTAAAAAGCTTTGTAATAGAGTAGAGTTAGATGATAATTCTCTGTGGGTTCGTCACTACAGACCATAGGTGGAAATCCCAGAGAGGACAGGGGGGACATTCCCCCCTCAGTATATCAATGTTTGACCTAACTATATTAATTTAAGTAAAATAATAATAATATGTACTGAAAGCATGTGTGAAAATTATGAATACAAAACAATGCGTGTTTAAGTTTCAAATGATTTCACTGCTTGCTACCTCGCTCCCATACACATTAGACCGGTACGAGTGGTTGTGGCTCAGAGAAAAGGAAAACGGACATAAGCAAAACGCCAATTAATCCCCCAGTAATATTAAAGGCAATGTGATGAAATCTTCACAAGAAAGGAAAGAAGTGCTTATGGAAATGTTAACATGCTGGTGTCATTAGGCAAAGGAGGCAGGGAGACTGAGGACAGACGGGCGGTCTGGAGTCTCAGGTAAAGTTTGTTAAGCTTTTGTTTATCACTATTTATTTTTATCACTAATATGTGTTTCCACTATTTACATTTTGTACAAGTACACGGCAACGATCCAGAACAGTGTTCTGACACCTTTGATTACTAAGACTACAGACCACACCTTTTACATTACACATGTTCATTTGATTTATTGTTAAAATAAGTCAGTAAACTTGTTGACTGTTCACACATCGGCTGAGTTTAGCTCACCACTCTACAGGAAATGAATGCACTGCCAGGGACTTGATGATATTGCTCATAGTGAAATGCATGGACTTTAAGTGAAGTAATAATAATCTTTATAATACACCACATTCTGTCCATAGTATTATAGGACAGCTGAGGTACACCTTGAAAAGACTTCACTATACACCATGTTGAGTGACTGTCAGCATAATCTCAGAACTGAGAAAATGAAATTTGGAACAGCTCTAATGCTAAATGCCGCGTCATCTTAAATGATATGAGGCCAACTCTGACAGTTTTGTGTGGGAGGTAAAATTCACTTGAAATATGATTAAGACTGTTTCCCCAACATAGAATTTAAAAGGGCCAAAGAACAAAAGATGTGCACAATTAAAATCCTTGCTGCATCCTTACCTACCTAAAATAACATAATTACAGATGTAATCATTTCTGAGCATCAAAGCTTAATGTTTGCAAAATATCCATATGTGTACTTTGAACCGATGCTTAAACTAGAATGATCTTCACATGGAGTAGTGGCACTTGGGATTTTTTTTTACTCATGATTACCTGTACATATCATATTATCAATTCTACAGTCATACATACATTATTATACATGTTACATCTGTAAATGAATTTCACTCTACTTCATTTTTTCCCGTATGTTTTCATACAGAAAAGGATTTCACATGGATAGTACGGTAGGCAAACTGCTGTGAAGCCACTGGTTAAGAATAGTGGCATCTTAAATACATATAGGAAATATATCTTCACACTAACTGACTCACAGGTTTTTACTGAACATCTTGCTCTTCATGAGCTTTCTTCCTTTATTTCTCCCTGTTCAATCTTTTATTTAATTTTATTTCTGACTGCAAAAAAACATGTAGTTGTGTTGTGGTGGAGGCAGAAATCTCAAGGCCAGATTTTTCAAATTGTCTACGTCTCTATATCAAGAGTGAGGTTACCATACAGTAAATGTCATCTATAAGGTGATATATTATTACATATACATCCATTGGATGTATGAAGAGTTTATAATATATGTGAAATACCCATAGTAAAATATGCATTTGTACATATATTTGAAATATCTATGATGAAGTTATATATGGTATAACATATTGCAACCATATATGTTAATGATATATTTATCTTATATATGCAAGTTTATAAAAAAAATCATACATATTCAGATTCTATGCCTCTATGCTTATATATGCTTATGTTTTTCTTATTCATTTCTCATTCATTTTAAACATGTCTATGTTCCCATTCTGGGACATGGGTCTCAGACTGTTGGACCCTACTGTATATATTATCAACAGATATTGACAGGCTTTGGGATGGATATATATTTACATATAGTATGTCTACAATATAAACATACATACATATTTGTATTTCATATATAATTTTTTACATGTTTTTATTTTATGTACATATATTTCATATATGAAAATTCAATATATGTACATATTTTTAATCCGCGTACGGGTTTAACAGGTGAGTTGACTGACAGGTAACCCCAAGAACCTGGCACATTTCTATAAGGACACTTTACCATCCCTGACAGTGCTGTGAAGAACTATGAGTCATTAATGTGGCTCTGTGTCTACAATTCACTGGCTTCAAGGAACCTGCACAGAGTTGCTTCAAATACCACGTCACATCCTCTTAACATTAGGGATTTGCAGCACGTATACGTACCCATATGTCCCACCACAACACACAGAGGAAATGCCAGCCTAAAAGAGAATCTCCTTTGACTGCGTTTTCACAGAACAAGCATGTATGTTGGTGTACGTGTACGTTTGTGTGTACTCCACTGCCACTTTTCGTCATATCAGTTTCCCTGTGTTGTGCAGGATCAAACGTCATGCCAGGTTCTTTTCGCTCCCCTCCAGTCACACAGAGCAGGAAATGAGGAAATTGAAGATAAATCCTATCAAGAATAATTATTTCCTATCTCGCTGGTTGTGCTCAACCTGTTTGAGCGCTGATAACACATTTAATAACCCTGCCTTGCTACTAATTTGTGTTGAAATGGTGTTTGAATTCTCCAAAAGGTCAAAATGATAAAAATACCAAAAGTCATCCAGAATGGTTGAAGGAGCTTGTTACAAGGAGTGTCATGCGGGCTGCTATTGACAGAAGAAAAGATGTTGGTTTTATGTTACAATTACAGCTAAATGTTATCTTCTTCTTTGAATTTGCTGTTTCAGGTAAAATATCCCAAATGACAATCATCTTTAGACCCACTGTCAAAGGCCGGTTATGTCTTCAACATCCAAAAACAGAAGGAAATAAACTTCAGAGACTGAAATCCACAAGTAACTGGTGTCCAAAATAGACAAGATTCGCTGAACTCGAGCCGCTGAGGTGTCCTGAGCTTTCATCTATCCAAGCATACCCCTCCGCTCCCTGTGCACACATCATGCTGCTCAACTAAGCTGCTCCCACCTACACAGTTGTCAAAAAATAAAATCATTACGCCTGTTCATTGTTTCCTCTCCACACCACTGAACTACTCTGTGACACTGATAAAGTTAGCTCCCAGAATGTTTTCACCCACAGCAATCTATAACAGAACTGCACACCTCATTTGTATATAAATTTTCACAGGTATAGTGATATTTGTTTGAGCACCACCTCAGAGGTGATGTAACCAGTGTTGCTATGGTGACAGATTTAAACACATTAGACCACATGATCAACTTTTAGACTGACTTTATGAATAGTTTTATCCTGGTGAGAATATTACGCAGTTGTCAGTAAAACTTGTAGCTAAGTATCACTGTAAGTCCAGACTAAAAAAAAAGGGCGAGAATGTCAAAGTAACCGGAAGTAATTCAGTGGGCGTCAGGAACAGCTGAAGTCCAGGCAACTTTATGGTGATGAGTAGGGGTGTAAATCATCAGTCTCATCACGATACGATATTATATCGTTTCTTTGGACGATACAATATTTGCTGATAACACAAAGTCTGCCATGATGTGATTTTGATTTGATTTGGTTCGGGGGCCTGCGATTGATTAAAAAAAAAAAAAAAAAAAAGCTACTAAAATATGATTTAACAATTTTATTGCTGAACTCAGTCATCCAGACATTTGAATAAAAAAATTCTTTCCTTTTTTAAAAAGGGAAAAAGGACTGTCTGCTTCTGCTTTAAACAACAGATTTAACCTTAACTCATTCGTCTTTGTCAGTTGGAATTCAGTAATAATAACCAAGGTCATCACTTTACCTTAGAGTGCAAATACAGTATACAATACAATATACATTCTTCCTGCAACATTATATCCACTAAATCTTTGGATATACATTTTTCTAATCCACATCAAAATAAGAAATTTCAGCTTCTGAACAAAGCAAACAAACACACAAAGCAAGATGTTAGAACAAAGCAAATGTAAACAATTTCACATGTTCTTTAGTCTATATTGCACAACAGGGTACAATAAAGTAAGTAACAAATAGTTTGATGACAGTTCATTGGTTTGTTTTCTTCCTTGAGAGGTTTTTCTTCAAAAAATACAACTGATCGACATCGCCATTTCAAGTTGGGGCTGGCGATGAGCAGGCGGCACCAGAGTCTACGTTAGCGCTAACATTAGCCTGCGGGTCAATGCGCTGTTTCTTTTTTAAGTGCCCAGATTCATTGTGTTTCCTGAGTATTTTATCTCGGCATGGCATTGTTTGCATACCACGTGTATTATGACTGTTGAACTGTCTTTACCTCAAAATCCAGAAATGTTTCCACAATTCAGCGGCAACAAATTGGAATGTAGCAGTGCTCCGATAAACAACTAGAGAACACAACTGTGAAAACTTTTGTTCCCATCAAACATTTGTTACCGAGAAAAATGGAGGAAATTTTTATAACTGTGGCAGCATCATTTATGATGGATACGAGGTGTCTGACATTGTAGGAGTCCAAGGTGAGTTGGTGAAGTGTGGTCCATAATATATTTTGTGAAAACAGGAGGGAATTGCATGCTAACTGGCATGCACATCAGGATTCTGAACAAACTTGCTAGCTGTCTATTTCATTAAGGTCATTTCTGTCAGAGCAGCCATGAACTTCAACAGCATCCTTGAACAGGCAGCCAGAGCAATATCTCACTGCTTTCAGTCTGAACGTACACTTACACCATGGATTTACAGGCAGCTGACAAATTAAAAGGAAAGACTGACATAAAGTGTCTCAGTAAGGTGTTGGGTCACCACGTGCTGCCAGATCAGCTTCAGTGCTCCTTGGCATTGACTCGACATGTGTCTGGAGAGTCTACTGGAGGGATGAACACCATTCTCGGTGGTGGTGAAGAGCACTGGTCACACGTTGGTCCTACATCTCCTACAGGTTTTCTATTAGGTTGAGATATGGTGACCGTGAAGGCCATGACACACGACTCACATCATTTTCATACTCATCAGTACTCATCATTGAGTGACCCCTCATGCTCTATGGATGGGGGCACTGTCATCCTGTTTCTCCACTCCTTTGTGAAGTTTTTCCTTTACTTTGTCACCCATCTCCCATAGCTTGTAATTAGCGCAGCAATACAGGCAAATGAACACATGTAGTTCGTGTTTTGAATTATTTCATTTATTTACTTGTGCCGAACAAATGAAGCCACATTGGAAACATCCATTCTGACTAAGAGTTGCAGTGCAGGCAGAGGTCAAGGTCAAGTTCAAGGTCAAGGCTGGGCTATGAAAACATAGCCAAACAGTTCTTTCATTTCTAGCAGCACTGTGACTGTGGCTGTGGCTGCAGCACAAGCTTTCCAGGTTTAATAGGCTGGCTTTGTAATGTTTCTTTTCAAATGCATCACAAATAAAGAAACCATCAGAAGAGAGAATAATGACTGAAAGGATGTTTTGCCGCCTTTTCATCTTCACTAGTTAAAAAAAGCTGGGTAAAAAAAATCATTTGGTTCACTGTGTTCACACGCTCAAAGGTTATCAGCACCAGCAACTTTTAAGGTGGAATGTTTTCTCACAGCATGAGTTGACGTAAATCAACCAAAAGATATAAAGATGTGTAAATGTAAAAATGTTTTTAGTGGCTCTCTTGTATGACATATACGCTTTAGTGAGTGGATCTTTGAGCGACCATTGAAAGGAGCTGAGAATTTATTCAGACTACATTAAAATATTAATATATTTGTTTTGTTTTTTTTCAGACATATTTATAACACAACAAATTCTTCAACAAATTTGGGTGAAGTTGCACCTGATTTGCATTTTATCTATTTACACATTTCAAATATTTTGAATGAAAACGGCCAATAGAAGAGCTCTGTTTTTCTTTTCAGAGACTACAACTTTATTCTCATTGTTCAATTTGCCTTAAAAGACTGCTGAGCTGCAGCTGATAGTTTGACGAAACGTGAAGAGGGACGACATGCTGAACAGCATGCTGTGTGTACGTGGTGGGCTTTGTGCAGTCTCTGGAGTCTGCTCTGTGCTTGCTAAAGCTGGCATGACCTTTAAACATCATTAACATTAACTTGGGCTCTGCTGTACCTGCATTTGTAATTGTGGGCAGCACAACCATTCACACACACACACTTGCCTGAATGATCTGCAAATGACGGGGAGGTTTACAAACACAGCTTACAACCAGGTCTCCTACACACACACACACACACACACACACACACACACTGAGACACAAATCTTTTTCTCAGTAAGGGGCCAAATCGATACCAAATACACCACACCGATTCTACTTGCAAGGCTTTGATGTCAATGCTCTCTGGAGAGGAGAACATTTCTGTTCCATCTTTAATGCTCGGACACACACACACACACACACACACACAAACAAATGCTTACAAATGATGCAAACACACAAAACACCAGAGGCACATGTGCACACACTCATGAAACCCAGGTTCTGATTGCTTCTGATTTAACAGGCCTGCATTTACTCCCCATCATCATTACTGAGCAAACTGCTCCAAATTAAAACAGCCAATCTCGAAGTGAGAAAGGCGTCTCACTTTAACCACGGCCATATTTTCTAACAGGTAGGTGTAGGGATTTGGCGGGATGTGTTTGTGTGTGTGTGTGTGTGTGTGTGTGTGTGTGTGTGTGTGTGTGTGTAAGCATGGCAGAGATATCCTCAAAGCTAAGTACCTATACACAACAGAACAAACTGTGTCTTTTTGAAAGGTGATGCTCCATGTTGCACTAAAACAATGACTGTACAGTAGTTATCATAAAGAAAACCACGGCCTCTACATGGTACTGGACACAGTCAACACACTGGAAATGTTAAGAAATTTGCTAAATTGATTTACAGCACAAACAAGTGTAACTTATAGGGCCGGAGGACACTTTATTACCTTTGCCAAGGCAAAGAAAGGTTTGATGAAAGGTCCGCATGTACTGTATATTCAGGTCATGGGTCAAGGATGCACTAGTTAATGGCGGTGTGGATGTTTCATGTTTTTCCTGGGTTACTTGGTTTGAGGTGAATAGTTACATTTAGTAATGCCCATCACAACCCAAAAATATTATCCAAAACATTTTTCCTACATTTTATTCCAGTCCTCCAGATGTGGTATAATATGATTGGATTTTTGATACTTTTTACCTTGATATATACAGTATACTGTATGTACAGTATGTATGTGTGAGAAGTCAAGAACTGACTTTCAATTTCCGAAATTTTCAGGTACGGCTTATTTGGCATAGTGTGATCTAATCAGTAGGGTACAGGTGAAGGACAGAAGCAGAATAAAAAGGAAAAAGAATGTCGTCCACACATGCAAGCTCAAAAACTATTATTAGGCAAAATCAGTTATTTCCTGATGAAGACTTTGAAAGTCTAAACATTGCCTCATTATTTTTTCCTGTTATTTGACATAGAGTCTTTATCTACTATAAGCAGTCCTGCACATCTCGTACAGAAGGTTCTGAAACAAATATCCAGATGTGACAGGATCTACTGTAGATGTTCTTCAGACAGAAGAGCTGACATTAGCTAAGCTAACGGTCTACCACTGTGTGCATTCTGATGCAGATCCACATCTGGATCCATATCCAAAATTAGAAAAAAAATAAGGAGGTGTGTGCTCCTTGAGTGCTTTCTTGTTATTGTGGAGTTTTAAAGCCGCACTTGAAGCGCAAACAAGGCATCCTCACTGTTTTAGAAGCACTCCCCTCACCCTGCTTATCATTGCTTTAGAACATAATGGCTTTGTGAAGTTTGCTTGTGCAGTAATGGCAGCTGTAACCTGAAGACAATTTGGCTGTGTAGGGGACATCATCTTTATGATCATATTTTCAAAGTCTGCTGCATGTTATGCTCCGCTTCTTAAATCTTTCCGCCAATGTGCTCCATGTCATAAAGAGGTGCGAGCCTCCCCACTCCCATGCCATAAAAACATGCAGACTTTACTTTTATGTACTGAAAGGAGGCAATTATTACGTTAGAGAAGAGGAAGATGATGATATAACCACACCAGATTACAGACACTCAGACAGGAAATCTATGCAGCGGTTTCAGGTGGAGAAGCCAAAAAACAAATCTTGTATTGTAACCTCACTTTTAGATTTTATGTGCTGTCAGATTAGTTGCTTATTTCTAATTGAATAAAAAACAAAACAAGGCCAACTGTAGGATTTGCTGTGGATTTAGCTGTGTTGACATGACACAGTTTAACACCAAAATGAAAAAAAAAAAACCACTGCAAATGATGGCCAGCTGATTGCTTTATGCATTCATTTGGTCAAGTTTGAGGATTCTCAAGCATCATTTGCCATGAAACATCCCCTCCAAGAAATGGACCAACAGCCCAGCGATGCATCAAAAGCAGCTGGGAGGGCAGATAATGAAATATGCTAACAGAAACCTGCTGACATAGACAATTTATTTCATGATGAGCTACATATTTGCAGAAAATCCTACATAAGGTGCATTCGAACCCTTCTAAGCTAAATTCAACTGGCCAGGATAATCATTTTGTCCTTCCACCCTGAAGTCAAATTATAGGACTTGTTTTCTCAAAATACAACAAATGAGTTTAAAGTTCAACATCTACCATCACTTACTCCAAAGCTAACATGCGTTTACCACCTGGATAGACTTATGTCTTCCAATGTATATCAAAGTTGTTCCATTTGTGTTCCTCCTGGCTCTGAGGATGAGCCGGATGCCTCTCAAGCATTGCAGTATTTGGAGTATCTTTTTTTTTTTTTTTTTGTTCCAGCACTAATAGTTGGTCTCCTACATTCCTGCAGCAGAGTGCCATCTAAAATGCAAGCACCTGTAGAGGTATCTCAGGTTTGCAAAGAATCCCTAAAATGTTGAGTAATGTTCCCACCAGCCGAATGGCTCCTGCACTAAAAGCTGTTTTTTTTGGGTTTTTTTTTTGTATTTTAACAAATACCTTCATTTTTGAAGAGTACACAAAGAATGTGAGAGTGGGGGATGTTTTAAAAGACCACAGCATGTAATCAAAATAAGTGGTAAAAATGTTGCCTGAAAGTAGTTCAGTTGAAAACCACTAAATATGCTAATTCATTTTTTTTCTTTGGTTCTGTCAAGGTTCAGTTTCAATCGATTGATTAATTACTAATCAAAGGAGGTTTCTTACGTACAGTTTCACCTTAAACACTCTTTAAATTGTGCACTTGTATATGTAAATTTGTAAGTCTTTTGCTCATACAGTACACTATCACTAGCCCTCTGGTCATCCATCTCTCCATCCTCAAGAGAGGTTGTGCATGTGCATACATGAGCGTGTGTGTGTGCACGCGTGTGTGTGTGTGTCTGTGTGTGTGTGTGTGTTCATGCATTAATGCGCGCGTTACTAAGCATGTCCCGCCTCTGTCTGAGATCAATTAGACCTGTGCGCCGGCCAGCCAAGGAGATTTTAATTGTGCCTGCAGATGTCGATGGCGTGACACGGAGGCTGTCAGCTGGCTGTGAAAGCCTCAGAGGCACGTACTGTATTTAAGGAGACTCTCTCAGCCCACAATACAGCTATTAGGCTCTGCAACGTCAGGGCAGGAGAGAGAGAGAGGCTGAAGCTGCGGTCGTGATTCATCATCCACGCCAACCGTTCGCTGACGCAGGACAGGCTAAAGATCACATCATTTTTAGATTTTCTGTTCGACAGAGAGCTTTCTGACAGACGTATATCAAGATAAAAAACAGTTTGCATCATAATGACTAAACATTAGTGCTGACTGTGTGCTCTGATTAATATAATAGTTCTCATTAACTCCTCATTAGCGCAGAGTCTCTATTTTACATTTGTAAATACCATAGATTGGGAATTTTACAAAAAAGTCATGTACTTTGCCGTTCCATGTATCACATCTTCTATTTACTACCAATTAGCAGTTGCACAGCATTCCATTCTAATTGGCCCGTTTAAGAGGAAAATTAAAATTCAAAGGCAAATTTGTTTAGGATCATTAAAAACGGAGGAAAACTTGCTGAAATTCTGTAAAACAAAACCAAAGTATTCTTTAGGTCATTATGGTCCTAACTATGTGTGAAATGATGGTGCAGGGATGCTGTAGTTGGATGTGCACTTTCCCTTTTGAGCCAGTGTTTACAGATTCACAGCTGCCCTATTTGGATGGAGGATCTCCCTGGAGAAAGGCGAAATTAGCAAAATAACGCCTTATTATCGTGGCTGGATACAAGGTAGGCTGAGGCACTGCCAAGAAATGTCTGGCAAAGCCTCCTCGTGCAAAGATCTAAAAAAGCTCACGGATAAAGACAGGGATGCATAAGTGGTTCAAAAGTTTTAATTCCACCAGTCTGTGGAGAGTTGCAGTGTTTGTGCCTTTGTTTATGAGGGCCAGAGGGAATAAGGCTAGCTTAGCTTCCCAGATACGCCACCTTGTTTTCTGTCACACACGCTCACACAGTAGCTGCACACAGCCCGACTCCACAAAAGCAATCTAGGTCATCTTTCATCATCTGGTTCTCATGCTCAGGCAGAGGGATGAGCTCGGAGTTAAGTGGACACAAAGTGTGTGCAGAAAGTCAGTGTGCAGAGACTGAAAAAGTGAAATCCAACTAGTGGGTGCAGCTAATGACAGCGCAAGGCAATGCCATATTACGAGAAATTATCCGCCCATTTTTTCATGGGGAAAAGAAACAGTGCTGCTTTTTCTGTGCAAGCTGTGGTTCTGGTTTTTAAAAATTCTGATGTAAAATACTTTGAGATTAGTCAAGGTAGAAGAAATTAACACACAGTATATCAGTATACTATATATTTACTCAAACCCTGTACCAGCACTAGTGTGATGTCCAAGTATTTTATTTTGAAAGATGAAAAGGTTTCCTGCACGCAGGGGCACAGTTTGTGAACAGGCAAGGCAGGCAACTGCTGTCAAACTTTACTCCAAAACAATGTCTCAAAACGCGGCTCTCTCGCCCTTAAACAACCAACGGATAATTTTCAATGACATCTCAGTAGAAACCTTCCTAAAGGGGCCCCATTAAGAATAAAAACAATGGGGATCAGTGATTTTATGTTGGGTAAACCCATTCAACTGTTGCTGCTCTGTCCCACCCACTCAACACCGTCAGTCCAGAGAGGTACATTGGAGTTCATTCAATGAAATAAAGAGGAGATAAGGTCCAAAATGTCGTTGCATTTGTCTCGAACTGCTTTTATGAAAAAAAATAGCGAAAGGGTTTTAAAAGTCACCAAATCTAGTGTCAAAATCCCTAATTGTCAATATCACTCAGTTGGAAACTTCCTTAAAGGGGCTTTATGTGTTAATGAGCACTGGCCTTATGATGTGGGTTATTTGCAATTACGAGTTAATTTAGTTATTTATTTAGGTTTTTATTGTTGTTTACAATATATATTTGGAAAACCACGAGGTTGTTATTGTTGTTTATATTTCTATTTTGAAAATTCTACTAATTTTGAACATTTGGACTCAAGAAATGTTTAGATTTTGTACATTTTTCATTGGTGTCAGATTATTTACTACATAATGGTGACAAATGCTGATTGAAAGGGCCCCTGGCAATTTTTTGACTAAGGCCCCACGGGAGTCTAGAATCAATAATGCCTTCATTGCCAACAAATGAAATTATCATTATTACGTTTAATTCTGATCATATTCGGTTAAAAATTCACCTGGAGACACTGGCTATAATAATTTGTTCTCTCCTAGAAAAAGGTGTGTAGGTGTGTAGGTGTGTGTGTGTGTGTGACTCTTGTTACTCGCCATATGTTTGAACCACTAATTATGAATGATCTTGCCCTGCATGTGAGATTCTTTGCTTTGCACATGTTTGATCTTCACATACAGTAGTGTTCTGAGTGAAGCCAAAAACAATCTGCAACCTTGCCACAGTGAAAAACACAACAATCCAACACTGTGAAAGCAAATTATTACAAATTTGCCGTACAATTTCACAGTATAAATAAGTTTTCGGGAGTGATAGAAATTTGCTGGCATCTGCATATTTCTAATGAAATTTCAGAGTTTAAGGTTCAGAGTTTAATACATTTCGTTACCATCTCCAGGGGTGAAAATCACAGAATTTATGTAACTTTAATTATAGTGACACACAAATTCTTTTTAGCACAAAGCCGTGACTTGGAGCGTTGAAACACAAGGAGCATCGAAGAAATACTGAAAATTGACACACAATGTATCCAACAAAATCTCATCTTAAAACTAAAGGTTACATTTTTTTTTTTTTTTTACTTACATGAATTACCTGAGGGACAATTATTACATGACTAATTACATGATGTAAAACAGGACTGGACTCTGACTTTGAAGTAGGGTACTCACCACTGCAACAAGCGTGGTTTATATTTAAATGCATGCCAGTTATCAGTATTAGTCACCCTCTCATGTGTCCTACATATCGCTTTTTATTTGAAATGAAGTCTGCTCTGTGTTTGTCATACAGTATTTTTCCATGATGTTCCACTTTACGTATTATATAAATCAGCAGTTTTATTTCTGACTATTGCACAGGTGCTCTGGCCCCTTTGAAGCTGTGCTGTCTCGTGTTTATTAGACCTGACAAATGTGGCAAATGAATTCACTCAACCTAATCTGACTCAACTTTTGGAGCTTTATTCATAACGATGAATACTTTCAGAGTAAAAACCCTTTTCCCCCCAGGAGGTGTTTACACTATTTCGGCTACCCTTGCTTTGTAATAAACAGTTTATGTTGAGCATTACAATGTTTTCACAGTTACCAAGATTCTTTGCCACAAAAACAGACACTTTAAAGCTTCAGAGTGTTCGGCGTCTGTCTTAGAAAGCAGCATGGTTGCATGGTACACTTGTGGTTTTCAGTTGAATGACGGCTATTACATGAACGCTGCTCTCTCCTGGGTGCAAAGAGACGAAGGCCCAGGGAGTGTCTGGGGGGAAATTACATATTGGTTTTTCTGTGCTATGGTGCCTCATTGATTCAATATTCACAGAGGCAGGCAACGAGCTATATCAAAGCCTGGACACTTTCTCGCCTTGCCTCCCCAGACACTGTGGCTCCAGCGTGTTTTTCTAAAATTCTGGGTTTTTCCTCAGACATAACTTTAAAACTGTGGGTTATATTGGGAGACCGGGCACAATAAACTCTTGAGTTGTTATACGTGTTTGATTTCATGATAAATTGTCTTTGTGACACTGTCTGTGTACTGTCTGTGTCAAAGAGGTCATGTTTTTGGTCCAATTTGTTGATCTGTTTATTCATTAGCAGGATGATAAGGCTCAGCTCAGATTGTGATAGAACATTAGGTCATGGTCAACAAATACATCCCTGATCATGTTCTTTTCTCATAAGCTGTTGCAGTTTCTGACAAAATTACACGGCAACACACAGCGTCATCCAGTTACTAATTTCATGTTGTCATCAGTGCTACAGCATCTTACCTCCATGTTCAATGACTAACTCCCGCTTTATGCCATTTGTCATTGTTCAGTCTTTTCATTTTCACTTTGTCAAGTCAAAATATGAATAACACTGTGGCCTAATCAAAATGTAACAATGATTTTTTCAACTGCTTACATCTGTTATTTTTGTGCACTAAAATATCTCTAGTATGCTTACGTTTTTAACATACATGTAGTTTTTCAGGAACACCCTTTATCTTTTCTGTTCTGTATCTGTCTTGCACTGCCTGGCCACCTGATTGGCCCAAAGCATCAGGCCAGTTTTAAAAACACTAGCTGAAATGGGGAAATCCAAGCGAAGAGAACATGGGACACCCACAGTCGCTATAACTTACAGTCTGTCAGCCTCCCGTCTGCTTTTAACATGATGGTGTGATCGCCGCCTGTCATCACGCATGATTGGTTGCATGCATACAGTATGTAGGCATCACCAGTCAGTGTGTGTAGTGTACATAGCCAAGCAATGGAGAAAAAAAAAGACAGTGCAGGTGAAAGAGAAAAGGAGGAGCTGAGAGGGATTAGACACCTGAACTCTGCTAAATTACAGATATGTTCAAAAGTAGGTGTAAATAAAACCCAACACATATTAGCAGGACTGTCTTCAGCATGTCATAATATCACACCTACCCGTCCCAGGATCACCTTATGTTTTAAAGAAGTAATAAATGGCATCAACACTTAATCATGCTATGTAGAAAAGCAGGATAGTAAGCTATAGAAAATAAAGACCTGTGTAGTTTACTGTCAGGTGGAAGTAGCTCCAGTTGCTGATAGCAACCACAGCTTCATGATGATCATGAATGTTTGGTTGGACCACAACATCAGGGCCAGCTCCATAGACACAAATGTCCATGACTGACTGAGTGATACGAGTTGAGTGAGTGATAAAGTTACGCCATTGGCCGAGTGTTGGATTTTCCCATTGGCTCTTTCTCTTTCAAAATGATTTGGTCCAAATAGTTTCTATTACGTCATCAGGGGGTGTTCACAGCAGATCCACAACAGTTTTTAACAACCGTATTTCTTCAGAGAAACACTGGGAACTTTATTTACCTTAACTACAGGAGGTAACAGACTTTTATTTGAGGCAGGCTTGTATTAGAAGCAGGTCTTTATTTCTAATTCCCTCTGTTTGACATATATAATTTAGTACGAAGCTTTGTTTTGATCCGCTCGCATTTGCCCTGTTAAAGTTAAAGCGTTTCAGTGGAGAGAAACCCTTTATTTCTTAACAGGGGTTTTATTGGTGTGCTGACGTGCTGCTGTAAGTGCATTGTCTCATTTCCAGGCGCTGTTTTTTGTTGTTTGGTCAATACATTAGGAAGGAAAGACTGTGGTGTAACCCCACACCACCGAAGAGGGTGGTTATTTCTGGAGGTTGTGCCCAGCCCAGATAAAACCAACAGGGACAGAGCAGTAAAATTTTTCTCTTATTAAAATACAAAATTAAGAGCATTGTGCAGCCTCAGCTGAGGAATGTGCTCTTGAAATACTTTTTTTATATGGTCGGTTTGTTATTTTAAACCAAGCAAATGAAATTCAAAAGAATTCAAACGCTTATCAGCCTTAAAATGATAATTTACAGAATCTATTAAGATAGCAGTCTGGTGGACTAATCACCTCTGCTCAGGAGCCTCCAACCACTGTTTTTCTCACAAAAACTCAAAAAATAGCTCAAAAGACAAAAATATGTGAAAGAAATGTAATTTACTTTCAAGTACAAGACGCAAATGTCAGGCAATTAATGAACCTGGGCACTTGTGTATTCTTTTAACAGCTACAGTAGTACCTCACTGGTGTATATGCGCCTGAGATTTACTCCCTGCTTTTCTCCCAGAAAACAAAAAAGGAAGAGAAAGATGAGATGTACAATATTTTCCAGTTTTTGAAGTTTCTCTTTGAGACCGTGTGAATAACTCAACAGTGTTCATTCAACTGAGGATCACATATCTGTTTCTCCTCTCTCTTATTTCCCACCCTCCAATCTCAACCCTGTCTTACCTTTCATCTCTCTTTTCCAGCACCTGTTTATTTGACTATAGCTCCCAGTCTTCTCTTCCTGTTTGTCATAAGAGACCACTGCTGGAGCTGTGAGGAGGGCATGTGAGTGTGTTTACATTGCTATAGTGTGCACTTTGAAGCAGCATCAAGCTAAGACGCGTCAGACACAGGACAACCCAGACATGTTTTCATCTGATGTGTGGTTATATGAAATCACTGTTTGTCACATGGGAGAAAACGAAAGGTCAAATTGTGTAGCATGAACTTAGAGATTTGCAGCTTTAAAGAGGCCTTCCTCTCCAATTCATTTTAGTCTCGTCAGTTTAAAAAGCAACACAAAGCCATTTTTGAAAGAATAAATAACATATTCTTCTTACAAATGAAAAGCTGAATTTAGAAGCAATCAAATGAACCATTGTTCAATACAGCACACTCAGAGGTACGGAGGTATGACCAATGACTTACTGTCAGCTAATGCTGGGAAACAGATCAGATCTCATATTGCTCAGTCAGTTTGCTATCTTTATTAATCTATACATGTGCTGCTTTTCAGGATTTCAAATATGTAGATAAAACATTAAACAAGAGAATAAAGATAAGCATGGAGAGTCATTAATTATATAACAAAACAATATATATTTTCATGTACAAATTTCATGATGTTTCTATTGTCTGATTTAATTGTCCTTCTATTCACCCTTATTTTATTGTACTATTTCATTTTTTTTTAAAATTGTAAACAACTTTGACAACAATGACTTAACTCTACTTATACTACTGTTGCACTATGTTGTAGCCTTTTCTATTATTCTGTGATTGTAATTTATTGCAACATCGGCCGTCACCATAGCTACTGGTCACACCAGACCAAACAAGGCTGTAGCAGTAAAACCCCTGAGTGTTACTGAACTGTGTGGTTTTGTGTGTGAATCCCATGTGTTATGAATAAGAATGTGTCATTTCTTCCTTCAAAAGTTACACAGCCACACTTTAAACCCATCTTTTTACGGCACAAATCTCTAAGCATATGCTCCATAAACTTTGTCTCGACTCAAATTGAGGAATGCCCCATGGTCATTGCCGTAGTGTCTGTGCGTATCAGGAAAAGTACTGCTAATGCACGTGTTAATAAGAAAATCATTTCAATTATTGCAGAGGATGGCTCATTTGTACTCAAATTATTACCACTTTTAGTGGCAAAAAGACCCAACTGCAGATGAAACAGTAGCAGTTAAAGCAGTCATTCATCCTGGGGAGATAAGTAACCCTGCCAGATGGAAGACAATGCACGAAGATGTAATTAATCACTGTGTTCCCGCTGGGTCAAAAAAAGAAAAAAAAAAAGACTGGATGTGCAGTTTTACTACTTAGTGTTAAAAAGGGTCGAGTAAGACACAGGATGTGAGGCTGTAACTCATTTAAACGAGGCTGTGAAGTGTTTGAATCTTACTACACATCGATTTCCCATCATTTCACCTTAGACGCGCTTTGACCGTTTGTGCGTTGTTAAAGATTTTTTTGCTTTGTGATTTAACTCTTTGTCCTCATTAGCACGACTCGGACTCGAGCCTGTTTCCTCAAACGTGGCTACGTTCCCACATTGCTGATGGAGCAAGCGGGTGCCTACGACTTGAACTCCTTTCCCTGCTCTGAATGTGCTGGCACGGCAGTGGGATCGTGGCGAGACAGCCAGAGGACATGCTCAACAGTCCCCTCGAGCAAGTTTATGACCTTTTAGCGATAAGAGGCTTGTCTTAGTGCCCAGCCAATTTATGAATGGAGAGAAAAAGTGCTCACTAATGTTACCTGGGTTCTGCTTTTTTTTTTTTTTTCCACATCTCTGCTAAAAAGACACTATATAGACTGGAGAGTATGTATGTTTGTTCATTAACACGTCCCGTTTGACTTATTTGAACTATGATCAGTCCACCTTAAGCAATAAGCATATAAGATAACGGAAAGTGCTGGATGAGAATATTCACACTCAGAATAAATTAACACTCTAAAATCAAGCTACAACCAGGCTCACAGATGAATCGTTCCAACTGGGGTCAAGTTTTATAAGGATCCACACGAGGGATAACTCTTCTTAATAATAAGAAACTGTAATGCTGTAAGTCTTATGTCCTTTACTTCTCAATTCATCTTCCATGTTTAATAGAAGGAGACTATTAGTATGTCATTCAGGGCCAAAAATTACATCCCTGTCTCTCCAGTTAGCTCTTCCATTTCCTTCCTTCCAATCATCTCCTCTGCACATCGCCTTCTCCTTCATTAGTTATTCACATCAGTACCTCATTCTCCTCGAAACGTCCCCTGTGGATCACGACCCCCAGCCCGTTCGTCATGGAGACATATTGACTCTTTTGATGGCCTTGTGCCACTCTACAAAAATATTCCTCCTTTTTATTCAAATGAGAGAGCCTGTGGAGAGGGTCAGTGTGCAGATCAATGTGCAAATCTCAACAATCTCTCCCCAGCTAAATGTGTCAAACACCATGTCGTAGGGAGATTACACTGTGCTCAGGAGCCTGGTGTCTTTCTTTTCCTTTTTTTCCCTTTTTTTTTTTCTGGCCTGCCAAAGCTGCAGGATGCATGGTGAAAATCGATCATTACACTCGGGTTGGTGGCAGGAAGCTCAGCGCCCCGCTTCTGGGTTACAAGTTGCTGGCATCCACAGGGATGAACCAGATGGTGGGTACCTAGGGCAGAGAGCTTTGGAAGCAAACAGGCATGGCATGCAGTTTACAGCGAGCAGCAAAAATCTTTCAAAGTGTCACCAACTGCCTCACATTAACACCGAATAGATATTAACGTGTGCCACCGGTCGGTAATGTTTGCAATAATAATAAAAATTCTTTGGATTCTCAGGTGATTTTAGCTTTGGATTTTAAATTTTATAGTATCACCAATGTGCATTTTTCAGGAGCGACTGTGCTGTGCCATTTTCTTTTTTCTTTTTTTTTTTTATTGCGTTGCGGTGTTTAAGTGCATCTTCACCTGCAACCGTTCTTCTTTTGTCCAGAATGAATGGAATCGCAATAGATATCTGAAAGCTATCCTCCTTTCACTCGGCATGACCAAATTCATCCCTGGTGTGGGGCAAGAGACCGAAACCTCTCTGTGCTGACATGTCTTTTTTTTAAAAAAGAAAGAGGCACAGATTGCCACAAAGCCAATACAATCCATCTCTAATGGCTTCCTCCATTTTGATGGCCCTGATGTTTAATCAGAGTAAGAGCTGGGTCCTGCCTCACTTCTGCTGGCATCCATTAATTTGGCCTCTCCTTTTCATTTGTTTGTTGTTTTTTTTTTTTTTTTCTTTTACTGCCCCATCAGCCAGCTGGCATTCACCGCCAGCCTGATTGAGTCCTGTTCAATACGAAGGCAGCAACTATGTTGGAGACAAACGGCTCACAGTCACAACTGGTCAATACCTGCTCTCACTGACCCGAACACAAAAGGTGGGATTTGATATCTCCGTCCAAACTGCTTCATCACACGGATGATTCTGTTCCTCCTACTTTTTCATTTGTTAATTAACTATCATCATTTTTATTTACACTGACTTGGCACAGACGGCTTCATCCGTCTTAATTCGAGCACATTGTGAGAAATTTCAATGCACAGACCGCATCACAGTAATATCAAAAAGTGTCCATTAATTAAACTTGAGTGCCAAAATTAGTCATTGTTGTTTGTGTGTTGTTGTGTGCGGTGCCACAAGTGAGGCCAAGCAGCAATCCAAACTCCACTTGTTTACTACAAGAGCAAATGTAACATAATTCATTGTTAAAAAAATTAAAAAAATGCTTGCACTGTGAAACAGGTCCAGAGGGAGGGAGATCAATCTTGTGTGAGCAGCCCAGCAAAGATTAGGTAAAGATGCTACAGAAATTATTGAAGGTTTAATGATGGTTTTCCTAATCTGAAAGTATGATTCAGTAATGGCTGTATGCAGTGCGGGGCGGTCAATGAAAAATGTGCCTCAGCTTTGTCATTACAGTGCAGATAGCCATCACTCAGGAGAGATGAACGCACTGACAGCTGTATAGTAACAGATAGAAGGTGAAGGAGGAGATGAGGAGGAGCCCGCAACAGAGGAGCAGCCAATCACGTTTGAAGTGTTTAGATAATTTAATATCAGTAAGATTAAATGTATTGGTTTTTTTTCTTAGACAAAGCTAAATCTGTCGTTTGGGTGCTTTTTTTGGTTTTCCTTCCAACAGCTTCCAAGCCAGAATTAGCTTAGCTTACCATAAAGACCTAAGGCAAGGGGAAACAGCCGGCCTGGGTCTTTCTTGGACTTGCTGTAATTACAGTATTTCTTGGTAAACAACAGTGACTTCCCTCAGTCTTGCCACAGTTGTGTTGCCAGAAAACCAGCAGGGAAAATACTACACAGACGTGCTGGGCTGATCGATAACTTGCTGAAATGGTTACACCGCACTGCTTCCTCTAAAGTGCTGTTTCTACATTTCTGTTTGTGTACAGATTAAACAAACAAGATAAAATGTGTTTATTTGTGACCTTTAGGGGTGATGGTAGGTAGATTTTGGAACTTTGGAGACAAACCGTTTCCCCTTGCTTTCAGTCAACATGCTAATCACCTCTCCCTACAGCTCTGTACTTGGTTGTGCTATGAATCCTCCCCGCTAATTCTCAGAAGTGAATAAGTAAGTGAGTATTTGCCAAAATAGTGAACCGTTCCTCTAGTGAAATGAAATTTCCCGGTTGTGGTAAATTTTCACATTTGGCCTGAATTTCATTTGGAGGCATGAAACCAGTAAATGATCAGGTTGGCTGTTGTGCTAATTGTAACATTTATTTAAAAGATATTTGTGGTAGCATGAGTCATACTGCAATATGTAAAACTGCACACATTTCCATTGAAATGAATCCAAATTGCTCCAAGACAAGATCCTGAATATGTCTGAAATTAAAACCATGCCCACACCCAAAGATCAGCACCAACACACACACACACACACTTTGTTATCTACAGATGAATGTCAACAGTTTCTCATCATCATTTCAACTCCTTTTAGCAGCAAATACTGTATGTTTGCTCCTCCAGAGTCATTAATGAGCACTCTGCAGTAAATACTGCATAGCTAAATGAGGACGGCTCCTCATCAGTGAATAAAGTGTCTGGGGCAAAAGGGAAAGGAGTCAGACTGCATTTCAAGATGTGTCATGTCAAGAAGCTGTCAGCCTCCACTTGCTGAGGAAAAACACCCCCCCCCCCCCCCCCCCCCCCCCCCCCAAGTCATTAGCTCTATCTGGTCTCCCTTTTCTCTAAACGGGCCGGTGCCCTGACCACATGAGCGCTGCTCTGGGACCATGTCAAAGCCGCCACACTACACAGAGCCACACCATCAGTTCGAAGTGTGAGTCACCAGAGCCAGTCCATTACGTGATTTGTCATTGCTGTGGGAAGATGGACCCAGTCACTCGTGTCATTTTACGACGCCCCGTGGTATTTCGGCTCAGGGAGGAGGAAGAGTTGTGAGAACTATACTGATGCCAAATCTCACAAAGCCAATTCTCTCGAGACCCATTTTATTCCTCCGCGTTACGTTGCTTGATCCATGTCACATTACGGTGACAAGATCCGCAAGTCAGAATGATAAAGGAGAAACAAAAATGAGTGTGTCCAAGTTCACTTTGTAACCGTTACATAATCTGTCCTAAAGCCTCTCTCTTTTTTTACCCGTCCGGCCTAAAGGCAGCTGCATTCACCATCTTTCCTGTGATAGTGCAGTAGCCAAGCATTTTTATAATGAAATGCCTGTAAGGTGACAGATAAGGCCCCTCTCATAGTTGTCAGTCAGCGGCTTTGCCCCATGGAAACTTGAAGCGTGAATCCAGAGAACATGACAGTTGAGTCAGGCTTTTCTTTCCTGCAGGAAGCGAGAGTTAAAAATTGAATGGTACTGTTATGTTTCTCAAAGTGCTTGTGTCACCACAGTGAGATTACATACTGTATTGGCCCATTCACTTACCCCGACACCCACTCACCACAAGCATCTGATATCGCTTTATAATGCATTCGACATTAACATTCAGACTGTCTTCTTCAGAGCACTGTGAGAGGAAATATGTGGGCCTAACTTCAAACATCTGACCCCTTTCTCTTGGCATTTGCTTATACAAGATGTTACTTAACTGATTGCGTATGTAGCTAAAAAAAAAAAAACAAAGAAAAAAAAACATACCTATCTCTGCATCTGGCTAATCACAGCTAGTCTAATTTTGAGATGCAACACAAACAAAAGCCAGACAGCAGAAGGGGCATTTTGGACATAATTGGACTGACAAACCACTGCGAGTTTGGCAGTGGTTCATGATTCACTGTGGCACCTTGCAGATGAGTCTTCTTCCAGAGCCTCTGCTGCTGTAAAGCTTCCACCCATAGTGATTGTTTGCATTATGGCAAGTAAGACAGGACTCTTATCTCCCAGATATGTGCAGGTCAGCAAAACCTTCACATATAAGATAAGTTAAACTCTGCAGTGTAATTGACAGCAGCACCACCTGCTGTGTGAACCACTGCCCTCATCCAGTCTGACTGCCAGCAGCACTGCCTCATTTTGTGCCACTCCATGTTCTTTTTCTACTTAACGCCACAAGAACAACCACCAAGGTCGGGCTGCAGTTGTAGGACATGGAGAAAATGTATGTGTGAGTGTGTGTGTGTGGACAGAGGATGTGTGTAGAGTTAAGGGTGCGTAGGCCAGGGCTATGGCTTGATTTCATGGACTCTGTGCAAGCATGGCAAGGTCAACATGATGTTGTCCAGCTGGCACCAAGCAAAAAATCAGAGGTGCTGATCTTTTTTTTTTTCCCATATTGCACTGCTGATGTGGCTGTTAGCCACTGGCTCCAGCTCACTGTTCCAGCAAGATCAGACAGAGGAGGGAAGAGGCTTTGTGTTGCCTGAAAGCACCTCAGTGCTCCCTAGTGGACATGCACACATGAAAACACACACACACACAAACACAGATGTGAACACACACTTAAGCACAAATTGATATAAGCACATGCACAAAGGGATCCTCTTGCGTGTGTGTGTGCGTGTGTGTGTGTGTGTGCGCACACATAGATGCAAACAAGGCCAAGGTTGCAAAAATGCGCAAATACAAACAATTCAACTTTTATGTGACAAGACAGATGGGAATTATTCAAGATAAGACTCGTTTTAAAGATTAAAATGTAAAAGTCCATCATTCATGGTGGTTGTGATCACAGCACATGCTCCTCATGGTGAATGGCGATACTAATACGATACTAACTAAGCGATACTAATGCTAGTTACTAGTTATGAGGTTAGCATGTGATGAATTTGTAGAGAAAGGCAGTTACATGTTACATGAATAAAAGCATGGCTCTGAGTGAAGGTCAGGGTCCCTCAGGTAACAGCCACCCTGCCCCTTGAAAAGCTATTATATATACAAGGCAAATGGGGAAGGAAAGTGGATTAAAACGAGCCTGTCAAAGGTCTTTGAATGTCCAACTGAAACGAGTGAGCCAGAGGCTACAGTACAAGGTAAACACAGATGTGTGGAGGATGAATAGAGCGGTGGGAGAGAAAAATAACACTGGACCCTCAAGCCAGTGTGGATGACTATGAATGAGTCCCATTCCAAGGAAAATGGAGAGGAAATATCTAATATCAATATTATAAAACCTGAATATGCTGGATCTATTCATAAACATACTTGCTTGGTAGCAAGCAAGGAGATTGGTTTGGCTTTTTTCAAGTCTATCGTGACACTAACTTAACTTTGGCCAAATCTATTTTTGCATTTGCTGTTAAACCAAATGACATTTAATGATGAATAAGTAATTTGAGAACAAAACTCAGCCAGAATAAAAACAGGAGTTTAAACGCAATTTAGTGCAGTATCACACTTTCAAGGGAAATTCAGGGTATTTGCAAGATTTAAAAAATAATGATGAATATCTTTACCTCTAGCCCCCAGTATTGAACCAAGCTTCTTATGATCATGGACTCTACGTTTCCCATAATGCATCTTTCATTAGACCTTTTCTGTCAGGGAATCACCCATGTCTTTTAAACTCAATGTCCTCACTTCATAACATAGGCGTTATGTTAAAACTTTGTAGTCCTCAAGCAGGACAATAACTCTGCAGACTATGACATCATCAGGGTTATTTTCTCAGACTCTCTAAATACCAAGTACGCCAAGTTCGGATTTGCTAATTCTACTCAGAAGTATAAAGTCCCAAGGACGAGAGGAAGCAGTATGCGCATCAAGCTCGTCTTGGCGATATGTGTCTGCTCCAGTTATTTTCACTGTAATGTAGTATATTTACAATAAAACAAAATATGACATAAAAACCCAACCCTGCCTCTTTTCATTTTCATTTAAAAAATATTAACATGTATGTGTTTTGAATCTGCTGAGATCTGTAGCCTACATATTTAGAAGTCAGTGGCGGGAAAAGGTTGTGCAAGGTTGTTGTTGTGGATGTTAATGAATGAATGAGGAAAAACAAAATTAGACATCCGACATTATAAAATTAGATGAAAAGCATCCAAATGGATCAGACCCGGATTGCCGTTGGCATTGGAATGCTTTGTAAAGAAACTGAGGAGGAGGCTGCAGAACTGAGGAGGCGAAGCCGTCAAAGACGAGACATGATGTGGTGGAGGATGGAGAGGAGTTATTGGCATAGCGCTCTATCTTTGTACATCAGCCTTTATTACTAACCTGTCTAACCATTTATATGAAGAATTTACAGTTTATTGTTGCACCTAAAAAAACTTATGCAGTTTAATATTGTATAAAGTTTTAAGTTAATATTTTACAGAGGTGTTGATGGATTTATTTATATAAAGATAGGTGTGCTCTCATACTGCCTATCAAGCAATGACAGAAACCTTCTCAAGCATAAGCAGGCGTATGACCAAAAACATCAGATGTTAGAAGGAAATTGAATTCTGGTAGACTTCAATAATTCATCATTAATCAGACAGTTAATATTTAAAGTAGAATACAGTTAAATTAATATTAAATTGTCAAACCACATAAATAAGAAAGAAACATAATACATAATGATTATAACTACATTTAATAAACATGTTAAAAAATGATATTCTTTTTAACAAGACAAATTAACAAGGTATGCACAAATGAATAGCCATGTGCCTTTCCTTGCCATGTTCTCTTCTGGAGCCGACTTGAAACCAGCTTTCAGACTATCCAGAACCTGGTCCAGATTCTGAACTGGCAAAAGGCCCACAGAAGCTATGAAATCGGGGTGCACAGTCTACTGGCTTGCCTGCCGAGCCTCCTACAGGGTAACTATAGACATGTTTGCAACGCCAGTCGCCAGTTTGCAGGATCATCCACCACGTTGTGGAGGAAATGATAACCATCCCACACACAAAGCTATTCATTTCCCCCAACCAGAGGAGGTGGAGGAGGTGGGGGCCGGCTTTGTTCACCTTGCCGCCTATAAGATGTTCTGCTGTGCTGCCAGTGTCCTTGATGGGTGCCACATCAGGTTTTTTTTTTTTCTCCTGCAGAGCCACAGAAGAAATGCTACATGAAAAAAAAACTTTCCCCCTCAGTGCACCTGCAGGGCATCTGTGATGCTAAGGGCGTATTTCTGGAAGTGTACATTGGCACTCCAGGATCTGTACACGATACCTTTGTCCTACACAGATTGCCCATGTATCAACAGGCCCTTCATCCACCAGCTCAGGACCTGCTCCAACCTGCAGCTAGTGAGACTACTCACTCTCTGTCTTTAAACACACACACACACAAACTCAGGAGATACAGCAAATTGTTACTTTGGTGATTCTTTATGTGAATTTTGATCAACAGGTAAAGTTGAAGCCCTGTACAAAAGGCACCACACAAAACTGTTATTGAACGCACTTTTTGGATCATGAAAATTTGAATTTTTTATTTGAATTTCACTACATAAGTCTAAATAACTGTATATAACTGTAAAATATAGGGCGTTGCTGGGTTAAAATTCAATATGCCTGAATAAGTTTCTTGAACAGGGACAGTTATCGTGCTGCTGATGCAGTGTCTGACCTTTCCCTCTCCTCTCCTCTTGTCACTGCCTCTCTCTCCCTCTCGTCTAACCTCTGCCTGCTCTCTTATGTAGACCAGAAGAGTCTGACTGTCCCTGGGCCTCCCCCTGTGTGGCTGGCCGTGGCTTCTTCTGCCCAAGGGGCAGAGGTAGTGTGCTGAATGCGCCACCTGTAGCAGCGGTCGGGCCTTCATCACAACTAGAGGTAAACTAAGCGAGTTCTGCCCGTGGAGTGCGGCCTCCTTTTCACTGTATCACTGCCAGGTGGCAGGAGTTTCTGGGAACAAGGAAAAAATAAACAAGGGTGACACACTGCCACTTCAGTAGGATATTAATCATTGTGGATGGACGTTGCCCAAATCTGGCTCCAAACCTTCCCCAGACATACAGGCAACAATACAAGCACTCAAAATCAATACTCGCTCCCATCCAGATTTGATGAATTTCACCTGCCCATGAAAAAGCTTGTTGGCTGGCCGCCAGTCAATGAGGCCCAGGTTTCCTTGGTTGCCCCTTGATTAAAATATTGCTTAAATGTTAGTTTTAATGGACAATAACAACCACTATAACAAGCACAACGAGTTAGTACAATAGGGAATAAAGACAGGCAAACAATTTGGTCAAAAGTAAAAAGACATCGCTCTAGTAAATTATGAGTTTTAACTTTGCCCTCAGCCAAATCGATTTCCACAAGAACAAACAACAGATTTATACTCAGTTACCAAAGTTTGCCTGTTAGATAAATACAAAATGTTTAACGACTGCAGAGACATCAGAGCCAGTGGCAAATTTCAAAAGGACTTACTGAGATAAGGCTGTCCTCAACCCATCACTAGGACTGTGCTTAGCCACACAAGAGCCCAGACTGAGGAAGGCCTGAAGTTACCCCAGATCATTTTTTTTAAAAAGAAAAACTAACTCATTCTTCTTTTACTATGACCGGACTATAACCTTGCAAACAAAGCAGAGCAAAAGATGACTAAGCAGAAGTTGGGACTTCATCAAACTTTTCTCATCGCTCTCCACTCCGCTCCAGCTGAGAAGATAAGCCATCTCCAGGCACTCATGAGTTCATAACAGCGGCGGAGCCGCTTGGTATTCACTTCCAGCGATGTCAGCGACTCAACAAGTGGCGCTTCCATCCCTTGAGCCGGTCCAGGCCAGTGAGCATGCCGGGGCTCGTGCTCCGATAAGCCACAAAGAGCATCTCTCATGGCCCTGCTGCTCTGCCTCTTAATCTCCGTCTCTGCGGCCCCCCTCCCAAACACACACACTCACATGTACACACACCCTTCCATGCCACAGGAATGGTGGAGGGGATGCAGGGAAGAACCGTCAAGCCAGCCTCCTCTTGGAAAGGTGAATGGAAGGGGTGGGGATGAGGGGCTGTGCAGGTTTCGTGGGATAAGCGGGTTCAGTGAGAAACTGCTCTTCCTTGCCCTTTCATGGCGAATCATATCCCATTAAGCAGGTTTTGTCCTGTGATGAGGATGCTGCTGGTGCTCCTCAACAATCCCATTAGAGATCATAAAGGGAGCTGGGGATGTGGCCTGAGAGCACTCAGGCTGCTCCTCTAAGGCTGCCAGGCTTTGTGTGTATGGCGACTGCACCACATCTGTTAATGGCTTTTTAACTCCAGGTGAATGTTGGGAGCTTTACTTTAGACTCTCCATGTTCCCGTCTGATTCTTTGTGTTCAGTGGTTAGTGTCGCAGGGACTGGTTTGATTTAGCTCGAATGTAAGTTTGGCTTAAGATGTGTGAAAACCAAGGACAGGCTGACAACAGAGAAAAGCTTAGCGGTGGTGCTTCATTGGACTGAAAAGACCACGCGTGTGTTACGCTACCCTTAAAATGATTCCTTCTTTCCTTCCCTATACATCTTCCTTTCCTTTGCTTTCTGTGCTACTATCCTGCCAGCTGTCCGATGGTGTGAAAAATGAAATAAGAAGCTTGGAAGTCTCCTTCAAGGACCTCTGGGGAAAATACAACACTATCCTGTCTGGGTGTGTTTTTTTAATGCTACACTCATTAAAGTTACCCTAATCAATATTTTTATATTACACTCCATTAAATTGTAAAAGGGGTCACTCTTTGCGACAGACCCAGAAAGAATTACCACCCGACTTTCCACATCCACATCAGCTCTATGGAGCCTTTTAGTCTAGTTTTGGATCATTGTTTTGGTTTTCTGGCCCACTAACTCTGCTCTCATTGACCTTGTTTCAAACTGCACCAGACTGCTGCAGCAAAAAGCTCTGATTAACCCGCTGTAGACTACCTGCCCAGCACCAAAACAGCAGAACAGTGGTTTTAGTCTACATGCAGGTATATGCTGTATATGCTCTAAGAAAGCTCCAGGATTTCTATATACACACTTATAAATGCACAAGGATACAGTGAGGAACGTGGTGGCTTCCTACATAAGACATGACCAAGACCTGGTCACCTACCAACGGACACGGGCTACACACACACATACACAAACACACAGACACACACTACTACGTTTCAGTTTTAAAATGCATCACTTCTGCTACCTTTACGTCTGATGTCCACACTACTGTGGAGTTTTTAAGCCTCAAAAAGGGAGACTTTTGGAAACACTGCTGGCCCCTGATTTAGTACAAAAACTCTGGGGTTGCATTGTAGTCTGGATGGGCAAAAACGGAGACCTTTGGAAACGATGACACAGACACAGGCTCACATCCCTGATTGAGTCTTATCAGTCACGACTACCAGTGGTGAAAGCAGCATGGATAAGGAGATTAAAAGCATTCCTGACGTTGTTGTGCTTGTGCAGTTAAATTCTGCATTTTATCACACTACAACTGCCTTTGCTGTTCCTTGTCCATAGTATTTTCTGCAACAACTGCAGAGTAGACACCCTGCTTCCTGTTTACACCAGCACGTGCATGCCTAGTGTACATGAATGGACGGAGATTATTTCTGATAGAGAGCTAAAATGCTTGTCTGGACAGAGACGTAATAGTGTGGACATAGCCGCAACTCATGGTCATTCCCCCTGCGCGACAGTAGCTCTGCAGCCTCTTCCTACCCCAACCCACTACATACATTATGCCACTGCTCTGTAACAACCCCACCCCCCCGGCAAACAGAAGAAACTGGACCAGGTGGAGCAGAAGCTTGGCCATCTATATGTTCCTTCCTCTTTGCAGGGCTTGTGAGCTGACACACACAGTGAACCCAGTAGACATAATTTGACAATGTTGGTAAGTGCCTTTCCAGCCTTTATTTATTAAGGAGTTCTGTCTGTGAAGGTTTTTTTTTTTTTTTTACCGCAGCAGTTCTTGGATGCTCTGATACATAGCCTGAGACAATATTAGCTCTCCTTTTAGCTCTGGGTGTGGAAGATAAGTGAACATACTATTTTAATTCTTCTCTTCTACTTATTGTATTTTATTTTCACTCTCATCCAGACCATGATTATGAAACCCACTGATTTATCATTGTGATAAGCCCCCGTGTGAAGCACACCATTGCCTGTCAAAGCTGTGAATGAAATGCGAAATCACCAGGGATGGTGATTAACACTAAAACAGTAGAAAATCAGACCAAAGTGTTTAAATCTCCCCAGACAACACATACACGGGCTTTCAGAAGGCTCTCAATTATGTGTGGATGCGTGTACTCTACGTGTTAGTGAGTGGTGGCGGTGGTGCTGACGGGGTTGTGTACGAGGCTGAGAGGGAATAATCACAGTATACCCACCACAATAAACTACAACACACCACTGCAGCAGACAAAGTTAGACTGGCTGGTGAACATGGTGGAGCGTTCAGTAGGTAAAGAGACGTTATTTCCCTCAGGAGGTTGTGAAGACAACAACAGAGCTAAAGAGAGAGCTAATATTGTCGTCAGGTGACTAGAAAGACATTTCCCTGCAAATGCTAACGTTTCACGCCTGCTGGATTTGTATATGGGCAAATGTTTGTGTTTGGTTTCGCTTGTCCCAAGACCCAAAAAAAATCTATTTATGCAACTTTACAGCCCAGAGACAGGGTTCAACTTAGTTACTGCTGCAAACTAGTTTTCTGTCCAGTATCTGTACTGATGAGCAACAACCAACTGTGTAAACAAGTTCAAGTAATTTCATGTGAATTTTCTGACTTGTAGGAACAAGAGATTCCTCCTATATATAACAAAGGTTTTAAAGTGAACAGGTATGACAGTTTTATATTCTACATACAGTATGTACCTTTTGCTTCACTCACTATCTGTTTGGACAGTTCCTAGATTTTCTGTGACTCATGTCACACTCATTTAAATTCAGATCCAAATCTAGAAGATGAGAGAATTTAAGACTTAAAGAAAATGACTGTTATAAGTTTACTTCTCTTTGCTGCTCTAACTCACTTTCATCCCTTGTTTTTCTCCTTTCCTACAAAGTTACTGTCAGGAAACCAGTGAGGGAAGGAGAGTAAGAGAGGAATCAAGTAGTAGGAAACATAGCTGGTTACATATCTGTCAGAGTGGAGTTTAGCCCGAATGATGATGTTATAAATTCATGCTTTCTTTGCTGGAACATATAAAACCATAAAAGATAGATAATATTAAAAGATGACTTACATACAGAACTCATCATTTTAAATGTAAATGAGAAACAAATGAATGCTTAGCTTAGAGCCAACAAACAGAGATGATTTTTAGAGGGAGTTAATTTAGCAATAATTGCATTTGCAAATTATGCATGTACATGTAGACTCATTTAAAAAGTAAATACATATGGGGGTGGATGTAATATATACACAGCTTCAATTTGATGCAATTCAATACAATATCTTTTTAACATAAACTAGCAAAGGTTGATTCTTATTTTGACAACAAGGTTTTTAATTAAAATCTGTGGCCAGTTTAGGCTGTAATTTCAAATGCAGTACTGGATATATTTTTGGTGCACTCAGAAGGTAAAAACATATTTCTACTGAACATTATTTTGCTTAACAAAAGATGTAACAACTTCATTACAAAAGGGGCCCAAGAGCAAAATTGGGCCCATGCTAGCTTCGTGACATTTAAATCAGCAAACACATACAAAAATAGATATATCCACATAGAGCAGTGCACAGTGCGTAACTTCCAGAAAAGTATGACCACTCACTTATGCACATTATTTACTTCTCTCATTATGGAAGTGGAGCATCTCAGGGAGGAAGTGTGAGCTTCACATTCAGCTGGGGTACAGTATGCCTTTATCTTCACACCTACCTCTGAGCTAAACTCCTGTGCCGAGGCCTCTTATAAGCATCACCATTAATCAAACCGGCAGCTTGCAGTTTTTTGAAAGAACAAGCAAGTGGCATAAATAACTAAAACATCAGGGGAAAGAAAGAAGGGGGAAAAGACTATACTGAATGAGAAGTGAAAAAGGAAATCAAAGCCAAAGTCACCTTGAGTCCGGCTAATTTACAAAACAGTGACACGAGCATTACCCACAATGAGGCTGATTAATATCATAAGAGCTATTAGCTGCTGTTTGTGTTGTCAAGGTGTTAACATGTAGCTTTCAGTTTGGCAGGCTTCACGTTTTCATATTTTATTTTAAGTGTGGCCAGCTACAGAATGCTAACAGCTTGTCTTTTTGGGCAACAGTTGCTCTCCCTGAGGTCTTGAGATGGAGCCAGGGCCGGTGCACAGGCCGAATGTTTCACCGGCTCAGGCAGCCAAATAAAAGATGTCTCCGCTTCCTTTAAGTCGAGAATCAGCTGCCTCATTACACTGACAGCAGCACTGTTGATTTAGACTGTTATATATGAATTTGAGCAGGTTCAGGGGGCGTCTCATTAAAAAGCATTAATTTTCAACCATCCACACTGGACATGGTGACACCGAGAGAGGCTGGTTTCTTAAAGTGATAATATGCAACTTTTCCACAAAATGTCTGAAAACAGAATATGTTATATAATTTTTTGAGCTGTGTAAAAAATATTCCAAATGTTCCAGCAAATCTCAAACCTCGTGATTTTAATCATGGTAGCGGTCCGGGTCATTTGCTCGCCTGTCAATGACATCATATCTCCTATGCGCACGTCAGCATTGCGATTGCCTGCCAGTTGACTTTGATCCAGTTTTAAGTCACATTTTTAAAATGCATTTTTTACACCTTCTTTGTCTTCAACTATGTGTTTTAACCGAATGAAGGATTTTAGTCATGTGAGGTCTGGATCTTAGGGGAAGAGGAAAAGAAGAGAAAGCTCTCAGCCCCTCCAAGAAATCCTGTGTCCACTGAAGAGCATCGCTGAATCACTGACTTTTAACATGAAACTGCTTTTTTTCAGTGTTTCTACTGGTTTTAATCTTCCTCCGTTTGTTATGGGGAGGAGGACACTTCTGCGGATAATTTGCTGCCAATAAAAAGCTCCTGAATGACTGACTGAAGGAATCCAAACTAAGAGAAGCTTAAGGTAATGGCAGTGAAGACAACAACTCCAACGATCCCACACAATTCACATCACCCAGCGCCATCTTTTGCTAACGTTTGGATCGAGAGACCTCTAGCTGCAGAAGTTACATACTGTGCGTTGAAATTGGAGTAAAAAATGCTATGTTTGCTGTACTTCATGTGGATCTACATGTGAATGCAGCACAGGAACGTGTGTGGGGCAATTGTGCAGCGTGATAATCATATCATTTTACTGTTCAGAGTAAGCAGACTAATTTCTGAGACCAGAAAATGGCAAAAAGCTTCAAGGTGTTTATATTGCAGACGCTGTCAATGTCTCATTATTCACATTTGTAAAGAGGAATGAATCAATGAACCTAGAAACTGCTGATGAAAAATCCGACGCTCTCACCAAAGCACAACTATAGTACTTATCACACACTGACAGACTCCAACAGTGGAGAGCTGTAACAGAACAGGTTCTGCCTTTCATTATGAATTCCTTGCTCTCTTGTCTCAACATTGTATCAACAACCACTCTGTCATGAAATGAAGTCTACTTAGCTGCTAACACTGATACACATGCACTTGATCACGCTCAGTGAAACTCGCAGTATTGATCAGCAGGGCAGGGCCTCACGGGTCCGCTGGGGCGCCGCAACACGCCACCGACTCCTTGACTGAATTGATCATAGAAATGCATAAATAATAAAGTGGCATGTCATTCTGACTTCCAATTGATTTTCCCATTAGGAGCTGATTGATACAAGCTTTAAATGTCGGGAGCCCCATTGATTGCCACAAGTCCACGCGCTCACTTGCAATGTCATGTCACTTTTCCTGTGGCTGTGCAGCCTTCCACCTGGACCGACCAAATTAAAAGGTCAACAGGTGCACTGTGTCATCAAGCTGTGTTTAGGCTGCGTTCCCACCAAGTGATTACACACACTCTGCTGTGTTTATTCCTCCAGCTCAGTTCATCTAAGATAGATACCGCTCTAACTTCTTCACACCGAATGCCTGAACTCTTCCGAGTCCAAAAGATGCAACTCCAAAATGCAAGGGTTTATGTGTATACGAAGGAAGGTTTAGTATGCCAAAATCAAACCACAGTCCGGACTGACATTTACATATGTCCTTGTCCTTCTTCTTCAAGCCTCAAGATTAGACTGAAGATGATGAAGCTTTCACTTAGTACAATGTCAATTCTGCTCTGGATATGGAAACCATGAATACGATCTAAGCCTAGTTGCAAAAGGCACATGGCATTAAATTCACCCTGGATGCTGAAATTCTTCTAACATCTTATGCCCAGGAGGACGAGACTCAGGTCTAATAATCAGGACTGCTATTATAACAATTATTTTTGTAATTGATTAATCCAGCCTGCAGCTGCATATCACAATCATTATTTAATCTTGTCCCAACTCAAATTGATCGAGAGGCAAAGGTGGCCCGTCTGTCACACACAGACTCACAACCGTTCACAGCCATACTCACACATCACTCTATCCACCAGTTCACCTGATGTGCTGTGTGAGGTGATATTGCCACCACAACTCCATTACATATTTTTGAAACAAACAAAAAATAAAACTGCAGCACCTAATGATTATTTTCATTATCACTTAATGTCATTTCTCGATAAATCAACTGATCATAAAATGTCACAAAACAATGAAAATTTCCCACCACAGTATATACAACTCAAGGTGGTGCTTTCAACTTCCTGTGTTGTCTGAAAACACTCCAAACATATTCACTTCAGTACAGTGGCGTGCGATGACTTTTACAGATAGGCAAGAAGAGCTGAGCAGCCAAACCCAACACCAACATCAAAACATAGACCAGACTGAAACACACCTTTTCATGGCAGTAGCAGTAGCAAATCTCTCTTTTTGTGCTGCCTGTCTTTCCTGTGCTGAAAGTCTCTCTCCTGCATCTTGCTCCTCTCTGCCTGGACATCTTCACCTTTCTCCTTCCTGGCTGAAGAAGTTTTAGGATTATTCTTTTGAATTGACAGTAAACATACAAACATACTACGTAAACATGTACGGTATAGAGGAAAAACATTTAAAAACCACTTCTATGGTAATCTTCAAAATATTTACTATTAACCGACAATAACACAATCCAGTGAGGATGCAGAATCCTGTGTTTACCTGTCTCAGTGTAGTTTATCTTTCCTGGCTCATCCTCTGGTCTGTAGTTCGGAAGCACAGGGGAGACGCTGTAGCATTTATTTACTGACAAACTGCCTGGAGTGCACGTACATTCACTAGTACTTTCACGGCTGCAATGCTAACTGCTAACTAGCTAACTCTTTGCTCCGTCGCGAGCCTCACCGCTCTCTCTCTCGCCCGCTACGCACACAACCTACATACTGAACTATTCCTGAGAGAAGCTGCTCTACTCCTGTAACAATATTGTCTCAAACTTCACAAACTTGCTGCAGAGAGATGATAAATCAGTGTAATTTACTCGTTTACTTGCTACTGCTGCCTCTTATTGGTTAATGAGCAAGCTCAGCGAGCCAAACACTTCTATGCATGCGTACAATGCGTGCAACAATCATATATGATCTCAGAAGAGTAGAAGCTGAGACGGAACAACTTTACAAGCTCACCCGTCAAAGATCCCAGGGTTATTCCCAATGCATGAACAAACCTCCAAAATAAAATTTTTAAAAAAATTTAAAAAAGACTGCTGTCCTCTCTGCTTGACCAGCTCCAGCCTTTGTCAATGGCACATGGTCACGCCCACGAAAATGACAGAAACAATAGTTACAACGGCTGATAGTCAGGCTAGCCTTCAGAGACAATACCCTGCTGCTGCCACAAGTGGGCAGTAAATTACATGATGAATGCAAAAAGGCATCCTTTATGTACAAGGTAATATTCTTAATGTAAATTTAATTATGATTGGGTATGTCTATTCTGGTGTCCCTTTTAGATTAGGTACCTTATTTTGAAATTCTTTTATTGTTGCTGGCATGAACACTAACAAGTCCATCCTGTTAATATAATTAATAAATTTAAAAAATAGTGACGAATAATGACAAAATAACGGTGTGCAGAGCTAATTACAGAAAAAGCAACAAAGTTAATTTTTGTCTGTGGTGCAGCTGAAAAAACAAAGTGCACATCACTCCCTCACACCCTCAGTAAAAACCAGTGTAACTCCTCTTGGGAATAATATACCAGCTATGATTTATTGACCTGGTATGTGCCCCCTCGACCGCTGAGATCTGCTGATGGAGCCCTGCTGCTTGCTCTCAGGTCACAGCTTGTGATAACAGGTGACTGGGGTTTGGCTATTAGAGCCCCCACCCAACGAAACTCCCTGCCTTTTGAACTCAGGCTCACTAAACATTTAGCTTTTTTTAAATCCATCTTAAAACGTTTCTCTTAGTGAAAGAATTCAAAATTGTTTGACATATTGTTATTTATACTGATTATTCCTATTTATTTGATCATATTTATTTTATTGTTTTTACTTCTCCTGTGTCACATTCTTCCATCCATCCATCCATTTTCTACCGCTTATCCTCTAGTAGGGTCGCGGGGGGGCTGGAGCCTATCCCAGCATCCTTTCGGGCGAGAGGCGGGGTACACCCTGGACAGGTCGCCAGTCCATCGCAGGGCACACAGAGACAAACAACCATTCACTCTCACATTCATACCTATGGTCAATTTGGAGTAACCAATTAGCCTAGTCCCCATTTGCATGTCTTTGGACTGTGGGAGGAAGCCGGAGTACCCGGAGAGAACCCACACAAGCACGGGGAGAACATGCAAACTCCACACAGAAAGACCCCGCGTTAACTTTGTTAAGAGGAGTGCTGTATAAATAAAGTTTTATTATTATTATTATATTTACTACTTCGTTGACAAGGGAAAATCATTTGGGATGAGAAAAATTAAAAGTGTTAATCTTTTAAGGAGAAACCTCTTCGAGAAAACGGCCACAAGCAACAAGGGGTAAACAAAGTACCAAGCGCGTAATCAAACTTAATAAATTTACTTTTGACTTTCTTTATGATTCAGACGAAATTGCAATACTTGCCAACGGCTAAAACATGCACACACTCAGATTCTGTTTTAAGCCTCTCAAAGCAAGAGCTGACTGGGGATGCTTCATCAAAAATCATGAGAGCGTGTGTTTGCATTTGGGGCCGAGCTGAGGGGCAAACATGGGGAGAAAAGCCCTAGGGTACACAGTTGTTCCTCTCAAGCAGGATGGCAGCAGTCTCTTACTTGAATCAGCTCCTGTAAGGCGTGTTTATTAAGACGCTCTTTGCTAATGGTGCACAGAGAAACATGAACATCTTAAAGAGCTCAGTAGCAGGTATGTGCAGGTTAATGAAGCAGGGGTCCCCACTTCCTTCAGTCTCTAATGCTGAGATCATTTAATGATTCTCTTGCAACCTATTTATGGCACCGCTTGGTGAACATAACAGAGGTTAATAAAGTAGAGGTCAACTCTTTATCACACCTGCTCAGCGCTGTTTTCCTCTCTCCTACACTGTAACTCATAGAAGCATTTCTCATTAATGACCTCCCCCATAGGGCCCATAGGGCGAGTAAGTATAAATGTACTATGCAGAGTTTAATGCCTTGATTCCCAGAGGCATGCTTGCGTGATCGTCAAATTATTCTGGGTGCCATGGCAGGTATTTATTTCATGCTAATAGCCGGCATCTTGCTGGAGGCTGGGAAAACAAGTGTAACACACACATTACACAGAAAAATGCCAAACACTGGCCAATCAGGGGTGTAAATAAACTGATAGAGCGAGACAATACACGCTGGAGCCTGGAGTTGAGTAATTCTGTATGGAGGAGGGAATGGGGCACACTGGCATAGGGAAGTATGTATTACGGGAAGGGAAAAGGGACAATAGTTGTGTGTGTGTGTGTGTGTGTGTGTGTGTGTGTGTGTGTGTGTGTGTGTGTGTGTGTGTGTGTGTGTGTGTGTGTGTCTATGTGTGAGGTGTTTGGGGCTTGTGTCTGTTTGTGCATCAATAGTGTGTAAACACAGTTGTGCCTTGTAGGAAATCATAATGTAATAACTGCTCATGATAATAACTGCGACTGTGCAAACATACAGCAGAGTAATCCAGCAGGGAGCAGTGGTTCTACAGTGAGAGGCTTATAGTGGAGTCCACCTGAGGTGTGTGGATACAATGTGCAGGCTTCTGCCACTTATTACTCAGGACAACTGTCATTTTATTACACTCTGAGCACTGCACAGATTCAAGTGAAGCTAAATTGTATTCCCTAACTTCAAACTTGACATACAAGGGTGTTATTATATTCATAATTTTAAGGAACATCACTTATCAGAGGTCTGTATAGGTGAAAATATGGATCATATTATTGGGGATAAGGGTTGCACCAGCATCTAACATATACTACACTACTTGCACAGTTTCAGCCATCCATTTATTTTCTGTGCTGATTCTTTTAAAAGCCATAAGAGGCTGGAGGAGCTTTAATTGGACCATATAGAAGTAATAAACAGGATGTTTTTTTTATTTATTTATTTATTTAGCCATTCTCCACTACCAAGGTAGCAACTATAGCAACACACACACATATATATACTGTATATATTTGTATAAAACAACACAACATGGCAAATGTGTGCAGAATCATATATAAGATAATTATACGATTACCACTTCCACACTTTGATGCCTAGCTCCATTCAAATGACCTGTATGTTGATGTGCTCAGCATAAAGATAACAGAAATTCTCCTGATCTGGAGACTAGAAAAGAGAACCAGAGACGTTATCGTGTCGCTAATGCTAACTACTAGCTACTTTTCTTTGTCCAAATGGCAAATGTGAATGGCCAAATCCCCATCACACGACTTGCTGTTTGTCACAATAAAAAAATAAAACAGGCTACTTTTTATTCTACAACATGTCTCTCATTTACATTTTCATTGATAAACAACAGGAGTTGTGATTATAGATTCTCCACATGCGCGGGTAATCTACGCAGCAGGAGCCAAAGCTGCTTTTGTCAACTCTAAATGTACAAGATATGCGTTTGCTTCATCGACTTCTTTTGTTTGGCTTTTGTCCTGTTGATGCTGTTATTTGTCCCTTCCCCACTGTATTTTGACAAAAAGTCATTGAGGTGGTTTCAATACGGCTCATTATCCTAACAGAATTCAAATGAATGGATGCTCCTGTAGCTCCTCGCTAAAGCTTCCTCCAGGAAGTCTCTCCTTGCTCCTCTGAGCAGTAATGATTAAAGACTTGATCAATTTCTGGGTTATGTGAGGATGAAGGATGGAGGAGATACGAAATAAGCGGAATGATCATGGATGTAATAAACCATGGATGGCAGCCTATTAATTCCAATGAGAGCTGCTGTCTTTGCACTTCCTTGCCCACAACACTAATTTCAGTCCGCGTTAATGAATGAAGCTGGAATAATATATTATTTCTCTGTTGCGTTTTAACATATATTGACTCTGATGTTTGATTATTCAAAGAATATTCAGTCAGTTGTTTTTTGTGATGAAATTTAGGCAAAATTTTTTTCTCAGCCCGATCTCATCACATGACTTGCAGTTTGGTCTGTGGCCACTTTCACCAAAACTGCTGCACAACACCGTACTCTCTGTGGGTATGGAGGAGCATGTCACTGCTGCAGGACATGATATCATTCCCTGTTTAACCACTCATGGTTTCCAGATACAGATGAGGGCTGCACAATTAATATTATCAAAATTGCAATCTGGCCAAGTGCAGTATCTAAAAACACAGTGGTGCAATGTTTTCATGAAGGTAAAATGTGTCACAACATTATAAATGAAGCTTGGTGGTGCTACAGAGATGCCCCTAGCAGACAAATTGTATTGTCCAGATGAAAGGGATCATGCTTGTTTGGTACAAGACCCCAGTAAAAAAAAAAAAAAACAAAACAAAAAACTCACACCATCATCATTTTTATATTTTTTTCAGGGAAAATTAAATGCATTCCCACCTCGCAAAATAATTGCAATGCTTTTTTTTTTTTTTTACATCATTCAGCCCTGCTACAGATACACATTCTTCAAATTAAACAACAAGATGTTTGTAGCGGCCCTTCGCAACATGTTTTCTGATCTGATGTCACTGTCAACAGGACTAAATCATTTGTCAGTGTCTTCCAAAACTGTCACAAATCACTGTTACAAAAATAAAACTGTCCTGATCTGATGAGGTTTTGTTACTGTGTATTGACATATGGACACCAGCTGTGTTTTTGAATGCCTGCTGGGAGCTGCAGTGGTCATACAGTATTATGTCCACATAGAATAAAAGGAAGTGTGGAAGTGGGACACCAGTGTGTGGGTGTGGCTATTTTTGTCTTTTTGGTTTCATGTTTAGGCACAAAAACAACTTGGTTTGGGAAAGATCATGATCCCCTCAATTTGTTGAAACTAGCCAGGAGATGATCATCACTGTCATGACTATGCGAGCAGAGGTTTTTGTGTCAATGTCCAATGTTTTGCGGATCCATTCTCCCCTCTCTCTCTGTGGATGTCACACTGTTCCTCCTTTGCTTTGATAATAATTACCACGCCTGCTCCATGTCTTTGTCACTTCAACATCAACATGTCATTTTTGTGAATGACTCTGACTCTGCATGTTTCACACATAACCCAGTCAGAGTTTTTTGTGCTTCCAAAGCTTTGTTTATGAAGAGTCAGTTACACACACACACACACACACAAACACACACACACACACACACACACGCACGCACACACACACACACACACACACACACACACACACACACACAAACACACACAGCTGGAAGCTTCCCACCCCAACCAGTCTGCTCTGTTGGCCACTGAGCTACTCCACTGGAACAGTTTGAGGGTTCAGTGCTAATAATGAGAAAGTGGTGCCCTAAAAAAAAAAAACAACAACAAAAAAAAAACAGCTGATGTCTTTACTGCAAAGACCATGACAGCATCCCCCGCTGGCTTCCCACCTGCTAACACTACCAGCTGTGTTGTTGTATTGCCTGCTGGGAGCAGCAGTGGTGCTGCACCCAGTTGCTTCTCCACTACAGTTTGACCATGCTTGTGTGTGTGTGTGTGTGTGTGTGTGTGTGCGCATCTTTGTATAAACACACCTTGAAAGCACTGACGAATTTAATATGAATCTGTCATTACAACATAATATTGATTCATTATTTTTCATTGACAAAATGCAACCAAAATCATAGAGTCAAAGTAAGAATGTAAGAACTTCTACATCACATGTACTTATTGTATTCTGTTAGTTTCTGTGTACATTTGCATGTTTGCATGTGTTTCCATGTGCACACACTCAACACGCCTGCAGGGGGGTTTCTTCTTTACTCCATCAGCCTCCAGCTGAGCCAGCCTGTGCTTTGCTTTTGTTTGATAGGTTCCGTTGCATTTTTCTGGGCCAGCCTCCCTCATCAAAGTGATTAAGCAATTACACTGATTGTGCCGATGCTCAGAAGAACGAGGGAAGCACCCTCGAGTATTGAGTGCTAAAGCTTTCTTGGAGATAACGGCTTAATTTGTGCCTAATCAAAATAAAGGCCGTTCTCTTAAATCTCCAACCTTCCTTCAGCACTGGGTCGCTCGGGGGAACTGAGAAGGTGTCGTTAAGGGGTGGGGGTTGGGGGGGGGGCAAAGGACTCCCTGCTGGGGCCTTTTCTAACTTAAATATCATTACATATGGGCCTTGTGCAATATACAGACGTGCTATTATAAGGCAATGAAGCCGCTCTTTCCCTCCAAATGAAATAATAATTAACATCTTAGAAGTGATAACGATTGTAGCCTCTGAAGATGCTGCATACACCCAGCGTGGATCCCAACTGGAAATAATCAAAGAGTTTGGGAATTAAATCAACATGCAGTTCGTCTCTCAGCACTGCTGTGGGCATCAATAATGAAACATGAGTCTACGAGTCTGGAGAGTCCCCTCACGAGCACAACACACACACACACACACACACACACACACACACACACACACACAAACACACACACACACACACACACACACACTCATCTTTTTGGCATCAGATCATTACAAATAACTTCCTCCAGGTGCTGACATTTCTTTACCCGCTCATTTCACTAACAGAGCCAAGGCAGCCACAGCAGCGTCTTCAGACACACCGGGTCCAACATCAAAAATTAATCGCAGCGCAACTTCAATCACAACCGTGACCGAGCAACATGGATTGGGCCTGCTGATGCTAGTGTGTGTGTGTGTGTTTGCTTGTGTGTGTGTGTGTTGCGTGATTGTGGGCGTGTGAGGGAGCAACATGGGAAGAAGTGAAAGAGAAACATGAGGGAGGGAGATGAGGAGGGAGAGAGGGACTGACCCCGGGAGGATATCTGGATGAAGAGGCGGGGGTCTGCAGCGCGTATGGCCGCGGTGTACCGATCCTCGATCCCGGGCACCTGCGCCTTTTTCTCGGGCATGAGTCGCACCCTGAGCCGGCCTCCCTCTGCGCCGAGCCACCACTCCAGAATAGTTGTGAGGTCCATTTCCAGGGTGAACACCGGGGCCTCCTCGTACACAGACAGCCCCCCGCATCCCGTCCTGACTATATCCTCTCCTATTTCCACCACTACTTGGTTTGATTTCCTGCTCGCTTTCGTCAAACCCAATTTTAGAACTTTGGACAGCGGCCGCTTGTAGAAGAAGGGGAGCTGTCCCTCAGAGGACACGTTCCTCAGCTCTGAGTCCGTAGAGGACTTGGGGTCCACAAAAGTAGATATGGTTTTCTGCAAAGGTATGCAATGCATTTTCAAGTTTGCGCGCACCGTGTAACATCCGCTAAAAGTCTGGCAGTCGCCGTTCAGGGGTCTCTTTATGAACTCCGCCAGGTAATAGCGCAACAGAGAGGGGACCGCAAAATCCACAGCGAGGGTTTTCCTCTTCAGCCTGGAGTTTATGGTTTGGTTCAAGTCTCTTTTGCCTGCGCTTTCCCCGCTGTTGCCACCGGTGCTGCTGCCGCTGCTGCTGCTGCTGATGTTGCTGGAGCCGGCGGCGGGGGGATCCATCCCCGCTGTGGTCCTTGGCGAGGCGCACTGCAGCCCAGCGAAAAATGCCGCAGAACAAACAAGCAAAAACAATATCCCGGTGTTCATGGTTAAATACATTTGAGTCTTGTGTTTAGGAGAAGCCCCTTAATCCTACCGCTCACCGCTTCCTCTCTGCTCGTGTCACATACGCAGCGCAAAATCACAAAGTGCGAATCGATGATCCTGCGGGTCCTGCGCCTCTTCGCCGGTGCGCACCCGTGGCAAGACGAAGGGAACTGGGTTTTACATTTGTTTGCCAGTGACTGATGCTGTCCTCCCCTCATCACACGGAAAAAGTGCCATTTCCCCTCTCTGCTCTCCACACACTCACACACGGACGGACACACACGCACCTTGAAGACAATGCCTTTTATCGCCGGTACGAACCCAGCGAGTCGCTCTCCGGGACGCTGATTGATATGCCGGTCGGGTCCGCTCCGGTGGCTTTCAAAGACTCCCTGTCTCTTGGCACAGTTGTGACGGCGGTACAAGTGGTCTCTCTGTCAGCAGCGGGGTGCAGCGTCGCTCTCTCTCTCTCTCCCTCTCTCTCTCTCTCTCTCTCTCTCTCTCCTCACAGCTAAATCATGAATTCACAAGGAGTTTGGAGAAACCGAGTGTCCATTAAAGTTTAAAAGACAATCATATCTGATGGTCTTGGCTAACTGAAAAGCCCAGCGGCAGTCTCTCAGGTTAATGGTCTGCTGAGGATTTCGGCGCTCATTTGGTCAGAACTGGCAGCTCCGACCTCCTCTGCTGTGCCAACACACGCGTGTAAAGTCATCCACACGTCCATTTGACGCGAATATAAGCCGTTTTCTCCGAGCACGACTCCCTTGAGAAAAAAGCCCTCAGCAGCCGGCGCAGGAGCCTCCGCCGTTAAGGACGCGTCTGATGCGCCCTCAGCGCAGCCGTAACAGTGCCTGTGTCTTTATTGAAATTAGAAATGCCAGGAGGTACAGCGGCACAGCTCCACAGTTTGTCTCCCGTGATTTTTTTTTCATTGAATCACCGAGCCTTTGTGTGTCCGGAAATTGGATTGGATTAGTCGCACTCTCCCGGTTGTGTGCAAATCACATAGTTTCAGAGGGAGGCCGTTTGGGTTGGAGCCCAAATGGCTTTGTTATATCTAATGTGCAGAGGCCAATATGTCCTTAAGACAGGAGGAAGCTGTCTTCCCATCTTGGCAGTTCATTTGCCTCACGGTCTTTAATTGAGAATGGGAATCAAGGGGTCAGTGTTTGGGGCAGGAGGGAACAATTGCCAGAAAATGCTCCTCCACCACCACCACCATCCTCACCACCTAAATACACACTTTACACCCCCCCCCCCCCCCCCCCCCCCCAAAAGTTGATCGGGTGAGACACCCGCTAGATGGCGTCAGCACATTCTTATGGTAATTCACACTCCTCCGTTTCACTGACAAATCCATTAATGCTCTAATTGCTCAGTGTGTCTCATTAGAGCCTTATCTGGGCTATAGAGCAGGATTAGGGCCAATGTGAACATTTTGTGAGTGGAGGAATCACAGAATCTGGAGAATAAAGTCAGAACTATAAGATTAAAGTCAGATTCTACTTTATGGCAGGAGGGATTTGGGGGGATTTTGGCAACTTATCCCTTCTTTCAGTTCTGGTGAACATCAGCTGTGGAAAAATCATAGTAACTAAGTGTTGCTACACTATGATAGTATCTTACTACAAAATGATAGTTAACACAGCAGCTATCACTGACTACATCAAAGGTCTGCTTGATGAGTGGTTTTTGTAAGGATCAAGTAATGTGGTTACCACAAATACCAAATTTGATCATAATTACTTCCAGGTCCACTTAAACAAGACACGATTGTAACCAAAAGTAGTGACTCTGAGTTACAGATAATACAGTGAAGTAAATCAAACCACAGGTATCAAAGGAAAAAAACAGTAAAAACCAACTTATCTCAATAACTTAAACCAAAAAGTTGAGGTGTAACTGCGTAATATTCAAATCCCTTTATAAAATGGGGTAGAAGAAAAGGAAAAGAAAACTTAAAAAAAGTACATTTAAAAAATAATGGAAGTACAGATATTATATCCATCTTTCCCATCTTTTCATAAATTTGTCCTGGTGTAATCTGATTTCTGAAGTCATTCTTTCCATCCTTAAGTTTTCATGAATAATGTCAATCTCATCAATGTTTTTGGTTTTAACCACTTTAACCACTGGTTTTACCACATGTATATACGCGCTGCAATATATAATGATATAATATAAATAAATATCCATCAAAAGAAGTAGAACCTTCCAAAGGCAGGGTGACAAATGCCAAATTTAATTTAAATACTAAATGAAATTAACATTATATAACACGTGTCACTAGGTTCACGATACAGTTTCTTTACCAAAATCATTTCCACAATAATTAGACTCATGTTTTAGTGTCACAGCATTCCCATAGATTTTAAATTTACCCTCAGTTGGGGATATCAGAATCATGTATCATTTCATGTGTTGGCTAGTCTTCTATGTTTAGATTGTTTTGTGACATTAACATGAAAACTTTTTATACATGTCTTAAAATTATTATTAACCAGAAGAATATGGGAAGTCATCTGCATGATCAGTTAGACTTTGTATGTGATAACCATTTCTGTCTGCTGTGCTGAAGGGTGAGCAGCTCTTCACAGAGGAGCAACCAACATTTTCTCCTGCTTCAGTGCTCTGTGATTTTCACATTGGTGGCAGGTGCAGATAAAACAAATCAAGTCATGCAAATGTGGAAACAGAGCAGATTACAAGGAAGCTACATGGCACTTACTCTCCCTGTGTGAATTAATAAAGATGAATAAAAATTGTAGCAGTTACTTCAAAAAGTAAATAAAGAAAGAGAAGAAAAGTATGTGTTCAGCCGTGATGGCTGTCACTGCACATGCTGACCACCCACTTTTTCCTCCATTGACTCCAAACAAATAACAGATGCTGCTTTTGCTTTTTGGAAATGTGAAAACACTGATACAGCACTTCCTGTTCATCAAAGGATTCCCACCAGGAAACAGCAAACAGACCCTTAGTGCGTGCAACAAATTTAAATGCCTCATGAACTGGTTCTAATAAGAATCACCACTGTGTTGTAAATAGCAAACAGTGGAAATATTTGCATGAACATTACATGCCTGCTGCATCCATTCCCATCAACAGGAGGGTGTACCACAGCTGAGAGCTCTGCACTGCAGCTGTGCTTTGACCCAGTCCGCCTTTACTATCGCCACCCCAGAGATACGCAGTTTTACTGTGTGATGTAATCCCATATTCATTGTTATGGCTATTTCTACCGCTTACAGCAGCTGTGACCTGCTGATTGCACAACATTAGTTCTTGCTTAAGCCACAAGAAATATGCAGGTGATTGAGATTAATTATTAACATTAAGAACTCAACTCAGTTGTTGCAGCGCTGCAGAATAGGAGCCCATTCTTTCCATTAACTGCTGTTTTGTTACTAATTTATTACATATAACTACTTTTTTCGATTCTGATTGAGAAACAACCTGCTCTGCTCCTCAGGGGTTAATTGAGATTCACTGGTTGTACGTGAATTACCAATATTTTTTATTATTGATTGATCACTGCTTTGTGCCTGCATAATTACTTCCCAATAATGGAACTGTCCTTCACAGAAGCTGTTGTTCCTCCCTATTCTTCTTTTTGCTTGCTTACTTAACCTGCGCTTCATTGCCATGATTGTACAAGGAAGTATTGGTTTATTTGTGATGGGGCTATGTGTATATACACTCAGGGGTATTTGTGTTCAACGGTGCTGAAATGTTAGGAATTCAAGGTTTGTGAGCCAAACCAAACGCAGTGACTGCATTATTATCAATATCTTTTCTTGTCTTCGTTTTCCCCTGCCACACACGTCTGTCTCTCATGCAAATTCACATCCACATAAGATAAAATAGACACGTACGATCTTCACTCGGCTTGCATCTTCTGCCCCAACCTGTGGTGGATCGGCGGCAGAGAATCAGACCCAGAAGCACATCAGTGAAAAACTTTTTTTTTCCTCTTATTCATCGTACACTCTACCCTGTATCTGAACACATTATTCAAGACAAGTCATTTAATTCGTGTTCAGAGAAGGTGAGGAATCATAAAAGGTGTGGGAGGGACTGAGTACGGCGGCTAGGGAGCAGGAGAGGGAGTAAGAAATGGTGACACTGACACACTGAACTCTATTCAATATCTAATCTGTGAGGCTGTACTCACAAGTGCCGGGCCGCTCGCACAATATTAATGGTACACCGGCCGCTCCATTTCTATGCATGATATTGTACATCGACATTCCACTTGGTAACTGCTTCAATTGAGGTGAGCCTGTGGTTCTCAGTTAGCGTGTGGCTGCATGCAAGTTTGGTAATTTGGGCATGGAGCCAAATGAACTGTGGAAATGGTATAACCACTCACTGAAACAAGACAATATCTGCAGTTATTAATAATAGATTAAACACATGGGTAATGTTAGCCAAATTGATTTTTAACTAGCAAAAACCCAAAGTCAAGCATTATAGTTGGAGTTCTATTTTTTACACTAAATTGAATCTGATGAAATGATATTTATGTGCATAATTGTAATCCAGATGAATTCAGTCAGAGCGCTGCGGCTACCCGGAGAGAGATATTTGAAGTATGTATGGGCTGAGATGAGCTGGACTTTGTTAACAGCCCTGGCTGTATTCTTGGTAATAGGCATGCACTTTGAAAGCCATTCACCAGACCGCCAAGGCAAACTTAATTACTTTCTGATTGATCGCTCATTTCCACTTTTCAGTCCTTATTGAGTAAAATGAACCAAATCCCCGATATCCATTACCCACAATGCTTCGAGCTTGCTTCAAGAACCCTCACCGGCTATAGCTTCCATTTCATCTAAACCATGTTTAATATCCAGTTCACAGGTCAGCGTGGGGTGGGTGGGGGTGGGGGAGTGGTAGTGTGATAAATTACACACAGATAAGTTCTTACAAAGACCCTTCCCCCCTTGAGCTCTACTTTTCATGGCGCGCGCTGAACCTCGTAAATCAGCCGCCGTGTCCCCACAACTAGCGACCCCTTACAGCCAGCAGCATCATCGTGCTTCACGGCCTGGTCCATCCACTCTCTGCATGTACCATGAGGGCTCCAAAGTTTGTCGTTGCAAAAGCAGTGATGGATGTTTGACGGAAAAAAAAGGAAAAAAAAAAAAATCCCAACGCCATCTCTCTCTCTTTTCTCACAGCGTCACAGCCATTTTTTTCATTTGTCTGTTTTTGCTTTCATGAATGCACAACACTCGTCTGCAGTGATTGAGGAAGGAGCTGCTGAGTCTCACGCACCTGAACCATACATTTTGGGATGCAGACAGGCGCCGCTTCCTTTAGCATTCCCACCTCATGACATTTTTTCTCTTAGTTCCATAAATCAAAACCCCCAGACCTGCCGAGTTGAGGAGAAGAAATAAGGCTTTTGAAGAAAATAGAAAAAAAAAAAAAAAAAAAAAAAAAAGAGGCTTTCCCACAGAAAGTGTTCAAGACTTGGAGAGTTTCCTGTTGACAGCTGTAATAAGAGTTTGTGGTCATCTCTTACAGCGCACGCTCACAGGTGCAGGGGGTACATTGTTGATAGGTGGCAATTCCCCGGGTAGTGGACTTGAAAAACATCAGCCTCTTAGCTCCAGACCGCTGAGCCCTCCGCATGACCAGAACTCACATTAATCATAGCACTGCAGGGGTTGAGCCTGACTTTAGCCAGGTAATTAGCATGTCACTAGCTATGCTGATTCATAGAAGAACCTCCTATATCCTGAGAGCATAACTCTCAGTGTAACACAGCTCACAAACGCAAAAGTGAAATAATCCATCTAGAACATTTTGCAACGACAGTGTTAATTGGAGTAATGGGACAAATGACTAGACTCTCCCTGGCCTGCTAACCCCCACAGTGAGAACAGCTCCACCTGCCAAATGTCAGATTAGAAGTTTCACTATTCCAGGAAATTTGTTTCACACATCTATGAAGACTGGCTACAGTTAGACTAATAACACACATTAGTCTTTATAAAAGTTGAGTTTGTATGACAGCCTCTCCTCTGCAAAGTAACTGGCTTTTTTGATATATGCAAAGTGGATAATCCGTGAAAAGGCTGCCGAGTACATGCGATGCAGGGGTGGGCGAAGTTGTGTTTTACCTGTGACTCTTTTGACCTGACAGATTCTGCTCCAGACTTTTCTGAACCTACACGGCTGTTTGAAAAATCCTCTGTTTTTGAACAGTGTGCTTGTGTTTGCCAAACTCCATCTTCTAAACCACACATAAGACAGAAAGCTCCTCTGTCTGCATCTAACCATATGGTGATGTTTACCTGCTGCCATCCCCTGGTTGTTTCTAATTCCGGCTCGCAGATACACTGTTTCAAACTTGAATAGCATGAATGTGAGCAAGCATTTGAAGAGGCATTCCACTGATTTTACATGTCAAAGTCAATTTAGTACTCAGTGGGAGTAGTACTCTGTGTAAACAGTTGTATAATGTCTTCAGTGTCTCTGGAGGAGGGAGAGAGAGTTGGACAGTCTGTTTTGGGGATGGGGACCACGCATTTTACAGCAGGAGTTATGGACAACATCAAGGCTAAACTTATTTTTTGGAGTTTATTTATTTAAAAACAAGGGACAGTACATATTAATGAACATATACATGTAAATATGCCAGATTACAGCCAAGCGGCTAATTTCCATCTGCAGTCCTTTTGGCAGGTTGATGTTAACAACGTGAAATAATAAAATCAATAAACAACATCTCCCTATGTATTAAATTATCCTTAAAGTTGTTGTATTTTATCTTATACTTCTGCATTATTCAGTTGTTCAGGAAGGGACCATAATAACTGAATGAATGCAGGCCCATTGTCCATGTCTTTGCAGCCTCCAGTTTTTCACCTTGTTAACATATGCATGTGATGTTTTTATATAATACAAGACACATCATGAGAAAAATAATAACCAATCCTGTCAACTTGTGGGAAATGGGGCTAAATAAACCTGAAACTTTGTCAGTACAGAGAAAGAGTTAGCATTTGCACAACCACTAACACCATGTCAGCTACTGCCCGTTACAAGCTAACAAACAACATGAACAAATAAAAGATGCTAACTGCGCTAACCGTTCTGATACGTCTGCCAGTCTCTGATTCTGGTCTCAACAGACTCTTCGTCTGAGTCTGGGTCTGACTGAGGCTCAAACATGAGGCTGAGTCTCTCTGATGTTTCCTCCTCTAACCATCTTGATACTCACCTGATTTCACCTGTCCACCTGGAGCAAGCTGGTGGTGGTGGGCGGGGCACAAGGCCTGATCCAGAATTTCTCAATGAGGAAGTAAGAGTAGATGAGCTTCCAGCCCTAATTTTCCGATTTGTACATAATTCAACACCGTCTGGAGAGGAACTTTAAGATAATTTAATGATACATTTGAATAATTTTGGGACATCCTCTAAGACTTTCATTTGTCTCATTATGAAGATGTATATAAATACTTGTGTTGTATTGTACTCCAAATTATTTTTCTAACACTGAATGGATTTTGAATGGATGGGCAGTTCAGTTGCTGGGCATAAAGACCAATGACAAAACAATGAGCTGGAAGACGCAGAGCTGAGGAAACTGCAGAATCTCTGTGGCTTTGTCCTACAAGTGACCCTTTTCACTTTACATGTAGTTATTTGATCCACTGTAAATATAAATGTATTGATTACTGCAGCTTTAAATACATTAAGACATCTCTGCCCCAGAGAAAGTCCTGGTAGAGTCAGACGGCTTTGAAACAGCACTCCTGTCATTGAATTAAATGATGAAATAAAAATAATATTAATAAAATATGAAACATTGAAATGAAATATAGAGCTTATACTTGGTTTGTGATGAAAATTTGCTGAGGGTGATGGAGGCTGGACTACGGGGACCCATGACTGCAGTGTTTTAGCAGGCAGGTATATCAGGCAGAGTCTAACGAACACTATCAAGTTGCATTATGGGGGGTGTGGGATTCATTGCTTTGGGACCTTGACCCAAACTAAGGATAGAAAGTTAAGATATCTGAGCTTCTGCTGCATGTTTAATCTCTTTTCTTTTTAATCACGTACAAGTCCCCCAGTTTTATGGAAGTGCAATACTTAATTGCTGGAATACCAAAATACTTCCATCTTATATTGTAGAGTGGCTGGAGACTCATGCTCAAATATACATTTAATCAAATCTATTACGCTTCTCAGGAAGGATAATTTCATTTAAACATAAGAAATTTTTAATCAAAAAATTTGGTGCAGTTGTTATACTTCTGCAGCAACACAATTTCATAAATCTCCATCATTGCAAATTACTCAATTATTCACTAAATAGAATGATGTGGTTGAGCTTTTCATCATTAAAGCTTCATTTCTTTACACAAACCATCTCCTCCCTTAAGGCTCCGAGGGGAGGGGAGGGATGCTGGAATACATTTGTGTTTTCCTTATCACTTTATCCTGTTGGCTGGGCACCTCATAATGAATTCCTTGCCTCTGTTCATTCCACTACTTTCAGGCTTTATCGAAAATGTTAGAAAATTGACAAGCTGACCATTTCCAAAAGAAATCCATCTTTCCCAGAAAATGAATTTCTTGCAATCACAGGCTTCCAAAATAATGAAAAGGATGTAGGTTAAAATTGGGAAGCAGCCCGGGCACTCAGAGGTTCTTACAAGAGTGAATTCACACACACACACACACACACACACACACAAACACACACACACACACACACACACACACACACACAAACAATACGCTTGGTGCTTATCATCAGGCGTGAGATTAGATCTCTACAGTTTAATATGCTTAAAGCTTCCAAATGCAGCTTTCTTGGTGTTGAGGCTTATCCCTCCATCTACAAAAGCACATTTTTCAAAGGCCTGCTGGTGTTTCCTGTATTCCTACATCAATAAGTACAGTCCTGCCTTTGTACACTGGAATGCGTCTAGCTCAAGGATCATTCATCACCCGTCTGGAAACACACTGCTGATCTGAGACAGTGCACGCCTGCAGCCCACCTGAGATCCTCTGAGCCACCAGCAGACAAGTGTTTCCTTTACTCACCCTTATCCTGCATAAATGAATAAGCAGGAAGTAGACTGATCCTCATGATTCATTACATCAATATCTTAAACGTTCAATGCATCAGTCATCCGGGCCAATTGAGGTATAGCTCGAGCAGACTCTGGGATTTTGACTGATCCTTCAGTCGCAGTTATGGATCGGACGGATGGGCGAAGAAGTCACTGTTAGATCTCTCCTCAATTAGTTAACCATCGAGCTGCCGGAGCCTAATGGGCCATTGGTGGCCGACTTGAGCGCCGCGTCTGATGAATTCCCGTTCTGGAATCGGAGACGGGGCAATTGGGCGGCTAGATGGCTGGTTGGATGGCGAGAACCAATTCAATCTCCTTCACGGATCAAGCTTCTCAGGGAAAAGGATGGGAGAGGAGAGGGCGCCATCAGAGGCCACGGGGTGATTTTTCACCCGCCCCTTGTCAATACGACCTGGTACTGTGCTGCAGGACGTCGGGGTTAAAAATGATCTATTGGCTGAGTGGAGCATGATACAGGGCACGCCCAGCATTTGACTCTGTGACATACATCACAGGGGAGAGGTTAGAGGTGAATTAATAGTGAATTATCCGGTGTCAGGGGAGTGGTGGTGGTGGGAGGGAGGGGGTCAGCGTTGAGGATAGAGGTGAGCACAAGACAAAATCTGCACATTTATTATACCTTTGGAAAGCGCAAACCTCATATCAATGACTCAAGTAGTAAAAAAAGAAAATCTCAGTGGCATTTGGGGTGGAGTGTGGGGGTGGGGGTGGGGGTGGGGGAGTGCCAAAAATAGACTGCAGCGATGCTACTCGACTGTGTATCTTCAATGCACAGTCTTCTTTCTCTTCTCGGGAGAGGCATCAGTTTATGTTCCCCCTCTCTTCCCTTCTTTCTGTCTTCCTATTCCATCCCTGTTTCCTGGTAACAGACGTGTGTGTGCGTGTGTGTGTGTGTGCGTGTGTGTGTGTGTGTGTGTATGTGTGTGTGTGTGTGTGCATGCATGAGTGCGTGTATGTGTGTGTGTGTGCGTGTATGTGTGTGTGTGTGTGTGTGTGTGTGTGTGTGTGTGTGTGTGTGTGTGTCTGTGATGCATCCTGTTCGTCCATAGGAATATAAATCGCAGCCTTTGTTTAGTATGCATATCTGAGAGTTTTCATTACTCCCTCCTCCCCAAAAACAACTGCAGGAGCACAGCTGCAGGAATATGTCACTAATAAGTGGCACCTTCCAAACGCAGTTACAGTTCCTCTCCTGCAGAAAGAGAGACAGACAGGCCGTTGCGGGAGTTACAGCATGTGTTGACCATTGAGAGCTGGCAGAAAAGAAATTGCCCTCATTTCAGTATCTTGTTTTCTCCAAATTGCTACTAGTAAAAGCAGATGCGGCCCCCAAATCAACTGGCCTTGTGTTCCAATGTTTCAATTCCTTTTAGGTTTGTTTATTACCATCTTGGCTCCTACAACTATCTCTGCCACCCCGCTTTCCTCACTATACCTGTGCTCTTGGTTGTGTGTCCTTAGTCTTTCTCTGTGCTGGCTTCCTCTTCAAAGTCTGACCTACATGCAGGAGCTGTGGCCGGATGAGCACGAAAGGTTCACAATGTTACATTTTCTTGCATATATTTGAGAAAATAAAATAGCAAAGAAAAAAAGTATGCTCCAGAACAATGCAGGAGCCACCAGCCGTCTCTATTTACCTGCTGCATTTCCACAGCAGAGCAGTCAGCATATCAGCATCTATTCTATGTTAAACTGCCTGCTAAGTTTGTGTGTATACTGAGAGAATATCAATGGTCTAAAAACATGTCACGTGTTGCTCTCAAGTGCTCCGTAGATTATCATCTGAGAATAAACAGTGGCAGCCAGGCACAGCTGCAGGAATTCTAATTGAAAGCCATTTGAATGTGAAGTCTGGACGAGGGATTGTTCTGACAGGGAAACCTTTTCCTCAGCTTCGCCTCAAGCTGACCACCTGGCTGGCATTTAGCATGACTTGTCAGTCCATTCACTTGTGTGTATGTGTGTGTGTGTGTGTGTGTGTGTGTGTGTGTGTGTGTGTGTGTGTGTGTGTGTGTATGTATGTGCCCTTGCAAAACAGTAATGCGCTAGAAATGCTATATGTGAAACATTATACTTTACAAATGCCTCATTGAACCAGTGATTTGGTCCTCTTCTCTGCAACAATGAAAACAGGGATTGCAACTTAACTGATACTGATTATACAGTCAACATTATGTTTATATGCATGACCTTCTGAAAACAATAAGGATTCAATAATAGGCTATAATATGTATTTTCTTTGAGGTGTGGAAAAAAAAATGTCTGCCAGGAGCTACAGTGACCCCCCCCCCCCCCCCCCCTATCATGACTGTGATCTTTTCCAGACCTTAACCAACTAGTTAAAAATAACATCTCATCTCAGTGTCCCTTTACTAACTGTTTAAGTTCTTTCAGTCACATCACATGATCTTCATCAGCAGATGCAAGATGCAATCCATGGATATGAAGATGTTCAATTTTTCATGGGCACTTCTGGAGCCCCGGAGGTGTACTGGAGGGAGAAAAAACAAAACAAATTTGTGCTCTTGATTTAATAATTTGTGCGCACAAATTACTAGTTAGTGCTCTGCGTTTGATATCATATCATACATTTTGGCTTCTCCCCCCTTGTAGATCGCAACATTTGAAGAAAATAACAAAGAAGACATGAAGTGAAGAGTTGAAGAGGTACTGGTTGATATCTGCAGTGCAAAGTTTTTTATGGTTTTTATGTAAAATATGTTTAAGACATCTCTAAGATAACAAAATGATCAAAAATCCAAGATCAGAATAAAACTGTATTAAATCAGAGTATCCAAGGCGAGAGTGTGAGACTGTCTCTACAGACTAATGGCATTAACGTCAGGAGTCATGGTAAATTGAGAGCAAGAATTATTAAATCGTGCACATAAATGAATGTTTTGTTTCTCCTCCTCTCGGGCTCTGTACTCTAAGTGACTGTAATCAATATTTTAATGTTAACAATGGATCAAATGACGACACGTAATGTTAAAGGATTTGTTTTTGGTGATGAACCCACAGAGAGTTATCACCAGACTTTCCCGCTCTCATCTTTACTGTTCTGGTTGTCTCTCACGCAGCAAGCGGCTTATTCAGTGACAGATCTCTGATAAACCCACGGTTCGTCAGAGTTAGTAGATAACTGGTGAACACAATGGAGCGTTTAGTTGCTAAAAAAAAAACACATATTTCTCTCAGGGGTTGGTACACACAAAACAAAAACAGCTGAAAGGAGAGTGAATACTGGACTTTCAGTCATCACAACTCCAGATGAATGCTAATGTTGCTCTGTAACTGCTGAATGTAAATAAGCAACTGTTTTCTACAGCAACTTAAAAGGTGATTGTATTGCACTCACACAGCTTGTCTCCACTTCCCCCGCGCAGCCTAGAAATCAGTTTTTAAGGATTTTGCGTCCACATTATATCCCACATTTAACCAAACCACAGATATTGTGGTGGAAAACAGAAAACAGTTGTATGAATGATTTTTATTTGAAGTTTGGAAGACACAGTGACAAACAATGTTGTTCTGATCAGGGTCATTCTGGAAGCTAATGATAATTATTAACAAGCACAAGTGTGGACTGGCTATTGGGAGTAAAGGGACTTTTCCTTGGTGGGTCCAAATTTTATTGCATCAGTGATCTATAAACATTTAAATCACAGAATGGGATGTACAGGTTTGTACGTACACTATAATGTATCTGTTGTAATCAAGGGTTCAGGTGAGGTGATATCTTTACTTGAGGAGAGCTTGAAAGGTGTGTCTCGTTTTGGAAATTGCAGGGAGTGGGCACTTTTTTTTTTTTTGCCAGACTGCCCCTGAACAAGACATTACAGCAAAGAATGCCCTCATATACACACACACACACACACACACACACACACACACACACACACACACACACACACACATGTGAACCCTTTGGAACGACCTGGTTTTCTGCATTGATTGGTCATAAAATGTGATCTGATCACAAGTGTAAAGAAACACATGGTGCTTAAGCTACTAAGACCCATTCTTTTGGTTCTTTATTGAACACAGCCTTTAAACATTCACAGTGCAAAAGTAAGTGAACACTTAGCTGGTCACACTTCCTTTGGCACAATAACCTGAAACAAGCTCTTCCACTAGCTGCTCACTGTTCCTATAGAGCTGCTTCAGCTCAGACATATTCTGAGACTGTCTGGTGTGAGCGGCTCTCTTCAGGTCAGTCCACAGCATCTCTACTGGATTACAGTCTGGGCTCTGACTGGGACAGTGCAGAAGGTGGATCGGATTTTTTCATTGTAGTTCAGTTGTAGATTTACTTTGATGTTTAGAGTCATTGTCCTGCTGCATCACTCAGCTTCTCCTGAGCTTCACTGGATGGACAGACACCCTGACATCACCTGTAAAAGACCTTGTTAAACTTGGGAATTCATGTTCCCATCGATGATGAAGAGTTGTCCAGATCTAGAGGCAGCAAAACCCCAAATCATGACGCTCCCTCCACCATGATAATTCAACTTAAGTTTCATTAGCCCACAAAAAATTTTCCCCGTAGAATTGTGGAGAGTCAAGCTGCTTTTTGGCAAACTTCAGGGACACAGAGATGAAGCAGCTACTTTCTTAATTTCCTGCCATGGACCTCATATTCCATGCAACCGTGCATCACGATTAGCATGAGGTAGATTCATGAACACAGACGTTAATCAGCTCCAGTGATTATTTGAAATCACTTTGTAACCCTTTTCAGAGTTATGCAAATCAACAATTCTTAATCGTAGGTCTTCTGATGTCTCTCATTTGCGAGACACGGTTCACATTGGCAGATGTTTCTAGTGAGCAGCATACTCAAAATGTTGGAGTGTTTTTTATAAATGAGGACCTGATTATATTTGAAGGAAACTTCATGCATAAGTGAAGATAATTCCAAAGGGTTCACCTACTTTTTCTTGCCTCTGTGTTTGCAAATAGAAGACAAGATCCTTCCCTGTTTCTCCCAAGGTTACAAGATAAAGGCTGCACTGCTGTGCCTGTATGCATATACAAACATACACGTGCACATACATATTTATGTGCGTGTACTCTATATACACACATATAAATCCATAACTTTTCTCAAAAGCTACATAATCACATTTCTGCCTCTTTAGAGAAGATCTTAACATTTTCTGCCTCTGCACCGTGTTCTCTGGCTCCATGTTGTCTGGCTGTCATTTGTTCTGAATGAATAATAAGTAACCACTAAAGCACCCAATGTCTTTGAGATAATATGTGACATATAACAGCCGGCCTGGTTTCACTGTTCTCAGACCTGTAAGATGCGTCCTCATAACCATGATAAATTAGGCAGGCGATGTATTTTATTATTTAGGCTGCGGTGAGAATGCAAAATAATCATAAGACACTAAACCTCTACACAGAAACAACTGGGGCAGAAGTAATAATAACTGTGATAGGGAAATCTGCGTAATATTAATCCATCTGTCCATCCGTTCATCTTTTTTCTACTGGTATCCTGTGCAGGGAGATGGATGTGGAATTGATCGGTCTTACAATAATCCAATGTACTAGCACATATGAGACTACTTCTAATATTTTAACCAAAAGGTTGCTCTGATAAAACTGTGGTATTATGCCTGCAAATGCAGCAGCTAGAGTGGTGGAAAGTAACAACGTGGAGGTACTTCTACTTTACCTGACTATAACAATTTTCTTCTACTTTATATATCTATTCCATTACATTAATGTATAGTTAGTAGTTAATTTTTACATGCAAAATATGACCAGTTTAACACATATGTTGCATTATTATTAAAGCTGCACAATTAATCGAAATATTATCAAAATTTGTATCACAATTTGTAATAGAATTATTTATAGTGTGGTATTGCTACTTTAACTTAGTTATATAAGTTATGCTTATGTTTACATTATGTTTACATTCTTCAAGCTCTAAGATACATGTGTCATGCACATTTGTAAAGCCAATTTATATTTTGAAGCATTTATTTTGAAACCCTGTATTATTAACATCCTTGTTTACTTGCTCACGGTCTTCTTGAACTTCCTTTGAGGGCATGTTGCTTCCTGTCTTTGCATGTTACCGTCAACAACATGTTGCTGGAACAGTAAAAACTCCACAGTGCTACTAGTGGTTGAAAACTCAACAGGGCATCATTAAATAAAAGATTTTTACATTGTTTGATTTCATCCACCCCTGAAGAGATCTAAAAATAAATAAAATAAATAATGAATGAAGATTATGAACTGTGCATTATGAAAATATTCACAAATTATTAAATGCATCAGATGATGTATTAAAGACATTGGAACATCATTAATGTCAGCATCTCTGCAGTATATGCAGTTTACAGAATAACAAGAGATTAGGGATAAGTGAGCATGACAGCATTGCATCTTCCCCTCTGTCTGAGTTCAGAACAGTGTGGATTACAGTCACTCCACTTTTGTGATTAGTTTTTCTCTTATTTGATCTCTTGACAGTGAAGTGAGAAGGTTGGAATGCAACAGAGGCCCAAGGCCACATTCAAGGACATTGCGTTCACATGGTGTATATATCTACCCTGGACATGAGGCTCCCCTCCCACCACTCCACCCACCCTCACACTCACACATCCTGAGAAAAAATTGCCTCATAAAACTGCCACAACACGTACCACAACAAAACTACGGCATGAAGACTACTGCATGAATTTTCTGTAAGTGCAGGAGCACGGGAACATGCAGCTACAGCACTGCAGAGTCCCTGGATTGTTTGTGAGCTTTATCAAAGAAGCACCCTAGCTGGCTTTCTAATTGTCCTCCTCTCCTCCCCTGCTCTTCCAGTCCTTTTTTTTTCCTCCTTGTCCTCACCTTGCCTTGTGCAAGTCACTCTAATGAAGCTTTCCAGTCGGAAGATAAAGTGGTTAAAACGTCCTTTGCTCCTTGTTAGCTTCTGTGAAGCAGACACTCACACATCGGGGGGTGGGGGGTAAATGGGAGAAACTCTACCCTGCTTCACTCTCCTGTCTCCTCTACTCTGTGCACTTGGAAGTCGCCTACAGAAGTAAATCTCAAGGGGGCCAGTATGAGATTTAAATGAGCCGATTAATCCCCGCGCTAATAATCACTCACATTAAGAATGGTGGAGCAATGATTAAAGCTGGTGGAGGGCACATGGCGGCGTGTTTCACCATGCTGGGTTTCAGTATAAAACACTCATGGGAGTGTGCATTAAATATACACTGAGAGAGTAACTGTTTTCATGAGAAATCAGAGCGTTTATACCTTAGAAGCAAAAAAAAAAAAACTGAACATGAAATATAGTGGCTATTTTTTTCAGACATAAAGTAAATAAGGAGATTTTGTTCCTTTTTTTTTTTTCGCAGTTGTGGGACAAGTTTTTCACCCAGAGGGAGTTGATTCATCTTTGTTTGCAGTGATATACCTCTCAATGATATTCATTTGCCTGAGGGTTTGTTTCATAATCCTGTTTACTTGTGTTCCCCTCCCAGCGCCCCATCTTTCTCCCACTCATGGCTTTATTTGTTCCATGTTACTCTCAATCTACCTCTCTCTGCGCGCTTATCCCACCGCTGTCGTGCTCACTGTGTCTAGCTCAGCATAGAAAATTAGCTCATTCATACAGTCAGGTTTTATTTCCTTTAATCCACCCTTAGACAAAGTCAGGGAGGGTCAAAGTTCACTATAACATTGCATTTATTCTTGCTCTCTCCCCCATTAATTCTGCTGTTCAGTTGTGGTCCACTTCTTCTGAAGCTGTCTGACACAACAATGTTCATGCGGAGAACTGAAAGAGGTTACAGACTCCATTAGAGGCTCTTACATAATTTGGTTATGTCATCATTTAATTATATTTACATGCTACTCTGCAAATTGACGGCAGAGCATTTGGCAGACATCTCGCCTGTGTCGTTCATGATAAATAGCAAACGTGGAAAGTTGCCACCGCAAGTAGCACTCGGCTGTACTCTGCAGCAACACCATGTTGTTCGTTGTATAATTGGCCCTGAATGAATCATACACATAAAAGTGGAGCAGACTGGGCGGTGGCTGTTGGATGCCTCTTGCCGTATGCGGTAGATTTATTGAGGCTTTAAATCTGTAATAGTGACTTAGACTATGTCCTTGGATACACATTAAAGTCTAATGAATTATTAATGGCTTACTAATAAATATTTTCACCTCTTCCTTAAAAAGTGTTGTGTGATATGTGGCCTCGGTGAGGGCAATTGGAGGTAAAGAGTGAACCAGCACAAAGGGATTCAATCCACCAGTCGTTGGGAGTTCACACAGGTCAAGTGGACCATATTTGGGAACTTACCAAAAGAAAAAGACCCCCGTTGTTAGAGGAGGCGAAGAAAGTGAAGAAGCAGAGTGATAGAAAGTGGGGTAAAACAAGAGTTTATCGACTTTATGGGCTTTTGCCCGGTTGTCCCTAAAGCCAGTCCCTCTATGGAGAGAGCTCCTGGACTTGAGAGGGTTCAAAACCGACATTCAGTTGGCATTAATTCTATTGGAACTTTAAGTAATAAAAACTGTAAACAGGGTGTTTTACTCGGCCTTTACAGCACCAAGATCTGGTTTTCTAGTTCAAATTGGGATTCTTAGTGTTTTCTTGCTTTGGACAGTAGCCAGGCTAATATCAGTGGCCATGCTCCTTACACTACAGCTAGCACTACCGCAACCAGAAGCAAACTATTGATTGTCTGTTTGATAGTCTAAATGACACGTTTCCTGGTGGCGACCTTTGTAATATGAGAAGTGGTGAAACTATACATATTCTTCTTTGCCATAGCGGTTCCAACATTAATACCACTTGAAAACGCTCGGGAGGAAAGTTGTCTAGTGTCAGTTTAAAGCGAGACTATGGCTCTAATCAGACCTGGCATTAACATGCGTCTCTACATGCCTCTTGACACACACAGCAGCAACAGTGGCCTCTGCAGCAACAAGTGGTATTTAAAGGATGCTGATTAAATTCTGTTAGGCGCCGAGTCTGAGTGGTGAAGAGTACTGGAAACAGTGTACCCCAATCAGCTAAAAGCTCATTTAAAATGAGCTGTTAGCCATATATATATATATATATATATATATATATATATATATATATATACACATATATACATACACACACATATACATATAGGTATATTGACATCATAGCCTATCATATGGTAACCAGACAACCTGGTTTGTCCTAGTGATAGTTCACCACAAAATGTTCACTACCAAATTGTCTTGCTTTTTACCGCAATAAGAAATAATACTTGTTTTTAGCAATTACATAGACATTTATCTTCTGTCCCACTCATTATTACCTAGTGTAACACTTGTTGGTAGGACCCAGTTGCAGCACCACACACCACAGGTATGATTGATAATGACCTTTATTAAAGAACCAGCAGAGATATTGCACACATGTGGGTATTGGGGATAGAGGAAGGGGTCCGGGGCTGGAGAGCCGTGGGTCAGGTGAGTGGAGCGAGGTGACTGAGCTCACACACACAGGGGAAAGTTTGTGGACCCCCCGAAGGCTGGGGCTGGCGGTGCTGAGCGCTAGGGAGCAGGCGGATCAGAACCAGGTGAGCAGGCAGCGGGGCAGATGAACCAGGAAGGAGCAGGCAGGTGGGTAATCGGAGTCAGACGAAGGATCGGGAACCAGCTTGGAAGCACTCACGTTGCGATGTCGGAGCTGGAGAACGCCAAACAGGCACAGGGAACAGGCAGACGGGACCAGGAAGTGCACAAGGCGAAACTCGTGGTCGGGGGCCAGAAGGCTGAGAGTGTTTACCGGGGGTGCAGAGACGAGGCAGGATGGTCAGAGACGAGCAGAATCGATACAGGAAAGTCAGTCTGGAGATGAACGCTGGAAAGTCTAGCATAATACTAGAACAATCAGGCAAAGGATCGAGTGAACCGGTGATGCATATATATATTCTGGCCTGATTGGAGATAGAGTGCAGCTGGGGCAACAGGTGAGGACAGTGAGGCTGATTAGGAGGTGTGGCAGAGTGGAGAGTGAGACAGAGGCATTGCAGGTTGTGACACCTAGACCAATATAACAAGACTCAGTATAAACCTAGTGCACGGCTGGACCGTGAATGGTGTGAAACCATGGGCAGTCGGGCAGTCACCCAGCCGCCCTGGTTTCCCAGCTGCTCAGGAGCTGTGGGGAGGTGACTTCACTGAGCTTGCCTTCAGTCTGTCAGATAGACTTGCATTTATTACAGAGCAGGAGAGCGGGAGGAAGAGAGAGAAAGCCATAAGTAATTACTAAGCTAAAGAAACTAGCAGATCTGACGAGCATATGAACAACAGAAACACGAGTAATTCGCAAATGATACACTACACTTAAACTGCAGCACAGGAATGTGAAGCCCACAGGAGCGTATTCCTTTCCAAATATCATGTTGTCTTTAGAGCATCATACTCCCGATGGTTTAAGATAGAGGCATGCTGTTTCGACACCTTAAACTAAAGATCTGCACTTTCTAACAAGCCCATGTTTGTCCGTGTGAGTCACTGAGTTCGGTTAATAAACTAATATGAAATGTTAGAAAAAGATTTGGGAAGTGTTATCTGTCACTGCCGGCATTGCTGCTTCCTCTATGTGTGTTTTATGATCAGTTTCATCCCACATCTTTGTAAGTGGCGTCTAGAGTCACGTCACTGAATTGGACACTTTTGGCTGCAGTGGCTGCTAGACAGCCAATCAGTGTCTGATTCAGAAGCTTGGCTGGCCTTGGCTGTTAGTCGCTTTAATACCCAAACTAAATGGGAGTAGTACAGTGTTATTCTGGAGCTCAGAGAAGGAGGAGAAGTTGGTCTGTGTTTTATTGTACTTGACTGAAAAGATGTGTGACCAGTCAGATATTTAGTGCAACAGAGGCTTTGGAGATGATTTTTCAAGGTGAAGAAAAAAAAAAACATCTATGAATACAGCTCAAAAGAGATGAACATAATTCATGAACACAAAGAGAGAAACTTCGAATCACCTCTGGCACCATCCAAATAAATGTGTGCAACAGGTGGGTTTTTTTTCTTTTTTCTGTTTTATGGACTATTATCTCCTATTATACTGTTACAGAAGTTTAATTGGATATTATATTATATTATATTATATTATTAGCTGAGGTTGTGCTCATTCATACATGCTTCTTCCCATGATATATATATATCATTAATTACTTTTCATATAGTTTGTTTTTAAGATTATATTTTTGATCAGAAATTGTTTAGAAGTAGAAAGTTCAGTTGCCAGAAAAATGTAGTGAAGTAAAAACTGTAATAATGATTTAGAAGTATATAGAAAGCATTAAATGAAAATGATCAAGGTTGTGTACTTTAATACGGTGCTGCAGTAAATGTTATTAGTTACTCTCCAACACTGGTATTTTAACATTACATGCTATCCGTATGTTATGAGATGTGCTTAATTAAATGTCCACATGCAACATGCATGCGCACACACACCACACACACACACAACACACACACACACACACACACACACACACACACACACACACACACACAACACACACACACACCACACACACACACACACACACACACACTCATCAATTGTCCTCTCATAAGTATTCACAAATAGGCTGTGTTATTCAGTGTACCTGAGAAATGTAGAAATAATGCGGCAACAATTTCTTCAAGCAATTAACCAGAATCCCTGCTATATAAAATGGGTCTACATATTAAGGGGAGAATTTTTTAAAACAACTGCCATTACAAGAGCGCATTTGTCGCTTTCATCAAGGAGAGCCAGAGCTGAAGCTCCCACACTGGTGGAGGCTGTACCGTGGCTGAGTGCTTCTCTGCACACAGTCTCAGGAAATCATGTCATGTCATATATATATTTCTATAGCTGAAGGTGGGTGTCATTCACTCAAACATTACAGTAAGCTGTCCGTGTGTTGTTATCTTTGCAATGCATCATAACGTGCATAAGGGGCACAAAGACAATCAAATGTGAAATATCATCACCATTTCATCAAGCACATGGTTACCTGTTAGATCAAATTTATAATTATATAGTATGATATTGTGTTGTGTTTGCAACATACTGTATATGTTCTTTCCATAGCTGCTCCAAATGCACACTCAGACATAATGTTATATATTTGCTGGCATGTCCCTTGTGCATTCAGTAAACAGTCATCCTTGTTTTTTTCAGATTGTATTCAGCCTTATAATGTAGGTCCAAGATTCCCTTTAAAACCCTCGCCACAAAGGCTGCACATCTTTGCAAAAATAATCTGTCAGTGCAACAGCTGGATTCACAAACAGAATCAACTCCTGCTCCCTTTTTGTAGCCTACTGTAAATGCTTCATATACAAGGTGACATTGTTACTGGGCAGCTTCAAAGACATCTGTGGTCATCAATGTGAAAAAACTGTCTTTTGTTTGTACAGTGTCTACCTCGGGAGGTTCAATTCATATGGACAGAATGGATGAATAGTGAGTGTCTAGACTTAATTTGACCCCCTCTCCTTACTGTTGTCCTCTGACTCCCTCTGAGTGGCTGCTTCCAGGGCTAAAGAGGTTTTATGGCTGGACAGAAAGGAGATCTTTTCATGTTAACTGACGCCGATGGAGGTCGACAGCAGCAATGACATTAATGCACAATAAAGTCAGATAGCAGACGGCCCGTTTTCACCAAGGTACAGTAACTCACTTGGATGTAAACCTATTGTTGTCCGCCTCAGGAGCTTCCACTTACCAGGGGTTGCATTACAGCTCTGTGCTTCTACAAGCAGACTTTGGCATTGGAAGCGCAAGACCTGCAGACTTTACAAGGCTGCGCACTGACTCTGCACTTCTCCCCTGGATTTAAGGGTTTTAAACTATAGCGCAGTCACATTCTAGCCTGATCCCTCC
>NW_019174404.1:19245701-19246507 GCF_002260705.1 Seriola dumerili
TTTGGGAACTTACCAAAAGAAAAAGACCCCCGTTGTTAGAGGAGGCGAAGAAAGTGAAGAAGCAGAGTGATAGAAAGTGGGGTAAAACAAGAGTTTATCGACTTTATGGGCTTTTGCCCGGTTGTCCCTAAAGCCAGTCCCTCTATGGAGAGAGCTCCTGGACTTGAGAGGGTTCAAAACCGACATTCAGTTGGCATTAATTCTATTGGAACTTTAAGTAATAAAAACTGTAAACAGGGTGTTTTACTCTGCCTTTACAGCACCAAGATCTGGTTTTCTAGTTCAAATTGGGATTCTTAGTGTTTTCTTGCTTTGGACAGTAGCCAGGCTAATATCAGTGGCCATGCTCCTTACACTACAGCTAGCACTACCGCAACCAGAAGCAAACTATTGATTGTCTGTTTGATAGTCTAAATGACACGTTTCCTGGTGGCGACCTTTGTAATATGAGAAGTGGTGAAACTATACATATTCTTCTTTGCCATAGCGGTTCCAACATTAATACCACTTGAAAACGCTCGGGAGGAAAGTTGTCTAGTGTCAGTTTAAAGCGAGACTATGGCTCTAATCAGACCTGGCATTAACATGCGTCTCTACATGCCTCTTGACACACACAGCAGCAACAGTGGCCTCTGCAGCAACAAGTGGTATTTAAAGGATGCTGATTAAATTCTGTTAGGCGCCGAGTCTGAGTGGTGAAGAGTACTGGAAACAGTGTACCCCAATCAGCTAAAAGCTCATTTAAAATGAGCTGTTAGCCATATACATATATATATATATATATATACACATACATACATACATAT